>NW_024881560.1:237500-562500 GCF_019059575.1 Amphibalanus amphitrite
CAACTTGAAGGCTGAATTATGTTTTAGTATTAGGACCTCATGGGCTGAATCACAAGAGAATAACTGGCCTGCGCCATAATCGTTGCAATAGCGCAGCGATGGCTAATTTGTATCCCGCCATATTAAAGTTTTCCATTTATCAGAGAAAGTAATACAATTTTCAAGAAAGCATTTGATAATTAATGGTTTTGCAAAAGCTGATTTCATTTGGACGTTATTGACATGCTTTTTATGATATATTTTATTTCAATAGTAAATAATTTTCATCTTGAAGAAATTTGTCTTTTTAACCTTGCAAAAAGTTGCACGTTCGTCAATCTAGCAGCAGATTGATATTCGCTAATCTGCTGCTGGTAGACAGGCATTCGCGGCTTCCGAATTTGCTGCTTTTGGCATGAAACAAAAGTTGGATTCTAAGCCCAGACTAACTTTAGCCCCTTTCGCATCAAATTCAATCCAAATCTCGACATAATATGCCAGATACACTTCATTGTAGGTACCTCTCATCCCAAGTGGGGACAAGCGACAAGAACACGACTCAAGTTCTTATTTTGCCTTTTTAGCAATGTCGGCTGAAGAGGGCTTACTTTTAAATCGTACCAGGCCCAGAAGCAGCATATTCGAGCCTCGAGGAACGGAGAATGCCTGTCTACCAGCAGCAGATTCGCGAATATCAGTTACTTTGCTGCTAGATTACCCAGTGCAACTGCTGTGACTGGTTGCGGCTGCGATAGCAACGCTCCATATTAGATAGAACATATTACATAAAACGTTTTATCAACGTCAATGATAGCTCATATTGATGCTTCTTTGTTTTATTTTGCAAGGTTAGGCTCTTTCGATCTTGCGAGACCTTTGCAGACTGCAGAGTCGGGAGCATGATAATATAGGGAGAGACAGGCCTGGGGACACCGGGCACTGGGCAGTGGGCGGCCAGCCTGCATGCAGGGCCCTGCATGGGGCTGAATGGGACTGCTGGGCGGCTGAGCCCGCCATGATAAACAGCTCACCCAGACCCACTGATGCTTTCTCACCGCACCTGAGCATGCTTCTGGGGGAGCTACCTACACGCTTCGGATAGAGGTGACCGTCAAGGGTCTAGCCCGGACCAGGTTTTTAGAGTCCTTGAAGAATGAGGTGAAGGATTTGCCTACCCTGGGGATGAAAAAGAGAGCATGTAATAGTTATTTTCGACGCTCATTGGCTCATTGGTCAGTGACTTTTTTGGGGGAAGGGGCAAGTGGCCTAGCCAAGGGTGGCACAGGGAGCACCTGTCCCCTACCATCCTCATTGGGCTTAGGGGCCCCTGACGCCCGGCCCTTTGGTCCGTCGAAGTTTAAAGTGCCGAGTCTTCTCCCGGGGCCGGGGTCTCCAATTACCCACTCCGGCTCCTGAGAGATCCGTCAGGTTCTTGAAGCCGCACACAGGCACCCAACTCCTGAGGACACCGGATGCGCCCCAAGGGCCCCGCACAGGCTTTTTTGAAGCTCAAAAGCAGTCCCCGAGAGCCCTAGCTGATGTCTGAGAAATAGCCCCCTGATAACATTCAGAACCATTCAGAAGAACCCAAGTCAATCACCAGACGCATGTATCTAAAGACCCACATATCTTTAAGGGTCTCTTCAGCCGTCTTTGAGGGCCACACCCATGTCAAGGGGCCCTACGTCAGGCTCTAGGGGCCCCAGGTGAACCTTTGAGGGCAAATATTGCGCAGGTCTCCGAAGGTCCGCACTCCGCGCAGATCTTTTAGGGCCCGCGCAAATCTCTGAGCGGTTTTGCTGGCCTGTGACAGAAAAGACGAGTTTCTGAGGCCCTAAACGATCTCCTGCGGAGTGTCGGCAGTCGGCACCGTGTGGTCACGTGCACCTCTGTGGGTCACCCCTTAACCTGACTTCCAATGGCCCCACATAGGGCCCAGAGAGGCTTAGGGCCCAGAGAGGCTTCAGGTGCCGAAAGAAAAAGCCCCTGTCAGGTGGCTTACAACTTCTTTAAAAGAAAAAGTTCAAAAAAAGTTAAAAAAAAACTTTTTTTAAAAAGTTTAAAAGTAAAAAAAAAAAACATCGTGCCAGGGCTGTTACGAAAAATAAGTGGCCTAAATCCAATGAGAAAACAGGATTTGGGGGTACCTTAGGTTTGGCCCCCTCCCTGGTGTGCCCCCCGCCCGCGCTCAAGCTCTGGATCCGCCAGTGAAAGCACCCCCTGGCATTTTGACAATTCTCCACCTATGTTCTACAGGAACTAATAAACAATACATCCTTCGGACATTTGGCTCCAGAACGAGCATCCCATCCTCACGGGTCTGTGGCTCGCTGTCTCAACTGCGTGCGGACCGGAAGACGGCGCGATTTAGTGTCACACGCCACGACCTGGGACCACAGGTCGACACGGGACCGGTAACTCACCCAGTACATTCAGAGTGACCGGCCAGGACATCTTGGGCTCCGTGTTCACCTGGCACTCGTACACCCCGGCGTCTCGGGTCAGCACGCCGGTGATCTGCAGCGAGAAGTCGTTCTTCTCCGGCTCCTGTACCACCTGGGAACAGACACAGACACTCAGCTCACATGGGGAGTGGGCGTGCTTCAGCTGCCACAGACGGGATCAAAGTTGCACAAGTCCAGCACCACTGTGATTTACTGAGGTGTCGGTTAGTCGACCAGCTACTGCCCAAGTCCGTCCTCCCCAACAATTGACTCTGTTAGTCAGAGGGATGCGGTGGAAGGCATGGTTAGTTCCGGCACACCACATCGCAGCAAATATGATGAACATTGAACAGTGTAAAAGATCGAGCAATGCACTGATGAGTGCTGGTTTTGCATGGGGCGTTCGCCAGCTGGACTGAATCTAAATATCTATGGAATCGTCCCCAGGCGGCAACCCATTGGACGACACATCACTCGCCGATCGTTCCCTCGGCTCATCTTTTCAGATCGATGTGAAAACGTCACTATGGGTCCCTCATTAGATCCCGTTTTCTGCTGTCGACCGATCAAAGGTGACATTGGAGAGTCGGCCGTCAGACTCCCAGCTCCCATAGCTGCTCCTCCGAGGCACAATCGGCGCTCTCAGGGTCGACTGGCAGCCGACCAAAGAGCGTCCGTCTGGCACGGAGCGGGTCATTGCGACGACCGTTTAGCCGCGATTGCTCCCGGCCATACGACTCGAAAAAGTGCTGAATTCGATGTCTCAGTGGCGACACATTCTGACAGAGTCCTGAGCCGATGGCTCTCGACATCGTGCAGGCATGGCGTCAGTGACACTACCGGAATTATTACAACATTAAAATGCATACCACGCCGCACTGTGCTGCGAGACAGCATTTAGCTTAGTAACGCAACATGATACGTGCCGGCTATCAACAGTTCCATTTCCGCAGAAATGTTTTATGTTCTATCAAATTACAAATATTATAAACGTAAGATTTGATACACGAATTTTAATGAATCAGCAAATCAAAGTAGATGCATTATATCATCTATTTATAATTCTTCACTCACATATATAATTAATACATTTCACATTATATTGTCCAGGAAATATCAGTTATGCAAGGTAAAGGTCGCAAATAAAAATGTAAAGTGTAAACTTTACCCAGGTATTCGAAACTTGGCGGGTATAATTAATTGCGTCGTGCTATAACATTATTCTGAGCATGACGCCGAATACTAATGCCATTCTACTATATCTATCGGACAAAATGTGATGCTGCAAATTCTTCTTGTTACAAATCGAATTAAATATTTACATACAAGGCTACTTCTAAACTATATTGATATCGACATCGTATTGAGCAAGAATATATTTCGACCTTCACACAAGTAATTGAAATAGGGCCTTTGAAATACACAAGGCATTTCACCAATTTTGGCTGTGAAAATACAGAACCAATTGAATATCGCAATATCGCAAGTTCAGCCTAATAATTCAACATCATCATTGCATGAGACGAAGGGTTAACAGCTGCTGATACGTGATCAAACTGGGGGCACTCGACACTATTGAGCATGTGAAGCGATCAAACTTTTGCCATCGGGCCGTGATACGAGTAAATTGCCGGCTGGCGGCCGATGATTTTATGCCGCCAGCCCTGACACCTCTCGCGGTAAATTCCACTTCGACGACTTTGTTGCTGCAAAGTGTAAAAGTTGGACGCCTCTAAAAGGTGGTTGGCAGACACGAAGATGCTAAATCCGTGCCGGTGGAATAGATCTGTCGCGGCGGCGCCATTCATTGAGCGTTGTGATCGGCCGGTCCCGGTGACCGCTGGACACGCTCATTTCGGCACCGGCTGCTGCCCCCTCCCCTCCCCACTTCGACACTATAAAACTCAGTTCGGTCGCGATTTACTACCTGTCGAACGTGCGGGTGTATATCATGCACCCGGTCACACGGCGGAATTCTAACATCACCTCGTAAAAACCGCCTGCAAAATGCACGAAACAAAGCGGCATAGCACTAACTGTAATGGGAGCAACGAGCGACGGCGTCATCACGTCATCACGTCATCACGTCATGGGGCCAGGGGGTAAGGATCGCGCATCAGTGTGATGGAAACATGCGACTCGGACACGCAGGTTGGTCCCAACTCACTGCGAACTACGCAGCCACTGCATAGGGCGACAATTCAAGAAGTGCATGCGTCGGCTCACCCAGCAATTGTCTATCGTCTAATGTCCCGCTGACACTGGGGGAGGACAGTTCTCTGCAGTTGCTGACAGCGAAGCAGCCATCGACATGGTTAATGTCACAGTGAACAGCCCTCCGCAATCTCTCAGCACCGCGCACCAGCACCATTCCTGCCCCGTCCCGTCAATCTGACCGTGACCCCTCTGACGCGCTTCACCACCCCGCCCTGTCCTGTATGTCCCGTCAGTTTGACTGTCTCTCTGTCCCGTCACTCTGACCGTGACCTCTGCCAACCCGCCGCGCCGGTCAAACACCAGCACTGGAGCAACACTACCCAGCCGCCGCGCGGACGAGTGGCGCCCACTTTACCGCGGCACTCGACCCGATTCAACAGCCGAAATTGTGGCAGCTATTCCGACCGTCCCGTTTATCAAAACGCACTCTGAGCCAGTGCTAAATCTCGGCCAAATGGGCGCGCTGCTCACTCCACTTTCCATTATGGATATTGTTTCCAATAATTGTTTGCATAGTGTGGAGGTTTATAGAAGCATTCTAAGTTAGGACGTCCACACGCTCACCCATGTAAAAGTAAGGTCACAGTACATAAATGCGCTATAACCAGTGCTGACCAGTGTTCCACATATTTTGTCAGTGAGGTCCCTGCCAATATCCGCTGTCCATTAGCCACTGACGGTTAGGTAATCCTCAATCGACGCGTGGATAATGAAGAGCTGCCGCTGAAAGGTAATGACAAACTACCCCTCGGCTACGATAGATTAAGACATTTCCGCCAGCAGAATGGCGCCAATCGAGCGAGTAATTCCGGCTATTCAAACGGCCACTTGTGAGCTCAACGTGGAAACAGGTTATCTTTTAGATATGGCACACTGGCGCCGAAAAGACGTGCAGAATACAATTATGTACTGCAATGGTAGCGATACGATCAGCTACATGGACTGGTAGTGACATGCTTGGGATTCTGGAGCCGCACGTATAGTCCACACCGATCCATTGAGGCCACTGTTACAGTCCACTGCACTGGTCCATCAGGGTGGCCCGGGCAAGGGTTGCGGCCCAGGACGGGGAGGGGTGGGAGGGAAGGGCTCTGGCTCAGGTCTTACAGGCTCAGTCTCCGAGAGGATATGAAGCTAAAAGGCTGAAACGAGGAAACAATGAATGTGTCATGTAGACATGCATAAAGAGCGTTGATTCTGACCCTGGGATTAGGGCATATTAGCGAAGCTTTTATATCAGGTTAGAAGATAGCCCTTGGGCCTTACTGATTTTTTTTTTGTCGTTTAATGGATGAACTTTGTTGTCAATATCAGCAACAATACGAGTATTAGATAACAATACCAGATGTATATGACCTATAACGATCAGCGCTCCTTTGGTGCCCCTTTCCAGATATCGTGCTACTCTATAGGCTGGGCTAGCCGCGATATGTGGCCATTTTCGCATCCCCCGGCGGCGAGTGGCCACCGCGGACGGGTCGGTGTGTGGGGCGCCGTTTGCCGTTTGTCTGAGCTGCACTCCCCGCGGCCGCGGCGAGCCGGGGCGCAGAGGCACGATCCATTAGTGCTATGCAGCGTGCCGGACCAGCGACAGGCGAGTGGGAGACACCCAATCCGCACTGCGCGGCCGGCGGCGGCGCGGGCGCTGACAGCGGCGGCAGAGAGAGGGAGGGGAGGGGGAGGGGGAGAGGGAGAGAGAGAGAGAGAGAGAGAGAGAGAGAGAGAGAGAGAGAGAGAGAGAGAGGGAGAAAGAGAGGGAGAGGGAGAAGGAGAGTTAGAGGGAACAGAATAAAATGATCAGCTCCAAGACCAGTTATCGGAGGAAAAAACGTGCATTTAGAAAGGATGCAGCCAAAAAATGTCATATCTCAACTGACTTCAATAAACTTTGTGCTAGTATTGTGTGTGTATCTCAATACTTCTTTGTATATTAATTAAATATAGTGCTTCTTTGTATCTAAAGCTAGATGTAGTTGATGCAGTTTGCCAAAACTTGCTTGTTTTTTGTCGATTTTTTATTGAATCTTCCGAGCGTTGGTGTCTCTCCCACTTTAGCTAGCCTAGAACTAAAAGCAAATGAGTCGAGAAGATCAAAGTGCAATACGTTGTGCAGCCAAGGTTTGTTCGATATCGTTTAGGATTAAAGAAGACGGGTTTCGGCGGTAATGGGGTGCAGTGCAGGCATGTCTCCCAGGCTGGAGTGGGTTTTAAAGGTGGAGGCAGGTTACCTTGGGGAGGTGGGTTTTCGCGGAGGCGGGTTTTGAAGGCGGAAGCGGCTTTGGAGGCGGATTTCGGAGACGGGGGTAGGTTGCAGTAAAGAAGGGTTCCGGAGGCGGGTTTGGGCGACTGCCACCAGCCGCCAATGAATGGACGTCCTCTGTGCCAGCGCGGTGGCGCTGTCTGTCATTCCGCTCACATGGGCCGGCGGTAGAGACATCCGGCCGACCCACTCGTATCTCTCCAACAAAGACACGCCACATCCACATACATTGTTGATGGCCCGGCCGCCGATGAAAGATAAGACATGTGCATCTCGCGAGAGCCACCATAGTTCACCAACGAAATGGGATATTTGAGACGCGTGCAATTTATGGCCCGCAGTTGGCGTCATGGCGGCACTGAATAACTTTGAGAAAGCACCCGCTCCGCTGTATGGGATTGATATCGACCGGGCCGGCTGATTTGCATCATTATTGTTCGGTCGTATTTATGTCCATAATTACAGGCGCACTTTATCGGCCACTTCGCATATTGATAGGGTGGCGGTGGTCTGTCCCCTGGCGGCCTCATTGCTTATCCAGTATCCAGCCAGGCAGAAATGGCACATTTGCCTGATACAGCATCGCCACCGGAATCCCAGTCCCTTTTCCCAGTCAACTTTTCATAGATAAAAGCCTTTCATTTCAGCCTCGCATTTCATAGATAAAAAAGACACAAATTGCACCAAGCTGTAGCAAGAAGAAAACGGGCTCGCTATTAGCCAAAATGTCTCTAATACATTCCACCTATAACTAACAAATACCATAGCAGCTTTTTCTTTTAACCCTCGCCCCGTTGGGGGGGAGGCATTTTGGCCCCCCCCCCCCCTGTGGTTTTTCCTGAATAGCAAGAAAACGGCGGCGCGCAGCGTCGCCAAATTTTCAGGACCTTCCCGGGCATCATTTTGACACCTTCACACCAAATTTCAAGTCTTAGGTCACCTTAGGTCAGGAGTTATTGAGGTCAAACTGAGGTCATGTTCGAGCAAAAATGAGCAAAAAAACATGCAATCTTGAAACGCTCACCAAATCTACAGTTATCAAGCAATTTTAAAGTTCTTTACATGGTCTAGTAGACAAAAAGCAGCGCTACAAAACTGCTATCTCGGATTTTCAAAATTTTTGGTTTTTGACCCAAAAAAATTCAAAAAATTGATTTTTTAGAAAAACAAGAAAAAAATCCAAAATTTTTTTCCGAATTTCGAAAAAAACGGAATATATGTGATAGTCCCAGCGCTCTTCTATATACATACCAAATTTCAGATCGATATCTCGTTTTTTGGCCAAGTTATAGCCAAAAAACTGTTCAAAAATGATGACGTCAAATTTTTGAACTCAATTTTTAGCGATTCTAGACCACGTACGGCAAAACAAAGACCATCATTGAACTCCCCGTGACGAGCTGCATCGATTCGATACCCATTTTATGCAAAACTATTAATTTTGAAATTTGACCTAATTTGACCTGACCTTGACCTGACCTTGACCTGACCTTGACCAAAACGTGACCTAAGCTGGCCCCAAAGGCTGCCTGACCCACATAATCGCATTTGTCATGTAAAATGGACCATAAAACATGTATCACACGACACTTTCATATTGTGACCCCCCCGTGACCTGACCTCTGTGACCTGACCTGGTATCAGTGACCTCAAATAGCAAAATATGTGTTTGAAGAACATTTCCCCATCGATGATTTTCAATGAAATGCATTTTACTCGATTTTACAACGCATTTCTTGAAATGCCTGTAAACGGTGAAAATTGGACCTTTGACCTGACCTGTGACGTCATCGGTTTGACCTAGGTCAATAAAATTGGGTCACAAGGTAGTTCCCTGTTGGGGCTATCCAACGCCGTTTACCGCTTGTCGCTATGTTGCGTGGTTCTCGAGATCTTAGGGGGGGGGGGCAAAATGGCCCCCCCCAACCGGGCGCGTTGCTCGGCAAAGCCCAACGGGGCGCGGGTTAAACCCACCACTTAGAGTAATCGGTCGGCGAAGGCCAGTGGCCACCGCGGCCGGCACCCCTCCACCCCTGTCACCTGCCGGCTGGTGGGCGGAGTGTCTTCATCAATATAGTCGGCCGGGCCCTCATCGAATGGCCGGTCCATGCATCACAGCCGCGGGGCGCCGCAGACGGCCGATGACACTAATGGTTCGACACTGACCAGGCGCACAATGATGGTATTTGCGTCCAGATTCGGTGCACAGTTGGTAGTTGTCAGGGGCACTTCGGCCATCAAGATTCAATAGGCTGTGTCTATAGGAAAAACCTTGCTTATAATAAGGGCCAGTGTAGACGTTAGCAGCTCATTGAGATGTAGCACCCCAATACATTGGCTTATAGAAAAGCAAGAAGTTATAAATGACGATTTGAGTAGGTACTGACAGCCTATAAAAGAAAGGTGTTCTTTGCCTAGAAATATCTGCACAAGAAAGCTCGCATAAGCAATGCGCTCCGGTTGGACCTACAACCAAAGGAAGAATTACCATCAGTAACGGACATAGCACTCCATTGATGCCGTTTGAATAGGGCCGTGGAATGGTTTATGAGGAGACGCACGTGACAGAGCGACTATAATTCATGAAACACAACTGTAATGGCGCCGATTTAGCCGTTAAGTATTTCTCAACGTCCTTTTCAGCAACTTTATTTTACGTTACAGGATTCAAACATGCAAGCAGTAGCGCTGGCATATAAAGTACTGAGCTGAATGGACGTGTTTTGCTGAATTTTAATTGTTTTATTGTATAATAGGAGTATGCAAAGAACGACAAAGTATTATTTACATTTTCTAAGTGGGGCACACTTCACTGTTTACATTTCATTTCACATTTCCATGCTTGAATTGCTTGTCTGCTTATGCCATTCTGCTATGGGCTGGTCTACTTTCGTCTGCCTATTATCACGTTGAGAAGGAGCAGAAGAATTATCCGCATATCCTTTTTTCCTTTGGCACCTGTCTCCCTTGCCTCTTCCCTTCAAGTCCTTACCGTCCTCTTGGCTCATTTCTCCGTTGTCGGTCCCGCTCCCTAGTTAGTTTATCGTTTACACCTCCTTTTAGCAGCCCCCGAACACCGCCTACCAGTTTAGGTCAGCGGACAACACCGAAGAGCAGGCACCACCGCGACACTAGCAGTGGCAGTAGCGATAAGAGGTGCAGCCAGGTATCGGCCAGCTTCCCAACCGTAGTATGCGCACGCTATAGTCGACCTTTCGATGACACTTTTTATGCATCATCTATGCCTCTGATGTAATGCAAGCCAAGTCCCTCTAGCACACAAGGTATCGGCGTAAACCATCTGAAACAAACACGCCTATTCCCCAGGCCGCGGCGGCTGGCACCTAGTCCATTCGGCTCGGGTCATCGTGTATGCATGCACGCACTGGCCGTCTCCCGGCCAGGCGCCGATGAGCCCGAGGGAGCTGCGTGTCGATACTCCCGAGTCCGCGGCAGCACGGGACGGAGATGTGGAGGGACCCTTTCAGCCCTGCCGTGTCGGAGTCCTCTGAGCCGGATGGGCGGCTGGGTTGGCCCCACCACCCACCGACGGAAGCGACCGACAGCGGCCGGGTTCTGACGCCTCCTGGCAGGACGTGACTGGACTGCGCTGTGTGCCGAGCTGAGGGGAGGTAGCGTGGACCTGTCTGGATATACCAGCGCACCCACAGGGATCCAGGGCGGTGTTTCACGACCACGCTGCCAGCCACCGCCAGCGCATTTCGCGAGCTGACGTAATACTTGTGGTAGTGTTGGAGCATGGACTTGTTGATGTTTCCATGGAAACCCAAATTGCCACGTGCGCTGGCAGCGTCGGTGAAACACCGCCCAGGAGCCAGCACAAGGGTCAGACCAGAGAACTCAGGCTCGAGTCTCCCACTAATGGCACCCACGGCCGCCGTCTGTCCCCCCTAATGGTGCATTGCTGGCTGCTTCCGTCCAACAAATCGGCCGCAATGGCAATTTGATAATGCACCTATGTAGGCTTTGAATGTGCCTGTACTGCGCTGGCCATAGAACAAGCTCGATGTACTCGAATTACGGGATCAACGAGACTGCTTCCTATTTCGTCCTTGCCATGTAGCTCACAACGCTGGCCGTATCAACGATTAACGCCTACATACATTGGACAGAATGGTTTGTGCTCAAACCGCAAAATAACGCCAGTGGCGGCGGAAGGTATTCTAGGATAGGGGTGCAAACTATATTGAAGCGCCCCTTCCCGCTGGGCGCCCCTTACCATATACACGGTTGTAGTAACACAAACAGTGAAGAGACGTTTGGCAATGTGTTGTACCTGTTAACACGTTCAGAATTGCAGTATTTATGTAACGAGAAATAGTTAGGTACATCCCATAGCGTAAATGTAACCTTCATAATGTTCGTTTAGAAACAACCTCATCACCATATCATAAGATTCTCCGAATAAGGCATATCGAAAAGAGTTCCACGGTTCCAATACCTTCGTGTGGACTAGTGAATAAGGCGCCGAATCCATAACACTAACTCGGTGACAGAGAATTGCAGGCCGGTAAGCAGCATGCCGCCTGGGCTGCACTGCACTATTGCATTCAGTGGTGTCATCAGTATCACGTCAGCCCTTCGGAACGGGCATCCCGAGGAGCCCGAAATGAATGAATACAGGCAATCAACGCTGGTAGGTGTCCCAGCGAAATGAATGCATCTATTACCACCCAGAGGTGCCCCCATTTCAAACTAATACGACGGCGACGCCTCCACACCGATAGGGGCCCATCCCAGGGGAACGGAATAAATGCCGCCCCCTCATTGCCGGGCGCCCCAGGAGAATGAATGTTACACATCAACACCAATATGCCTCCCAGTGAAATGAATTATGAATGTCGCCTTTCGACGCCGGTAGGCGCCCCAGACACCAGTGGATTTACTGCCGCCTTAAAACACTGATAGGCACCTCAGTGAAGCGAATGCCGGCCTATACCACCGATAAGCGCCCCGGATGAATAAATACCACCCGTCAACGCCGATAGGCGCCTCAGTGAAATTAATCTCGCCCCAGTCTCCGATAGGCGCCCCAGG
The DNA here is from genome assembly GCF_019059575.1 of Amphibalanus amphitrite. Lineage (NCBI taxonomy): Eukaryota > Metazoa > Arthropoda > Thecostraca > Balanomorpha > Balanidae > Amphibalanus > Amphibalanus amphitrite. The sequence goes on from NW_024881560.1 coordinate 249,459, forward strand.
TGATACATGTCGCCCATCAACACCAACGGGCGCCCCATTGAAATGAATACCGCCCTTCAACACTGGCAGACGCCCCAGTGGAATGAATGCCGCCCCACAATGCCGATGGCCGTCCCTGCACTGGAAAATCAGTTTCGCGCCTATACAGGCGCCCATAGAAGTTTGCAGAGTGCTATTCCTGGTCATAATCATCTCCCCAGTAAAAAAAAAAAAAAAAACGCAAAATACGTCCTAGCACTAGGGGTGTAACCGCCCATACGGACAGTGCAATTTTACAGGCCCCAATCTCGGACCTCCCTTAAAGGGACCCTCCCACCTTAACATTAGATTTGAGTTGAGATAGCCAAAATGGGGTCCCTGGCTCACAATTACCGGTTACGGCACTCACAACATCGAGAAATGCCTTAAATCGGAAATATTGAATTTCAAAATTGCAGCATTTTGATTCAGAGGGGCTAATGCATAGGAATACCCCTCTGAATGTGTGACGTCATCGCAGATATCAAACGATTTTTAAATATTTGACTAAAACGTTTTGTAGCACGCGGTGGTATATGCTGCTTTGCGCGCAACAAATGCCGCACTTTCAAATAAAGTCGCTAGGAACAGCGGAGATCCCAAAAAGTAAACAAAAGTAAAAGTCTAATATCTTGAAAGCTGGTGAATATTTTTCTATGGAATTTGGTAGATAATCGTTTTGCTCTTTCTGAACCGAGCGACATCACTTTCATGCTAATTCATTAACTTTTTTGAAGGTGGGAGGGTCCCTTTAACATTCATATGTTGTAAACGGCAAACCGCCCCCGATGAATATTACACAAACTAATTTCCTCTCGCATATCGGCCATCAGGCGCCCCTTTTTGTCGCATCGCATGGAGCCTGCAACGCTATAAGCCCTCAATCCTCATACATATGTTCGTGTTGGCGTTCGGAGGCTATCGCCTTCAAAGACGTCTCCATAAATGTTTCTTTTTCGTCCCACACACAGGCGCCCCTCTTCCGCATGGCGCGCTTCTCGAGTGGCTGCGCCCTCCTAGCCTTTATGTCATGGCAAGATTATATTCGACAGGGTCGGCAGCATCTGCCTTTGTTTCAGATAAGGATGCCCTCCACTCTTCAGCATATCAAAAGATACTTTTCCCACGTCATTGCCACTCTCTTCGTGTCACAAGTGCCTTTATCAGTTGCGGTGTCGCACTGCTCAGCTTTATGGCTGCCGCACCTCTTAACTTCCTGCCTCTTCTACAGATTTTCGAGGCGCCCCTTTCCATAGCTTTAGGGTGCAGCTGCCCCCCTTGCCCCCCTGCTTCCGCCGCCACTGAATAACGCTATGTAATGATACAAACGGCGTAAATTGTAGTTTATATTATTTAAGTGAGTGCCAGTCCGCTTCTACCAACGGGCAGAATGAAACTTTCAAAATATTCGTTCAATTTAAAAGTGCCTTGGAAGAGCATACGAAATTATCCTTGAAAAGCTTGTTTCTACTCCAAACAACGCATTGAGAAACAAATTAAGTTCCGCTGCAACTTTGTGGCAACTAGAAGTGGCGGCATTACAGTAGCCGGTGTCTGGCGGCATTTACCGAGCTGCTTTGAGTGCTGCCTCTGCTGAAAACGGAGAACAAGCGGCACACTTGCGCGCTGATGGAAATGCGCTAATGAAAAATGCATTGTGCTTAACCCTCGCCCTGGCAGGGCATTTTTCATAACACGGCCTGGCAGGGGGGGGGTCGATGCGACCCCCTCGCAATTGGCTCCTATGGCACCTAGAAACACCAAATTTGGTAGGTAGGTGGGCCCCCTGGAGTTCTCGCCCCTGTGCAAATTTGGTTGCTCTAGGTCAATATTTAGGGGGTTTTGGGGGTTATAAATATAAAAATTTCGCTAAAAACAGGTCAAAAGTTTTTCGCTTATAACTTTTGATCTAATTAAGATAGAGCAAAAAGAAAAGCACCAGTGAACTCAGCACGTCAAGACGCGTCGAATGATATACTTTTTAGCTTGCTTAAGTGTACTTAAAGTTTTTCTTAAGTTTTAAGTAAACTTAAATTAATAAATTAAGTTCAAGCTTACCAAATTGCATCATATCGCATATCATTCGATTCGGCTAGTCACCAGGAACACAATGATACCATTTTTTAAGCTCTAGCGTCATTATGTGCCAAGTTATTGGCAAAAACGTCATTTGACCTCAGTTGACCTCATTTGACCTGACCCATGGATAAGTATACCAAACAAAGAAGCACCAAGTGACCTGCTGTTAAGTACTGTGGTTTCAAAGCACAAAAGTGATAGAACGAAGCGGATATCTCCAGTATTTTCCGAATTTAGTATTTTCCCATAGGCCATTACGACGTAATGACCTCTAACTGACCTCAGGTCAATGACCTCAAAAACCCGAACTGTATGTTATACAACTCGGTGAACTTAGCACATCCTGAAAGTTTGAAGGAAATCAGTCCAAAACTGTGAGTTGGACAGGTGCAAAAAGAAAATTGAAATTTTACCATGACCTTATACCGGTTTTTCTGACCTGGTGACCTGACCCAAGGTCACCCGGACCTGAAATTTTCAGGTCATATGTAAAAAAGTTGCCCCATAGGCTGTGCCAAATTTGGCGGCTACGCTATCTTCGAAAAACCTTAGGGGGGGTCGCATCGACCCCCCTGCCAGGGCGATGGTTAACCCAGAGCATGCAAATAAATGTAATAAGAATGACCCCCGGTGAGGTGGCGGATGACAATGTGATGTGTTATCAGTTATCACCACCCGGAACAATTGCTGCCTGAAGTCATCGAAACGAATTAACAGCTTTTTTTTTGCTGCTGCAAAATATCAACGTAACAAAAACTTGGACACATAATGCTAATCATTTACGGTTTATCAATGATACAAAAGCACAAATATAAATAATGCGCTATACAAACACCTCTATTGCTGCGTTGCCTTTGTCATTCACAAGGCCGACGTATCTCCGCAATATTTTCCTTTTCATCACTGCCTCTCTGGGCGTCGTGTGGCTATAATGGGCATTCTACGGTGCCATTTTCTCCATCTGTCCAGTCTTCCCATGTCTCCCAGCCGACTGAGCACTGAGCACTCCCACCGCACATTGTCATGGACTGCGCGTGACCCACTCACCCACCACCGAGACGAGAGTTTCGACAGCTTTACGGGCGGCGCCGACACTGGCCGCAAATCAATGCTGACCGCCGCCGGATTCGTCCCGGTCGTAACCGCCGTGGTTTTTATGAGCCCCGAGGCGGTGTGTCCATCAGAGGAGGCCGCGGGCAGTGATTGTGGCGCGGCGGGCCGGGCAGACTGCTGCGCGACCGACGCATAAACCGCAGCGCGGCAGTGGGCGGAGTGGAGGAATCCCGACTCAGACACCACAAGGTTTGGCAGTGCCGATAATCTGGGCTGCCAGCTTTAGCCGTGTTTAAATTTTCGCTATTGTTGTGTACCTACGCCTCTGTTTGCCAAGGCTGCTGTTGACTGTTGAGGGCTTATTGAGGAGGGTTGTCCGGTAGTTATGGTAGCTAAGCTACTTCGTATAAGAATAATAATTGTGCTGAAATGGCTACGCGAGTCACAATCCACATGTGACTGACTCATGATAACAACTAGAGTTGCAAAATTTTCCCGATGGGCTGCTACCGGCACCGCCCCGCCCCACAAAAATTTTCTGGGATACCGGCATGTTACCACGCCACAAGCAAAAAAGCCGCCAAATTACCGGCATACTAAAAAACCTGCATTCTTGTTTCTGGCTCCTACCCTTACATGAGATGCCACATTTTGGCAATTTCAGTAACCACCCCACCCAGCAGCCAACCATTGTCCAACCAAAACTACCAGCATTACTAATTGGTTGTGCTTTTGCAACATGAATGAGTATTCTTCCTTTGATAAACCACAGTCATAGATTCTTGACAATTCCATTTAGAGCCAAACCTGTGAAATGCTGAGGCTCATGTGTTACCCCTACCCTTAGCAATGGAACTTCTACCACAACATGCATTTTGCAGTGGCTAAGATTGCTGTTAATACAATTCAATAGCCTCTTAGTGTCCAAAGTTTGAATCATATGCTGATAATTTTTTGGTGGAAAATCAAAAATACCGGCATGCTACCGGCAAGACATGCCAGATACCACGAAAAAACCTGCGGTAGTGAAAAAATACCGACATGCCGGTAGTGCGGTAGGGAAATTTTGCAACTCTAATAACAACCCATAAATGACTCGCATACCGACAGGCGACACGCCCTAACTAGTATCGGAATTCCAAGTCCCTGGTCGATGATACTGGAATCCCCCAAACTATCAGTTCGTGACACATGCGAATTCCTGCTTACCGCCCTATGAAGTAATGCTCTGGATTTCCAGGGATTCGATACTGGGAGAAGAGTAGTTCAATTCGATTTCCTTTTGTGTTTTCTTTCGTTGCGATGGTGTGCGTTTTTTATCGTTTGTTCTGCACTATAATTTTGTTGGGCTGTGAACGGTGTGGCAACAAATGTATGTCTAGGTGAAATGTGAGTCCCACTACGGACAAACTTGTTTGACGGATGGTGTACTAATAAAGGATAAAAAAGTAATGCTCTGGAGCCAGCTGGTGATTCAGTCAAACCCACTCAGCCGTACCGGCAAGTTTCCTCGAATGCCACAAATTGCATTAGTATGTGTCCAACACACTGGATGCATAAGGAAGATGATGACATGAGTTTAACATCGTGATCCAAAACTCTGCTAAAGGTAAAGGCCCTACCAAGATTGATCAATTTCAGCATAAAAAAGACGGAAAGGCGAAGGAAATGTATGGAAGAGGAAGACATGACCTAACATCGGCATTTTTATCACAGGAGCCTCAGCCCTCCTTTGATTATGTTCGCCCTCGCGCCGGCGCCACGACCCAAGGACATCTTTCAGATTTGGCTACCCGGCTGATTCGACCGGCCAACCCACGCGGAAATCGGGGCCATCATCGGATCAAGAATGAGCTGGCCCGGGCCGCAGAGATGACTGGTCCTGAGTAACGCAGATTTGGGGCTGGCCGGTAAAACGCTATTGCGGGCTAACCTACAGCCTAAAAAAGATGGGGTCCTTTCCCTGCCTTCTCCCAGTTTGTCGCGCTGTGAAAATACGTCAGTAAGACGCAGGTCAAAACTAGGCCCTCTCATTTGAATCAAGAATGAGATGCATTCAAAAAATGTATCCGATAAGAAAATGCGAGCTTAATGCATTGAGAAATGAGAACATATCATTTTAATATAAAGAGTCTTTCATATGAAGTGGCTTGAGCTTGTGTGTTAACGGTATGTCCTCAATTCATGTGTGGCTGTCCAATGTTTCATTCTCCAAACACGGAGATTTACCTACAGACAGGAATAGCGTTCCGAGAGCAAAATACACAAACACATCAATGGCGCAATGGAGGGGGCTAGGGGACGGGCGCTTCGGCTGGAGCAGGGTCGGCTGTAGTTAAACCTATTTGTTGTATATATATATATATATATTGTAGTCTCATTAAAGACCAGGGCATTTTCAGCTTTCACCAGTTTCCGTGTGGTGGCTTCGATTTGTCGGAATGTTTTTCGTTGATGTTTCGGTAGTTTAAATAAAAGTTCACCGATGCTCATGATCTATTAACGTTTCAAAACACTCATGTTTCATCTTCAGAATAAAATGAGCAAGCATACAATCGTTGTAATAGCGATGTAACCGACTCTGTATATGTAACATCGTTGTAATAGCGATGTAACCGACTCTGTATATGTAACGATTGTATGCTTGCTCATTTTATTCTGAAGATGAAACATGAGTGTTTTGAAACGTTAATAGATCATGAGCATCGGTGAACTTTTATTTAAACTACCGAAACATCAACGAAAAACATTCCGACAAATCGAAGCCACCACACGGAAACTGGTGAAAGCTGAAAATGCCCTGGTCTTTAATGAGACTACAATAAAGGAAAACCTTCTGCCAAACTATACGAAAATCAATATATATATATATATATATATATATATATATATATATATATATATATATATATATATATATATATATATATGTGTATATATGTATATATATATATATATATATATATATATATATATGTGTATATATATATATATATATATATATATATATATATATATATATATATATATATATGTGTATATATATATATATATATATATATATATATATATTCATTCCGATATATATATATATATATATATATATATATATATATATATATATATTATACACTTGCGCGTGTATGTTCGCGTGTGTGTCTGTGTGTGGAGTGTGTACGTGGTAGTTGAGAAAGTATTTATTGACTTTCAACTAGCTTTGATGTGAGCGGCGTCGTGTCACAAGCGCCCCAAGCGCTTTTACGCCAATCGCGTTATAAGATGAAAGATGCATTTTGTATATGAGCAAATAAATTCTCTCTCTCTCTCTCTCTCTCTCTCTCTCTCTCTCTCTCTCTCTCTCTCTCTCTCTCTCTCTCTCTCTCTCTCTCTCTCTCTCATGTACAATTTTCATTGCTGAACGTTATCAATATTGAGACTGCACCAGGTTACCGTCATCCATCGTATGGGATAACACTAAGCCGCTGGCAGTCGATAGTCGGTGGCGTGGGCCACCGCCCGACCTTCCGGCCTCCGAGAATTCCCCTACCGAGCCGTAAAACCTCCATCCGGTCATCCATCATTTAGCCATTGGGAGTTTTTCCAACCGCCGCGCCGGCGACGTGCTGTGACCCTCTGCTCTGTGGACACTTGTGAAGGAGGAGATTTGAAAAGAATGAGAGGGAGAATCAGGCGTCTTAGTGATGTGACTTCTGAAGCGAAAAACTATTCCATGTTATTGCGCAGTATGTGTGGTGAGAAGCAATTGGAACAGTGTTATCGAGCCTACACATATTTTCGGTATATATTTTAACAACCGATTGCTCAACACAAGCCGCGCAGATGACATTTCTGAGACTGATTTATTGTCAATAAGAGCAGATGACAAATAGCTGGCCTAAGAAATGAAACAGCCATTTATTTCTTGCCAACAAGGAAAACATGAGCAACACTGGACGGTGGAACAGTGTTAAAAAGAGACATTGTTGGATGGCCATTGCCATTATGAGTCACGGGCTGAGCGCCGCTCGCTGGCAGCCGCCCCCTGCGTGCGCTCTGTCGTTTTACCAGTTTTTCCGCGGAAATAGTGCCAGTGTGCTTTCAAGCATCAGCGATGTCGAACAGTGCTAGTTTCGGCAATGCGTGGTGATTTTTCGCTCGTCCCTCATCTTGTGGGCTTGCGAATAATATTCAAGTTTTGTTTTACTCTTCAAGACAATCGAAAGCCTATGCCATGGCCCTCGTTTCGTTCGACCAAAATTCTACCGGTTTTAGAAGAGCTCCTCCAGCCAATCACACGGCTCGGTCGTCGTCTACCGCCGCACGTTCCACCGCTGTCGACTCCGACGGTCGTCGGACACTCGGACCAGGGGAGAATCCCTCATGGACAGACCCATTAATCTCTCACCCAGCGGCGGAGTAAGGAGGCACTGCAGGGGGAGACGGGCCGGCCGCCACGTCCAGGCGCGCCGCAGACGTGCCATAGAGCACGAGCGGCGCCCGAGCCGCGGCCGTGTCCTGATCCTGTGGTACGACGGTCGCGAGTTTCCATGATAATGGAAAATGACATGATATTATCGATGCATTCACGATATGCAGCAAGTGTGGACCAATCACAGGAAAACATGCTCTGATTGCGTGTAGTGGCACACCGTCATGCCCCACTGCTCTAGATGCAGACAACTTTCGCAACGCCAAAGACAGTTCTGATAGTGTAGCCGGCTTCAGGCGCAGACCCGCTGACGTCACACGCGGCGGCCTTGGCGGGAGCCGAGAGGGACCGCTGACGGCCAGCTCCGCAGCAATTTTCGATCCGACGGTGGCGAAATGACGATTGAACTCATCTGCCTGTTCTGTCGGCATCCCACATATGCCTTTGTTGCCCCCACACGCAGGACGCACCGCAAATTCAGATATGTTGCGCCAAAAAGATCGTCGATCAGATAACAAGTGAGCTGACAAAAAGTCGCGTTTACTTTTTAATAGATGCCCTTTCACAAGGTTCCGCAATCTCCGGTACACATCTCTATCATCGACGGATCGAGAACGTTGCCATGTACGGAAAGCCGTATCTCTTTCACGCATGAGTTGTTTAAGCTCTTCATTATCCTCTATCCAGGGGCACCGTGGTCGACGAGGGGTTACAGTTTTTAGGGGGCAGTGAGTGTCCACAACCTTCCACCACAGATTTAGAAAAGCGGCTAATTTCTTGTCCACGCTATCCGCGCTGTACATTTCACCCCAGTCTGATAGTAGCAAAGATAGGCAAACGACATCCCAATTCACTTTCCGCCAGGGACGTGCGTTGAACGGGGACGGCCGACGGCTCTGACGACGGAGCTGTGCTCGAACGATGATGGTGAGGTGATCGGCGATTTGGTCAGATGATGTTAGGACTGAAGCGTTTTGATCCGGAACATTGCTGATGATGTGATCGATGAGTGAAGTAGAGGGTTCTAGATGTGTTGGCTCGGTGACTAGTTGAGTTAGACCCAGTTCGTGCAAGGCGGCTTTGTACTGACGTACTCCAGGAGCGTCATGTTGCAATAAATTTATATTTGTGTCGCCCAAGCAAAAAACTGGCTTTCCGTAGCCGAGCGCGTGTTTTAGCTGATCTTGGAGGTCGTCGACAGCGCTGGCCACCGATGTGGATGGTGCTCGGTACACCACGCCGACTGTGACCGAGCGAAGACCCCTGCCGCTGATGCTGAGCCAGAGAGTCTCGCAAGGCCCGGCTGCAGGGATTGGCAGAACACTAGTAGTCAGCTCCTCACGATGTATGATAGCCACACCACCTCCACGAGCAGTACCTCTCTGCCCCGTTTCGGGTTGGGATAGCCGATCTCTTCTTATGATCTGATATCCGGGGAAAGCTAAGATTCTGCTCTGAACGGGTTTTGAGAGCCATGTTTCCGTCACGCATAAAACGTCCAAATCTTGTTGCGTTAACAGTTGATTGATTTCATTAAGCTTCGGTACGATAGAGCGAACGTTTGAATGACCGATATTCAGAGTGTGCCGGGGTAGACGTCGGTTGGTTTCTCCCAGTGAAGGGTGGCGCTCTACACGGCGGGACCCACTGGCCCCAACGCCTTCCTGCCGGCTGCTGTCCGCTGGCAGGCCCGGCCCAGCCCGGGGTTCAGCCGTCCGGTCTCGTCCTGCATGGACGAGTCCGGGGCTGCCTGTTAGGGGGATCAGGACGACGGTCGCGAGACAGGAGGAAAGCCTCAGTGCTGTTCTCAACTACTTCACGTCAAACTCTTTGAAAATGAACCCATCGAAGACTAGCCTTCTCATTTCTAGCACCCCCCAGAACCTGAACCTACCGGGACATGTACTCAAGCCATCTTCTCAAGTGAAGATGCTAGGTGTAACCATTGATCCCAGCCTATCCTGGGAAAAGCACATTTCCAGTGTCGTCAAAAAATGCAATGCCGTCCTTATTTCTCTCTACAAAATTCGACATCACCTCTCAGCTGATGTTTTGAAACTTCTCATTCAATGTCATGTCTTCCCCCACATCATTTACTGCCTATCAGTCTGGGGCGGGGCTGTAGGTTGTCACCTCAAGCGGGTGCAGAAAGTCATTAATTTCGCAGCTAGAATCGTATCTGGGGCGAAACACCGTGATCACATTTCCCCCGTGTTGTCTGCACTGGGCTGGCCCAAAATCACGGATTTAGTCACCTATCGCGACAACATTCGTGTTTTCAGAGCGCTGAAGGACCCGCTCGCTCCCGCGGCATTACGCACTTTGTTCACAACACGGGCGGCTGTGTCTGCGCGCGCCACACGCTCCACGCTGTCGGGTGCATTAGAGTTACCAAATTATCGCTTATCAATGTCGAGACGAGCTTTTTCCTACCGAGCGGCAACCTCCTGGAACCACCTCCCACCCACCACCACTAGCTCTGGAACACACGCTGAGTTTCTTCGCCACCTTGCTGCCTAGCGCTTTTGCCTTCTGTCATATCCGTGAAAATTGTGACGCGCTGGCTGCTCTGCACTCATCAGTCTACTGCGGCAGTGTTTGTGCATGTGTGCGTGTACGTGTGTGTGTGTGGGGGGGGGGACGGGCTAGGTGTACCATGTCTTTTGTGTGTGTGATCGAATCAAATACTAAACCATGCAATGGAATGATTCGAAATACATTGAACTGAACTGAACATGGTCAATGGTCAATGGCCATGCAGAGTCCTGCGTCGTCGCGGTCAACACAATAAAACATTCGTAATATTTGTAAAAAAATAGGAGCTAAGAATATCCCGCTGGCTGTTGCGCACCGATATTTCGTTACAATAGCAGGTGTACCCACCATCCTTTCCTCCAGGCAGACACCTTGCAATAACCTGCATGATGTTTGTTAGTTTTACAGTAATTGCCAAACTAATGACCATGTGAGCTGGTAGGGATCCGGTGCCCACTCGGTCGTCATGGCAGCACCCTCTCGGCACTGGGAATATGAGCACGGCCAGCCGCTGACCCGCGGCCAATGAGTCACGTGGCCCTGTGGTGGCGTGTCCGCCGCCGGCGCTGCCCATGTCCCGTCAGCGCTCTGAGAGTAACGAGCGCCGCCGATATCGGCGCGGGTCGCTCAGTGACTATACCCCCGACCTCCGCCGGGCAGAACGGGCCCAGAGAGGAAGCCTAATGACGATAATTAGCGCCACACTGCCCGAGGGCTGCTCCGCGAGCACTGGCACTGTTTGCGCAGACATCTGGAAGATGCTCTGCAGACAGAGTGGGAAGCAGGAGGGCTTCAAAAGCAGCTGCACTAAAGGGTGATGATAAAACAACTGCAAAACAAGCTTCTTAACCCAAAGTGCATGTGATGAGAACCTGCCGGAATACCAAGAATGAAATGCTTACTGATTTCCAGCCATAACTTCTAAATGATAATTTATGAATATGAAGTGTGTGTTTTTCTCACAATAAATATCAATTCGAAGAGAAACTCGGAATCCGTGCACAGAAAATCTCCATATTTAAGAAGTAACTTCATCAAAGAAGTGTGAAGTCAACACTCATCAGTGCTTTCTCTGCTAGCATGGAACCAGTATTTACTTCTTTCATTGCAAAAAAAAAATCATTCTCAACATCCTAAACAAGTACACGATAGTCATTGTGGAAATAGATACATAGACAACATTCACGAGGACTCTGTGCCCGGAATCGCATCGGTATCGGTATCGCCAACCGATTCAAGGTTAGTAACCAATCAAGTCATATTCCGTGTCGGAAAGTGGCCAGTGGGTGTCACCGGTATCACATGGACACCTCCCGGCAGGTCAATCTCCGAGTCACACAGAATCATTCGGCGTGTCACTCAGGTGTCACTCATGTGTCACCCAGGTGTCATCCGCGTGTGACTCTGTGCGTCACCGAGTGTCTCGCGCCTCTGGACCAATCGTCCTGCCGCCTCCCCGCCGCTCACCGAGCTGCTAATTACACGCCACCGGCCGCTGGAAATGAATGATTCGTGACGGCTCGGTCGATATTCCATCAGTGTGCGTCTAGAAGAAGGGCCGGCGGACCGACTGGTGGACTGTGCGCCGGCCGCCGACCGGAGCGGCGGAGCCCGCGCCCTGCACGGCCGGTTAGCGGCGGCAGCGGGCAGTGTGTGCCGCCCGACAAACAATGGGCCCGCCGCACTAACCGGCCGTGGAAAATGAACAAAGACAACAAAGTCGACTCCCTGAGTGGTTTTGAAAACTTCTGCAGAAAAGATAATGGGAACGCGCAAAAAGGTATTATGTTGATCAATCAGTAAGGCTGCAGACAGGTAATTTCGCTTATGGGCGCAAAACACCCCGATTACTTCGGGCTGAGACTTTTAATAGCAAAAGCAAATACTAGTTACCTTCCATTTCTGTGGAAGAGCGAAAAATGAATTTAGACCTTGCATCACCCTTGGAAACGTAGCTGCAACACCGTTTTATTGTGCAAGCTTTCATCATTTAAACTTATGTAAATATGTCACAGCAGTTTCTAAGAGCATCATTTCACTGGTTCCGACACTGCAGGATTTCTTTTTTTGGGGGGGGGGGGGGGGGTTCGGCCGGAAGAGTTTGGGAAGTAAAGTGGTGTAGAAGCTTTAGACTATGATTGGCCGATAAATGTCGACCTGCAGCCTTGCCGCTGGATCCCAGTTCAGCGCCGGTTCTGCGACTGGCGTCAGACAACGCCTTGGGATCAATTTGACGGCAGTCGCTTGGATGGATTTATTGCGTCGCGTCGACTTTCAGTTTATTGCGTTGCGCAAGAGTCCGTCAGCTGAACGCTACGATCTTAACCGTTTAATTACAGAAGATACGTGCAAGCAGTAAAGCATAATGATAACTAAAGCAGTCGCCTTTATTGCTAAAATCTTAATCAACAGCGGTGCATATAACGCTCTGGTGGTTTACACGCACATCGTCATTACCAGCAACACCATTTGAAAACAAAGGAGAAACCAAAACAGTCAAAAACGTAAAAAAAGAATGGTTGCTTGGCCTAATGGTTCGTTTAGATAGGTACTCAGCGTCACAATATTTCATCTACTCTGGTGCGAATTTTGCGAGGCACGGGTGATGACATTTGTCTGATTATGCATTCATCTGTGTTATAATCACTACAGACACATTCGTTTCACCGAAGGCTGCACTCGCATCACGCCATCGCCAGGGCCAGTTTAGCCGTTTTCGCGACGGAATACCGGGTACCTAACAGATACCTGTTTGGTCCGTTGATACCTCAGGAATTTTAGTAGTTCTTTATAGTAGGTTTTCCACCTTTCGAATGAGTGGCCCGTTACTTTGCTGTTTTTTCTTCTAAATATTACATTAATCTATTTTATCTAAGGGTTTACCACTCACGTAAACCTAAAGCGTAAGCACGTTTATGAAATTCTCAAATCTATATAATGTATGTATGTATGTATGTATGTATGTATTGACGATCAAGAGCAATCCACAATCGGCGTGGCGATTACACTCCGAGTCCGAGCTGGTTGAAGATAACACAAGAAATAGGTACCTACCAGGGATGCGGAGCCGTGGAAATTTCAGACGGCTCCGGCTCCGGCTCCGGCTCCGGAAAAAAAAATCGGCTCCGGCTCCGGCTCCGGCTCCGGGTGAAATGTTATGGCGGCTCCGGCTCCGGCTCCGGCTCCGAGTAAAATGGTCCGGCTCCGGCGGCTCCGGCTCCGGCGGCTCCGGCTCCGACTCAGTACATCCCCTACGCAATCAATTAAATACGGGTGGAAGAAAAATTGGATTGGTTATACGCGTTACTCTTTGCCATGACCGGCTCACCGCGTCCCTGCGCAAACGCACCTCGGAGAGAACTGGCAGAACAAAGGGCTAGGAAGCGATGGCATTGGAAACGCAGTCGCCGCGAATCGGAGTTCAGTGAACCATCGTAAGCTGACACCCGTCTCGGCTGCATTGGGGGGTGAGGGGTGGGGTGTGTGTGGGATGAGACGGTGCTGGGAGTCGCAGTCCACTGCACTGGTTTGAAAACGATGGCTGTCACCTGATGACTGGTCCTCATGTTCTGGGGATGCAGTAGACGTGGGGGGGGGGGAAGAGCAAACAGGAAGTTGTTTGCGTACTGTGGGATACTGGGGATATTCGGATTTTTTCATTCACTTGATGGCCCATGACGTAAGTACCTACCATATGTTTTACTGCCTTGTACTGTCAAACCGAACTAGGTCAATTATTTTTTTTCCTCTTCAAAAAATAAAAAGGAGCCGGAGTCGCCCCCTTTTTTGGCGGCTCCGGCTCCGGCTCCGGCTCCGGGCTATATTGTTTCACGGCTCCGGCTCCGGCTCCGGGCAAATATGCCGGCTCCGGCGGCTCCGGCTCCGACTCCGGCTCCGGCTCCGCATCCCTGGTACCTACACAAGAAAACGCACACACTTACGGATACGAAATACACAACGCGAACGCCGAACACGCACATACTTGGTGTAACCCGCACGAAGCCGCGTTCATAACTATGTACACACAGACTCGTTTGCCTTTCATAGTCCAAGAGTCATGAGGCTAGCTACTATGGCTACTCTGGCTAGGCTTAAGCCCCTTTTTTACAGCACGGGCAAATCTGGCTGGAGGCAACTGCGTTAGCTCGAGGGGGAGAGTATTTAGGAGCGCCGCGGCACGGTAGGCGAATCCAGGCGAATCTACGTTTTCCGGTCTCTAGTCGGGGTCGCGGTAAGTGGAAAAGGTGGTCTTGGCGAGTAGACCTTGCTCGTGTTTGGGAATTTTTGGAAAATAGGGTCGCGATCTCCTCGGGTTCACCTCTCTGGATGGCCTTGTGCGCCGTGATAAGGGTATGGTATTCAGCCATTGTTTTAGGTGCCATCCAGCCGAGTTGGTCCCGGAGATGGGAGACATGATCAAATTTACGGCGACCGAAAATGACTCTAGCGGCAAAGTTAAGAATTTTCTGAATGCGATCGAAGTTCTTTTGGCTACCATTACCAAATACGGAGAGACAGTACTGGATCCGTGACATGACGAGAGCCACCACTAGTGTCTTGGTGACACCGTCGGGGAGATAGTGGCGGACATGGGAGAGGCCAATTAGGAGACCCGTGCATCGGCGACTGAGCTCGGACACATGCGCGTCCCAGGACGGGGTGCCGTCGAAGATAACGCCCAGGTTGCCCACCTGCTTGCATGGCACTAGTTTGGTGTCGCGAAAAGAAACGGTGAAAGCAGGTATGCTTCTCAAATTTTGCCGACTGCCGAAAACCATGAGCTGAGTTTTAGCAGTGTTTACTTTAAGAGCATTTGCACTGAACCAATGGTCGAGAGACGCCAGTGACGCTTCCAAGCGCGAGATGAGTCCCCTAAGGTCGTTTAAAGGGCCACTCACCAACAATTGAGTATCATCAGCGTACTGGAAGACTGCTGCATCCTCAGAATAAAGTGATAGATCATTGGAAAATACCGTGAAGAGTAAGGGACCGAGTGCCGAGCCTTGAAAGACGCCCATAGAGTTGGGGAGAGGTTGTGATAATACCCGGCGACCGGACTCGTCCTTCAATGACACACTCTGTGTGTGACCAGCTGGAGGTAAGCGGCGAACCAGGATGTCTCTATGCCGTGCATTGCCAATTTAGCGAGTAATAACTCATGGTTGATGACATCAAAACATTTGCTTAAATCAATAAGGCATAGCATAGAGACATCCCCCCTATCGGTGGCGGCCAGGATTTGGTCACTGACGGACAGAAGTGCTGTCTCAGTTGAGTGCCGGGGTCGGAAACCGTGCTGGGTATTGGCCAGAAGATGGTTTTGGGAGAGATAGCGATAGAGCTGTTTGTGAATGACTCGCTCGACCACCTTCATAATGACAGGTACTAAGGAGATAGGTCGAAAATTAGTGGGATCAGATGGGTTTCCAGACTTGAAGATGGGGTGAACTATAGAGTGTTTCCAATGAAAGGGGATATCGGACCTTGAGATGCAAGTGTTAATGATGTGAAGGATAACGTCACCGATAGATGGGAAAGCGGTTTTCAGCATGCGAATGCAGACGCCATCAGACGCACAGGCGGCAGAATTGCGCATATTGAAAACGGTGTGACCGAGTTCACCGAGAGAGATAGGTCTGGGCTTAAATCTACCGGTTACGACACGCGGCAAACGGCCAATTTGCTCAACAACTGGATTTTGGTCACGGATCTCTGTAGCGACGCGGGGACCCATAGAAACGAAAAAAGAATTTAAAACGTCAGCCGATACATCAGGTTGAACACTAGGTCCGTCTTTCTTACCAGCCACAACCGACCTAATACTTTTCCACACCTTGTTGGGACCCCGCCCACTAATCTCTCTGTGAAGTTCGCCGCGTCGGTCTCGTCGCACTGCGGCCCGGACAGTTCGGTTCAAGTCTTTGTAAACCTCCGACTTTCTACCGAACTGCTGTAACGCGGTACGACGTTGATCCATGATTTTAAGTGTGGCGGGGGTAACTGGTGGTGCTGTAGGATTACGGATGGTAATATTCTTTATAGGTGCGTGATCGTCAAAAATCGGCAGAAATTCGGTCAGGAAAGCATCCCACTGGTCACTTACGTTCGTGGCACTAAACACGCCCTCCCAATCGGCAAACATCAGGTCAGAGTTCAGGGCATCGACATCTATACGGTTGATCGAGCGGGATTGAACAACTGTAGGATTTTTGCGTTGTTTCGGGACGTTAATAGACACACGAAGGAGTTTGTGTGGGCTGAAGTGGCAAAAGGATGCAGAGCAATCACGCACAAGCTCTCTATTTTTAACGATACAGACGTCTAGCAACGAGCCGGAAGTGTACGTTGGAACGGTTACAAGCTGCTCAAGAGAATAATTCGATAAAAAGTCACTGAGGTGTACACGCGCACGAAAACTCTCCTCCTTCAACATATCACAGTTTAAATCGCCACAGATCATAAATGGAATCTTGGGAAAATCAATTAATACACGCTGTAACTGCGTCTCGAGGTCCGAAAAGTCAGCTCGCAGAGCGGCATCGGTCTGTCGGGGCGGCCGGTACACAGAGCAAACAATTAACTGGCGATTTCGTTCCAGCTTGAACAACATCCACCGAGTTTCCAGGAGACTGCCGGGGTGCGGGGATGTGCTCGGTTTGATGGTCACAGTTTTCATATCCGTTTTTGACAGTACGGCGACCCCGCCGTAGCCGCTGCCGTCTAATCTAAGTACCTACAATGAGTACCTGCATTAGACGGCTAAGTACCTGCCGTCTAATGCTAGTACCTACAATGATTACGGGCGAGCGAGCGCAGTGAGCGAGCGAGTTCATACTGAATTAAGGGAAAATCCTGAGTATGAGCGGCCGTGGGAACGCTTTTCAAAAGCTAATATCTTAGGAACGGGACATCCGATTGACAAGCGGTCTTCTTAACTGAATGTCACTTGAACGTAAAAGTTATGTGGTGTGATGGCCACCATGCGTTCTTGCCAACCACCGCACGTGGCGCGTGGTAAAGTTGGACATTTTTTAAGAACCCCCAAAATTGCAACCTCAGTAACGGCACAACGGTTGGGCCGATTGAATTGAAACTCGGTACACAGTTAGGTCTCCACCAGATAATTCATCTGCATGTGTTTAGGTTGGGGTGCTACTGCACGTGCGCACGTGCAGGGGGCGCTCCCAGATCTCGAGAACGGCTGGGCCGATTGCGCTCAAATTTGGTACACGGTTGGGGACCAGTTAGTAGGGTGCCGTGCAAAAGTCAGTTTGGACCCCGCTTGCACGTGCGCACGTGCAGAATGCCGCTTCCAGATCTCAGGAACGGCTGGGCCGATTGCGTTCAAATTTAGCACACCGCTAGCGACCGGTTAGAAGGGTGTTTTGCACAACCCCGTTGGAAGTACCCTCTCGCCCTTGCGCACGTGCAGGGCTCACTATCTCGCTCGCTCGTTCTTCGCCCAAATGGCGTTTTACTGGTTAGGAAATGTACTGAGCTGCCAGCTACGGGTGACTGAGCTCCTCCAATTCCACGCTGGCTTGGCTTTGGAACCGCAGCAGACGGCGGAGGTCAAGGTCACTGCTAAGGCGGCGGCGGATTTGATGCGCCCGGGCACCACCACACGGGGAGAGCGCGCAGCGCTGGGCCGGTGAAACAGAAGCCGGGTATTTACTATGAACGTCAAACCCCTTGAGACCCCACTTTTTTGCGATGATTTTTAAATGCGTCAACTTTCGTTGACAATATTCTGGCAATGCATGTTTCAGAACCTGCCGAAACTTTTATTACTAAGGTATTTTGACGCCAAACGATTATGGAAGGTACTTCTCATTCACTCGTAATGTTAAGGTCAATTCAGGCCCGGGCAGAGGCTTGCGCTCGGCCACACTCGAGCCCCGCCACCAGCGCCATCTGCTCTAAATGCCATCTATCAGCGCCCGCTACCGCGCTACCAGCTACCGCCCACCATCAAGCCTGAATCACGGTCATAGAATACTAAGGTAACACGGAGCCGAAGCTTCAAGCCAGGGGACACGGGAGGCATGCCGTCAGCTGTCCATTTATAAACAATCGGTTTCTTTGACTTAATTTCTAATGTTTTTCTGATGTTTTGCATCAATGAGGTACATCAAAAATTAAGTTTTATTTTTTATGAGGTCGAAAATATTTTGTTGTCCAAACTATCCCCGTTTAAAGAAAATAGACAAGGGGAGAGTTTACCCAGGACCCTATGGAGAGAGTTTACCCAGGGCCCTATGGGAGAGAGTTAACACGTGCTTCTATGGGGCGAATTCGATGCAACAATGGCGCAGTAGCGACATTACTCTTGTTCGCTGTTTTTCGGACGACAAAGATTCTACGCCAGACGGCCAATCACATTCCATAATTGCAGCCGAGCCCCCGTTGATCTAGAACGGGATTGGCCGGACGACGTACAATCTTCGTCGTCTGAGAGACATCGAACGAGGGGTACATCGACTGAATATACATTGCGATTCAATATTCAGTATTTTATGACCGTGATTGCAATTTGCATTTGAGCTCAGCAGTCGAGTGTGGTGCCAAAAATACCAGAAGCGATATCCTATATACGGTCTTGACCAGAAGTGTTGCATGCCCTGGATGCAGAAAAACAAGATTGAGATGAGTGGATCAAGATGTATCTTTCGTGCAGATGTATGAAGATCCTTTCACTTAATATCCATGCAGGTGAGGTTCCAGTGAAATTTGAATTCGATAGGTAGCTATTTTTGATTTTGCTTTGATACTTGTGGTAAGGAAACATGATTATGGTTGCATGAACCCCCCACTGCTCATTGCTGTCTTGTCTCACGTTCGATATCAACGATTCGGTTAACTGATATGTAGGATTATCAAATAAATGTAATAGAAACGATATTAAATCCACTGCCTCTTTAGAAGCTCTCGAAATAAACCTGGCTATCTGGTTGTCGAAGCCAGGCAAATTATATGCTTGGAATGGCTAAATGTCCATTGTCCATGATGACATCATTAAATTGAATTATTTTCCTTCTTAGCACTTAAAATACATTTCAGCGACACAAAACTCCCAAAATTCTGATATCTTGTCCGTGGTATCGTGGTACGATCGGCGAGTACCTTCCTACAGGCCCGGTCACACATACATGACGTACGGCCCGCGCAGGCCGTCGCGTTGCAAAAAGACCAGTGCGTCGTCGTGCGCTGTAGTGTGACCAACTTTTGTCAAAAGTTCACAGGAAATCGTAAGTTGACAGCGAATGCGCAACGCGCTACGAGCGCGTTGCCAGCGCGCCGGGCGTATACAGGGCACCTACGCAGCGAATACAGAGCGCAATAAGGGCGCACACGCAACGGATGTACAGCGGCTTGCTAGCGCACGGGACGCATGGACCGCGCGTGCACCGCGCATTCAACGTACAGCCAGCGAACTGCACTTGGCAGCGGCGCAGTGGCCCGGCTTGCCTGCTGTCATATCAGAGTTGGACGCAAAGGAGGGCACATCCTCATCGGTCCTCTTGAGGTGATGTCAAGATGCCTCCCAAGGCAAAGGGACGCAAAGCCATTGCTGATCCTGGCGCCCGCGGCCGTGGTCGTGCAGGTCGTCAGCTCAAAGACAAGCTGCCCAGCCTGGAAGTGGATCCATCTCCATCACCACCCTCTTCACGGAAGGGTTCCCCCACGCACTCACGGACAGAGTCGACTTCATCGCAGTCGTCGACAATGGTAAAAAACAAGAGGCAAAAGAAGGACTACAAGCTCTCAGATGAGGAAGAGGAGTTGATGGTCACCTTCCTGGAGGCGAACGAAATGCTGTGGAATAAGAAGGCCACGCACTACAGAAGACCTGACCTGAAGGAGGCTGCATGGAAGAAGCAGGCAGAAGTCATGTCGAAAGAAGTCTCGCAACTGCAAGGGTGGTTCAAAGGTGTAAGAGACAATTTCACGCGCCTGGACAAACTGCCCAAGTCCGGGTCCGGACAACAGGCTTTCACAGAGAGGGAGATGTGGACTCTGCAGAAGTTCCAGTTCCTCCAAAGGATCACCTACCACAGGCCACAGCCAGTTAACAGTGTAAGTGCCTGCAAGTACCTACATTTTGTAAGACTATTTGTAAAGACCCTTTAAAAATATTTTTACGTAAGACTATTTATATTTCTGTGTTAGCCTATCCTTGCTATCACTGCAGCTCCAATATTTCAAGAAAATATGTTTGTGTTCATTTTGGCCTCTGGCTATTTTTCATTATGCATTAACATATTAATAAGGCATGAAACTGTTAATTGGCTTAACAATAATGTTTGGGATGTTTCCATGTCGTAACATCATGGGCCCGGGAAAGGTGGGGGAGGAGAGGGGGGGCAGCGGGGCAGTTGCCCTTTAACTTTGAGACCGTGGGCGGCGTCCCTTCAACTTTGACGGGAAATTGCACTTAAAAATAGTGTTTTTTTTTTTGCACTGGCATTTTTTTAAATTAAGTGGCCGAAATCAGAGGAAAAACTTAAATTTGGGGGTAGGCAATTTTCTGGTGGCGGCGCCCCTGCCTCCCCCAACTTAAAAATGAATACTGACCCCCAGCCTAATACGGAAAATATTGCGCTTGCCGAGTCACTTTGCTATTCGTCTCCGTTTTGTGCAATAGTGACCTCACTTTCGTGAGACATTTTGCTCTATTGCAAGACCACCTAGATTTGACCTCCCATATATTTTTACCTGTTATTTTAATTGTTACTACGAGAGAGCGCTATCGCTTCCGTTACTTAAAATAAACATGAAATATTATTTTGTTTTTCCTAGAATAGTCTAGAAAACTGAGTATGAGCGACCCTGGGCACGCTTTACGTTTTACCTCCGAATCGAGATGTTCAGTTGATGGGCGGACTCCTTTGCTGAATGTTACGATCCCTTCTACCCCGTATGAAAGAAAAACCGAAACCCGTCGCGTCCACGCCGATCACGGCGTCTTACTGGTTTCATATTTGCAGGTAAAGGACGTCATTCAAGCACGCACTGGTGATCTCTCGGATACTGAGGCCGAGTGCGCCAGGATCGGCGCAGAGGCGGACGCAGAAGAGAGGCTGTCTCAGGAAGCTCCAACAGGCAGCAGAAGAGGGGGTAAACACTCGGAAGACGCTGTTTTGGCGGAGTTGCAGAGGCAGCTGCAGGCGACCGGTCAGCAGGTACTCCAGTTGCAGCAGAAGATGATGCAACCCCAGACTCAGGCAGAAGTCTTTGGGACTTTCGTCAAGGGGACACTCCTGAACCTGTCAGAACGGAAGTTCAAGAGGGCGCGCATGGGCATCAGCCGGGTTCTGGAAGCTGTCATGCAGGACAGTGACGAGGAAGAGCCTCCATATGTGGCGCCGCCGTCTTTCTGGCAGGGAGGACGCAACGAACCCACCTATGCACCCACTCTATCGTCCACTCCCAAGTCTGCCCAGCGTTGGCACCGAGTCCCCGAACTGTGGGAGAGCAACAGGCCAGTAATTGGGTCACAGAGGCGGTTCCAGAACCGCGGCGACATGGAGATGTGCCAAACCAGCATGACCAACCAGATGCGATACTCTCCTTCGGGTTCACTACAGCTCCCCTATCAGCAACAACAGCACTCTCAGCAGCAAGAGCAGCAGCGCCCTGGTCCACTCCAGTTCCCCCAGCAGCAACGGCAGTACTTCGAGCAGCAGCAACAGCAGCACAGCGTGTCTACAGCCATCAGCGATGCTCTCCGAGTACTCACCCCCAGCGTGGACACAAATGCGGCGAGTACCAGCAAGGAAGACTGTGAGCGGGACCGGGCACATGTGTCTCTGCCTCACGTCTCTGGTATATCCTCGCTGTTCGATACGTCTGAGGCCCCGTGCCAGGGGTCATCTAAGGAAGTGAATGCTCCACTTGACCTGGTGATGGGAAGCAGTGGTGAGACAGGAGCTCATGAGTAGCTCAAATGCTACGCGAGTACAAGGATCCTTCTGTACTAGTTAGCGGCGCCAGCTGCGTTTTGAGGTTGGATGGCGTCAGGTGTGAATGTACGGGTACAGGTTGGCGGCGCCATTGTTCAATTTTTCTTTTGTACGAGTTTGTATCTCTTGCCATTATGAGGCGCTTCATTTGCCGCGTTCTAGTATGACATTGTGTCATTGTCCTTCGCGTTTTTGATGTCCCAGTTTCTGCTTTATTTTCACGAATTACAGCGTAGTTTGTATACGTGATTAAGAAGCCGAGACGCTGAAATAGGGCCAAGAAGCCGAGATGGAAAATGTAAACTTCGTGATGTTATGGAGGCACCATTCATATGTTGTGTTATATTCTTGTTCAATAAACGTAATTCACTTTGGCTATTGGATGTAATAGTTTTAATTTTGTTTGAAACAGTTTGCTTTGTCCTAACGCGGGGCTGCTGGGCTCGTGCTGGTCTCAGCATGAGCGGTCTCATACTAAAGGGATATACTCCCGGGCTCGATGCTGGATTTGAGATGAGCGATGCCCAGAGATGAATGCTGGGCTTGATGCTGGGTCCATCCAAAAAACGTGCGGCGCCGGTTCCGTGCCGGGCCCAGATTACGGGGAAAATTTGACATTTCTAATACGTACCTATCCACAACACACACGGTATTCATATATCCGCATATCCACAATGATGATGGCAGATGGAGACAGTATAAGCATAACGCACAACTTCGGTCTCCATTGGTGATGTCAAGTTCGAGCCCACGGGCCCGCCGCTGGACCCAAAATCGGGCCCGGCAGGTCTTTTTCACCGCCTGAACGCGAGCGGCTGAGCTCATGCTTGGCTCAGAATGAACAGCCTACTGCTAAAAGGACATACTGCCGGACTTGATGCCGGGCTCTAATATGATTGCTGGGCCTGATGCTGGGCCCATTCAACTTGGTGCGCTGCCGGTCAGGTGCTGGAACCGGATTTCATGGCTTTGAAAAAAAAAATGTTTGAAAAAAAATGTTTCGATATATAGTTGTTTATCACAGACTATCACCAAAAAATGCCACTTCATTTCATGTTTATTTAACACGCATTGATGCACAATATATTGGGGAGAGTTGGGGTACCCGTCGAGGCACTCGAAGGGGACACCCAGGGATAACAGTACGATATCAAACGCTTACACCCGCCGCCCCAATCCGACCGGACACCCACCCTTCAGCCGGGGCACGCGCTCATCCACCGCCTCAACACGTCCGGACACTAGCTCTGGAGCTCGGACACGCGCCCATGCTGAGTGGAAATCCACCCACGGCTGCGACCCGCTTAGGCACGGGTTCTGTCTTCGTATCGTATCCCTCTGCATCCATGCGCACTGTGGCGGGGGTCTAGATCATCCTGTCCTGCCATGGTACTGAACCGGCTTCGGAGTTGGTCCAGTGCTTGATCAGGTTCCTTTGTTTCTTTCCTTCCTTGCTGGAAGTGTTGCAGCCCGTGACTATGCGAGTGTCCTTCAAGTCAAGGCCAGTTCTCCACGCTCCTGGGACGTAGTCACTCGCCAGGTTCTCGGCACGATCAAGTTGCTGGTTCTGCAGTGCTGGGTACCGCTTCCTCATCAGGTTGTGGAGGATCATGCATGTCGTAACGATGAGCTTGACGGTTTCAGGATGATGCTGCATCGTACCCAGGAGAACTTGGAAGCGGTTGGCCAAGATGCCGAAGGCATTTTCTACGACCCTCCTAGCTCGAGAAAGCCGGTAGTTGAAGATGCGTTCCTGTGGCGTCAGACCGCGGAGGCTGTATGGCTTCATCATATTGGGTCGTAGGGCGAAGGCGTCGTCGCCGACGAAGAAGTACGGCACATTCTGGTTGTCGTTGGGAAGAGGATCAGGGTCAGGGAAGCCGAGACTTCCATCTTCAACGCACGCCTTCAGCTCAGAGGCATTATAGATCTGAGCGTCTGATGCTGATCCCATACCGCCAATGTCTGCCCAGATAAACTTGTAATCAGCGTCCACGAGTGCCATGAGGACAACGGAGTAAAACCCTTTGTAATTGTAGTAGAGTGAGCCACTGTTCGGCGGACACCTGCAGTTGATGTGCTTGCCATCAAGTGCACCACACGTATGGGGAAAGTTCCACCTCTTCATAAACTCAAGAGATATTGCACGCCATTCCTCAGGAGTAGTGGAGCACTTCATCACCTCATCCTTGTACTCATCAATGATGGCCTGGCACACTTCTTGAACGATCTGAGATATTGTGTTGTGAGGCACCCTCCATCCATAGGACATTGAGCGATACCTGGTCCCAGATGCAAGGTGCCGCAGAGTGAGGGCTAGCTTCAGGCCGGGATCATGTGCCTGCTGTTGCCGATTCATTCACTGATTCGTTCATCAATTCATTCATTCACTTATTTATGCTCACCTTCATTCACTCATTCGTTCCAATTCGCTCTATATTATTTCTGCAGATGTCATCGTCTTATTTTATGCAAAGAGCAATGGATGTCTTATTAGTTTTTCTCCGTCCTAGCAGACCTTTAAATTTTCAAATGTCTCTATAATTGTCTCGCGACCTTAATTTTTTGGCTAATGACCTTTGCCATCGATTGTAGGTCAGACGTCAAAAATATTTTCATTGCACAAGTATGAATGTTCGTTTTTATTTCAATATATTGTGAAAATGAAGAAGGCGTCTCATGTTGCAGTTCGCAACATTTCATGAAAATATTTTTATGTCGTTACGGTAACGTAAATGTAGATTTACACTTCGAATCGTCACAATTCCTATTCTTCTGAGTAACGTAACATCGACTTATCGTTCCTCACGTCACGTTGTAATCGCAGCATAGCATTAATTAAAGTAAACGATGACTTTAAATATTGCTTAAACTTGTTGCTGAACAACCATGAGTCGTACACCGGTTCCCACTCCGAGAAGAGGAGACAGAGTGAGACGCGCTCCAGTTCGTTATGGTTTCGAAGACGACGAACGGGAGAGCATCAATGAAGCCGGGGCCATGAGTGTTTGCTCATCAGTCTCGATGTCGTCGAAAGCTTCATCACGCAGATCTGCTGAGTTAAGATTGAGACAACTACAGCAGGAGCAAGCACTACAAAGAAAACACGAAGAAAACTTAAGAGCGCTGGAGCTGTTGAGAGCCCAACATGATGTAGAAAGGGCTGTGCTCGAAGAGGAAGAGGAGACAAACGAGGAGAGGTCGAACATTTTGCCATCTACCACACTTGAAAATCGTGAAGACATCGGTCCGTCAGTGGCTGATTCGAGCCGAGCTGAGCGTCCCGCTCGCCTGGGAAACGCAAGCCAACAAGCCAACAAGCCTGTGAATATCACGATTACTGAGGCTCCTAAGCTAGATGTACTGTGTTTTGACGGTGATGTGGCACACTACCCACTGTTCAAACGGCAAGTCAACGAGGCACTGGAAAGCGGCCTATTTTCCGAAGCCAAAATCGTGTCTCACCTCAAAGAGAGGCTGAAAGGGGAGGCATTTAATGCCGTGCACGGTGCCCTCCTGGCTGGAGTCTCTCTGACGCGCATTCTACACGTCTTAGATTCCAGATTCGGAAACAAACTGCGCGTAACTCAAGCTGTAACGAGAAAACTCCTAGAACGATCAAAAATGAGTGTCATGGATGTTGAAGAACTCGCTCGCTTCAGCACAGAGGTATACAACGCGATAGCAGTCCTCGAATCGATGGGAAGCGAAAACGAAATGAACAACTTTCGAACGATCAGCCTGCTCGTAGAGAAGCTGCCTCTGGACAGTCAGCATGCATGGGGCTCATACGGAAGACAGCATGCGGACGAACACGGTGACGTCACCTGCCGCACCTTCTGTGACTTTCTGGAGGAGCACGCTCAAGACCGGCAATTCAGCGCCGTTCGCGCTGAGCCCGGCAGCCGAGAACCTACCCGGAAGCCACGCCCACTACCCAGAAAAGTAAGGCAGAGTTACGCGATGGACAGCGCTGCTGAAGTGGGTCGTGTGGCCGCGTCAGACGCAACCAGTCCCAGTGGGCAAGGAACACGGAGTCGCGCGCAGGTCTCGTGTTACTTTTGTAAGCAGCCCCATTGGATTTCGCGCTGCAAAGCTTTCCACGAGCTGACCGGTGACCGGAGATGGAAGTGGACCGAGTCAAACAGCGTCTGTGTGCGGTGTTTGAGTACGTCACATCGCACACAACAGTGTCATAGACAACTGCCATGTGGCGTCGACGGCTGCAAAGAAAAACATCACGCTCTGCTACACACCAAGCCGCAGACGACAGCGGTAGTGGGCACGGTGAACGCCGATCGTAAAGTTATGCTGATGAAGACGGTGGTGGTACGTGTTCACGGACCGAGCGTCACAAGACAGTGCGTAGCTTACTTAGACGAAGGTAGTTCCCTGACACTAATCGAGAGTGATTTGGCAGAAGAACTGGGACTTGACACGAAGCCGGACAAGATGAGAATTAGGACGATGACCGGCGTCACAGAGCACGAAGTTGGAAAACTCGACCTCCTCGTCAGCAGCGTCGAAACAGGAAACGAGTTTGAGCTGAAGGATGCCGTAGCCATCAACAAGCTGGAACTGAGCAGAAGCCCAGTGACTATGACGGACCTCGCTAAAAAGTATCCCCTGCTCGAAACTATGGCGATACCTTATCTCGATGAGGCTCCTCGAATGATCATCGGGATGGACAACGCTGAGCTCATCGCCACAAGACAGCTGCGGCGAACGACGAAAAATGGTCCTCTGCTGCAGAAGACCCTCCTCGGCTGGACAGTGACAGGGCGGGCCCTGGCCGCTGTCACTGTTACTGACGAGCAAGTGCAGTTCATCCGGCGGCATGAAGATGACTGCACCCTATTGGACGAGACGTTTCGAGCCAGCTGGACTACTGAGTCGTTTGGCTGTGTGTACGACAAAGATACACCTGACAGTCCAGAAGACCGCCGAGCAGAGTCCACTCTTCAACAAGAAGTGTTCCACAATGGAGAGCGCTGGGTCGCGCCCATTCTGCTGCGAGATTCGCAGGCCGTGTTTCCTCCCAGCCGGACGATGGCTGAGAGGAGAGCTAAGACTCTGGAAAGAAAACTGGACAAAACTGAAAAGTCAGGAGATGGAAAATCAGCCAAACTGGTGTACGAAAAAATGGACGAAATGATAAGAAACGGACACTTCCGGAGACTAAGCACGGAAGAGGCAGCCAAAGAAACTGACCGCACATGGTACCTTCCCTTGTTAGCAGTCACTAACAAGATGAAGCCGGAAAAGGTACGACTGGTTCTTGACGCCGCCGCGAGGAGTCAGGACAGATGTCTCAACGACTATCTCATGAGAGGACCGGACTTCTCCAACTCCATTCCTGGAATCATCTGCAGATGGCGTGAAAAGCCAATCGCCGTGACTTCCGACGTCAAGGCCATGTTCTCGCAAATTCTCGTGCGGGACCAGGATCGAGCTTGTCTGCGGTTCCTATGGAGAGGACGCCGCCGGACGGGACCAGTGGACACTTACGAGTCACAAGTCGTCATCTTTGGCGCAAAATCTTCACCGGCTGTCGCTGGATACTGCTTCAGGGAGACGGGCAAACGATTCGGAAGCCAACTTCCACACGTGATGGACGCTATTGAAAACTGTACGTACGTGGACGACATCATATACAGCGTCAACACGGAAAATGAGGCGATCAAATTCATTGAAGACATGACGTCGACCCTGGCTCAAGGAGGGTTCGAACTGAGTGATTGGACTTCAAACTCTGCGACAGTGGTGAAGGACGGGTCGGTGAACGAGACATCACTCGAAGAAAATGTAACACTGGGTGTGACCGACTCACAACGAACCCTCGGCACGGTCTGGAAGCCCAGCTCTGACGTCATCACATACAGTGCCCAACGGACGACTCCGACGCCCACGAAGAGGAATATCCTGTCAGTCGTGATGTCCGTCTTCGATCCGTTGGGCTACCTGTCCGGGTGGCTACTGCCAGTGAAAAAGGCGCTGCAAAACATGTGGGCAAAACGTCAAGGATGGGAAGACGAGCCTGATGGACAAGACAGGAAAGTTTGGGAAGAATGGACCCGTGAGCTAGCTCTCATCAGCTCCGTAGACATGCCCAGACATTATTTTCGACAAGATGCCGAAATCACTGCCGTAGAAGTACACGCATTTTGTGACGCGAGTACAGACGGATTTTCTGCGGTCGTGTACTACAAGTGGACGTCCAACTCTCAAGTCTTCACTACATTTGTCGCAGCACGGTCCAGACTCGCGCCGCTGAAGACGCTGTCCGTCCCTCGCCTAGAGCTCCAGGCAGCCGTCTTGGCGACAAGACTAGTCTGCTCGCTCCGGAAGGAAAGTCGCCTCGACTGGACGGCTGTGACCTATTGGTCCGACTCCAAAAACGTTTTGGCGTGGATCAAAGCGCAAGATCGACGATACCATGTCTTTGTGAGCAACAGGACGGCCGAAATTCTCGACAGGTCGTCGGCCAAGCAGTGGCGCTACGTACCGACAGCGCTGAATCCAGCTGATGGTGGCTCGAGGGGTCACCGGCTGCGTGACCTGCATCCAGACGGGTTTTGGGCGACAGGTCCCGATTTCCTGCGTGAAACACGTGACACGTGGCCAGAGGAACTGAACTCATCACCTCAAGATATTCTGCAAGATGATCCGGAGACCAAGCTTGTATTCACGGTTGATGCCGCTCAGTCCCCAGTTCCAGACATCAGACTTGCAATGCCAGATCTGTCAAGATTATCAAAGTGGAGTACAGCAGTTCGGACCGTCTCGGTGATCCTGAGATGGAGAAATCGTGCAAAAAGGCAATATGGAATCAAAGCTACAGCAGAAGATGGCCAGTCCGTGGAAGTCGAAGCTGAAGCCCTGCTGATGAAAATGGCTCAGCAAGATGTCTACGCAGCCGAGCTGCGCGATCTGAAGGCCGGCATTCCCCTGGATCCCAAGAGCCCTCTGTCAGCGCTGACAGTCACACTGATGGATGGGCTGATATGCCTAGACTCAAGGACAAGACGATCTCCGGAAATGAGTACATCTGCTAGATTTCCAGCCATCTTACCACGCGCTCACCTGTACACACGTCTGTTAATACAGCACATCCATGAGAAGATGGCTCACCGCGCTCACGACGCCGTTCTCGTTGAATTACGACAGCGGTGTTGGGTGCCACAGGCAGCACGGGAGATCAGGAAGGTCGTCTCTCAGTGTCAGCTGTGCAAGATCAGGAAGGCCAAGCCTGCAGCACCGCAGATGGCACCTCTGCCCCTGCCGAGAGTCACCATGTTGGGTGGAGCGTTTCGTGCGACGGGACTGGATTTTTTCGGTCCGATGCAGATCAGGAAAGGACGAGGCGTAGGCAAGATCTGGGGAGCTCTGTTCCGGTGCATGGCGACAAAGGCTGTACACATAGAGCTCACTGAGAGACTGGACACCGACGCTACCCTGATGGTTATAGCGCGGTTTCAAGCAAGAAGAGGGAACGTGAAGACGCTGTGGACAGATAACGCAAGCAGTTTCAAATCAGCGAACAAGGAGCTAAAGGATCAGTTCGCGCGTCTCAATCATCAGAAGATTACCAAGCAACTCAGCTTGGACGGCATCACCTGGAGATTCAATGTACCAGCTGATCCTGAAGCCGGAGGAGTTTGGGAGCGCAACATTCGCACGGTCAAAGAAACGCTCCGTGTCATATTGAAGGAGCGACGGCCGACGTTTGAGGTTCTCAGCACGGTGATATGCGAGGTCGAGAAGATCTTGAACTCCACCCCACTGTTCCATGTACCGGTGGACCCAGATGATGAAGAACCCCTGACGCCGTTCCATTTTTTGATCGGGCGGCCGTCTCCTTCTTATCCCCATGGGACACCTGCCGAGGACGACATCGACCTGCGGAAGCGCTGGAAACACGCTCAACTTTTGTCAGAGCACTTCTGGAAGAGATGGGTTCGTGAGTATTTGCCAACGCTCGCAAAACGGCCAAAGTGGAACAAAAGTGAGCGAGACATTGAAGCCGGAGACGTAGTAATCATTGTCGACCCGCAGAGCCCACGTGGTTTGTGGCCGAGAGGAAGGGTACTGGAAGTGGTGCGCGCTGAGGACGGTCACGTCCGCTCTGCCCTAGTGAAAACGAAGCACGGGATCCTTCACCGCCCGGCCAGGAAGCTGATCGTACTGGATCTGATCCCCGTGATGAAACGCTGATATGGAGACCGACCGAAGAACGAGTGATATTACTGTGTGAATGGATCGTCATTTATGTGTCTAGTGTCTAAACGAATTTAGAGAAGCCGGGATGTTGCCGATTCATTCACTGATTCGTTCATCAATTCATTCATTCACTTATTTATGCTCACCTTCATTCACTCATTCGTTCCAATTCGCTCTATATTATTTCTGCAGATGTCATCGTCTTATTTTATGCAAAGAGCAATGGATGTCTTATTAGTTTTTCTCCGTCCTAGCAGACCTTTAAATTTTCAAATGTCTCTATAATTGTCTCGCGACCTTAATTTTTTGGCTAATGACCTTTGCCATCGATTGTAGGTCAGACGTCAAAAATATTTTCATTGCACAAGTATGAATGTTCGTTTTTATTTCAATATATTGTGAAAATGAAGAAGGCGTCTCATGTTGCAGTTCGCAACACCTGCCTGTAGGTTGTATTCCGCTTGGTGATCCTTGGGCCCACTCTGGTTAACAGCTCGTCGAACATGTCAGGGGGCATCCGCATGAAGTTCTTGAACGCTGCCTGGTCTTCGTTACGGAGTTCAACAAGTAGCTGGTCATAGAGCCCAAACTGCCGTCGCCTACCGATCCAAGGTCGGACCCAGAATCTTCGTTTACCTCTTTCATTCCTCCTGCTCTTGATGGACTGGACTTGGTGAAGTGCCAGCTCCATGAGGGTCTGCTTATGTTGGAGCACCGCGATTTCGTATTTCAGTCGCAGTCTCTCAGGATCCTCCATGTTTTCCGATGGTTCACACAATGACGCAGCGGGCGTCACCTTTAAAGGTAGAGGGAGAAATGAGGTGCGCGGGACCTGGTACAATGGGATATACCTACGCCAGACGAACGATGTGCGCGCTACAGACTCGTTCAGCTCTCGTTTACCACGCCTTTTATCCGTTAGACATGCGTTAGAAGCACGCTAGGTCTGCGCTTGGTGTTCGCGACGCATCAGCCGACGAGCATACAACGAATGCCCAGCGTGTGTTCCGCGTGTATCTGGCGCTGGTCCAACGCGCTCCGCGTGTGTCTGGCGTTCGTCTTCGTGCGTCGAGCTCAACGCACATTTTTGAGCATGCACAAAAATTGTCGACGCACCCAACGAATGACGACGCATGATAGCGTTGGCCCAGCGCGCTAGACGAACGAGTAACGAATGCACTGCGCAGGACAACGCACTGGCCAAAATGAATGAATTTTTGGTGCGCGGGCCGTGCGTCGTGTATGTGTGACCGGGGCTTACGCAATGTCTATGGCTATGCGAAGTCTAAGGTTGGCCTACATAAGCCTTGGGTTGGCCTGTTTATCCTGTTTCATATCGTAATATCGTATCTATGAAAATAAAGTGTTCACGATCGCATAGCCAAACTGAGAACAAAATACTTATTTGCAAAACTCCAGCAATACCCCTCGCTTGATACCATAAAAAAAATATTGCACACGATCATGCGAAGCCGTGAATCCTACCGCCTTTATTTAGCGCCGGCGTTCCCGCGTTAATAATTTCTCCTGAATCGGAGGACCAATAATCAGCTGACGCACCGTTGTTTTGATGTCGGCGGACCGTGCCAGCCTGGCCTGAATGGAGCGAGAGACGCGAGTGACCGGTCGCCGGGCAAGGAGCGCCGGAGGGGTAGGGCGGAGCTTAGCGCTGACGTCATTACGTGGCTCCGCCCCATGAGCGCGTAGCCTCTACCCAAACAGCAGATTCGTTCCGTGAAATTTAACATTACGAGTGAATGAGGAGTACCTTTCATAATCGTTTGGCGTCAAAATACCTTAGTAATAAAAGTTTTGGCAGGTTCTGAAACACACATTGCCAGAATATTGTCAACGAGAGTTGACGCATTTAAAAATTATCGCAAAAAAGTGGAGTCTCAAGGGGTTTGACGTCCTTAGTTGCCAGACTGATTTGATCCCTCATAGTCGAAAGGTGGGCTACTTGAACCGAAAATTGATTTGTTTCTATATAAATAAGCAAGTTAATGGCGAAAATAGCCTGGATTATAAATTACAATTCTTAAAAATATTTTGAAGGCAAAATACTTCAGTTGTAGGGTTTCTTAAGTTGTAGGGCTGGTACTTTCCAGGTATCAAATAGGTTCCACCGCGAAAGTCCCGTCGTGAAAACGGCCTTTAATTATGTGTGCACTGTAAAAAAATGTCACGAGCCAATTCTATGACAAGGAGTGGGTTACACGGTCGTCCATTGTACCTTGCTGTTATATATAGGGACATTATCAGCCTGAGGGTTGTTAGTTAAAGAGTGGCCTCGTGAAACAATTGGTTACAAACGGTAACCTAATAACTTAAATGCTTCCCTAACACCCCTTCCTGCTTATCAACAGATCTCGCGCTGTGTCGGAAAACTACGCATAGTCTCATAATTAAATCCGCCAGAAGCTTGTTGCATGCTAGTTACATGCGTGTTTCATTATCGTGTCATACACTGTAAAAAAATCTTACAAGCCCCTTGTAGGAAAACCGCTGGCGCAAAAATGAGCATGCAGCGACGTGTAAAAATCGCCTCATATTTAGCTAGTAAGAGGGTACAAGCTTGTTTCGTTAGTAAATGACAAGCCCACGCCTCATAAACCGAGCACCCCCGTGTCAGCCCCTCGTTTCGTTATTCGGTACCTCGTTTGAAAACGAGGGCAAAACCAGCAGATCGGTACGCCGATTAGGCTCCTTAGCAGGACTCGCCTGGTAACCTAACCAGCTAGCGCCTGCTATTGCTGCCCAGTAGTAATACTAGCTCAATTGCGTCACCCCCTCCCCCCCCCCCTCCTTCTCCCCAGCCGCCCCTCCGACTGGTGGACGACCCGGCCAACGACAGCCACGACAGCGTGCCAGCCACGTTACAAAAAAAAAAACATACACAAAAATAACGTTTATTACTTATTAGCATACGATACAAAATATCTAAAGATATACATATTACAATATCATAGCGGAGTGGTGCAAAAGCTGATTCGAGTCACCACCAATAACATTCACAAAATAATACGGTTGCATGAGACACGATCGGGCACTTCCACGGGCTTTGACGCAACGGCACTTACAACAGGCGAGTGAGCAAGTTGATCCTGCCATGTCAGGTACATTGTGCACTGTGCAGTCCATCAAATATTTGCCATACTTTGCAGATTCAAGCAAGTTTTTTTTTCTGGGCGAGGCTTACCAACAGAAATATCGCTGGCTTCCGGTATAC
The DNA here is from genome assembly GCF_019059575.1 of Amphibalanus amphitrite. Lineage (NCBI taxonomy): Eukaryota > Metazoa > Arthropoda > Thecostraca > Balanomorpha > Balanidae > Amphibalanus > Amphibalanus amphitrite. Next base: position 282,985 of record NW_024881560.1, read on the forward strand.
CTTCATGCCTCAGTCTCCCACAACTTTAAGCAACTCTGCAAACAGAAAAGAAAATTAACTGCTGATTTTAAAATATCAGTGAGGATGGCTTTATTATCTACATCAACTGACTTTTGTATAAGATAAATCAATGTGAGGAAATATGTGTAGCTTACACATTTGGAAAAAAAGGCTAGACAGCAACTGAAAGAAAGTCCGTCTTCCAACAGTCGGAATTCAAACGAAACAGTGGCCCACAACGGTCAAGGGGTGAATTCTATGACGCAACATGTGTTCAGAATATCACAAAATAAATAAAATGTCCCCCATTGCTACGTCAATATCATACAATATAACGTACCTTCGAAATATCCCAGCCCGAGAACTTCACAACGCACCGTGCCACAACACAACCGCACCAACCGCCGGCAGCCGCAGAACTGAACAATGGCGGCCGGAAATGACGGCCCCGCGCCGGAAGTGAAGGACGCGTTTTAGAAGCAGTCTCAGACTCGTCGCTGCTCACCGTAGCAGGGATTTATGAGGCACTACCGAATCAAAGTCGTTTCGCCTCATTCGGCAACACGAAAACCCTACCAGGACTAGTCCGATGATGAGTTTCCGACTAGGTGGCGTGTGCGCAGGATTATATAAAGCACGTGCAGGGCGGTGCCTCATTAGCCGACATAATAATAATATGACACGATAATAAAACACGCATGTAACTAGCATGCAACAAGCTTCTGGCGGATTTAATTATGAGACTATGCGTAGTTTTCCGACACAGCGCGAAATCTGTTGATAAGCAGCAAGGGGTGTTAGGGAAGCATTTAAGTTATTAGGTTACCGTTTGTAACCAATTGTTTCACGAGGCCACTCTTTAACTAACAACCCTCAGGCTGATAATGTCCCTATATATAACAGCAAGGTACAATGGACGACCGTGTAACCCACCCCTTGTCATAGAATTGGCTCGTGACATTTTTTTACAGTGTATTATTATTATGTCGGCTAATGAGGCACCGCCATGCACGTGCTTTAAACATAATCCTGCGCACACGCCACCTAGTCGGAAACTCATCATCGGACTAGTCCTGGTAGGGTTTTCGTGTTGCCGAATGAGGCGAAACGACTTTGATTCGGTAGTGCCTCATAAATCCCTGCTACGGTGAGCAGCGACGAGTCTGAGACTGCTTCTAAAACGCGTCCTTCACTTCCGGCGCGGGGGCGTCATTTCCGGCCGCCATTGTTCAGTTCTGCGGCTGCCGGCGGTTGGTGCGGTTGTGTTGTGGCACGGTGCGTTGTGAAGTTCTCGGGCTGGGATATTTCGAAGGTACGTTATATTGTATGCTATTTACGTAGCAATGGGGGACATTTTATTTATTTTGTAATATTCTGAACACATGTTGCGTCATAGAATTCACCCCTTGACCGTTGCGGGCCACTGTTTCGTTTGAATTCCGACTGTTGGAAGACGAACTTTCTTTCAGTTGCTGTCTAGCCTTTTTTCCAAATGTGTAAGCTACACAGATTGCCTCACATTGATTTATCTTATACAAAAGTCAGTTGATGTAGATAATAAAGCCATCCTCACTGATATTTTAAAATCAGCAGTCAATTTTCTTTTCTGTTTGCAGAGTTGCTTAAAGTTGTGGGAGACTGAGGCATGAAGGTATACCGGAAGCCAGCGATATTTCTGTTGGTAAGCCTCGCCCAGAAAAAAAAACTTGCTTGAATCTGCAAAGTATGGCAAATATTTGATGGACTGCACAGCGCGCAATGTACCTGACATGGCAGGATCAACTTGCTCACTCGCCTGTTGTAAGTGCCGTCGCGTCAAAGCCCGTGGAAGTGCCCGATCGTGTCTCATGCAACCGTATTATTTTGTGAATGTTATTGGTGGTGACTCGAATCAGCTTTTGCACCACTCCGCTATGATATTGTAATATGTATATATGTTACAGGCAAAGTGAAAACTCGGGCATTTTGCAAAATGCCTAGGCAATTTGCAAAATGCCTGACCAGCCAGGCATTTTGCAAAATGCCCAGGCAGTTTGCAAACTGCCTGACCCACCAGGCATTTTGCAAACTGCCTAGGCATTTTACAAAATGCCTGACCCGCCAGGCAATTTGCAAAATGCCTGAGTTTCCATATAGTCCACCGTTTTTGTTGACTACAGGGCAGGCGTTGATCATAAATGTTCCACTGTGACTGACCCCACAACACATTTCACAATTGTGTTGTGGGCATATGTGACACATTCCACGGTCACGAATACAGGGTGTCACGAAATTGTTGCGGGATGTTGTATTTGTGTCCCGAAATGTATTGCATCGTAGTTGCGTCAGTGTTCTCCAGCACCTCGCTGACAAGTTATCAGCGGCCACGTGGTCTGTCCCCGCGACACCTGGTGAAGCTCAAATAGGCCTCTGTAGCCCATCATGCCCCAAACGAGAATCCACAGTGCCCAGTGGGTGCTTCACCGTCTCGACGGTGCAGCGCCTCTGAGCTGCTGTTGGCCCAGAACTACTTGTCGGGACGGTTAGTGACTAAGAAGAGCTCTAATAGCTGTTTTCACGACGGGCTATCCGGCGAATGCACCTAATTTGACCAAATCTGCACCTAATCTCTTTTACAGCAAATATCTTTATTTTATGAATTTATTTCAGTGTTTTAACCGATGATGCTCTCTGATAATATGACAAAGGAGGCATATCAACAATTAGTACAACCCTAGCTGATAGCTACTAAGAGATACACCGAGCCTAATTTGACCAAATATGCACCTAATCTGCACCATATGTGAACCAAATGTGTACCAGATGGCCGTCGTGAAAACGGCTAATATCGCCTCAAGGCCTCATCATTAAAAAGTCTGAATCTCTAGTCCTGAATGGTCCAGATTTGGTGGGTCTAGGCGAAATCCAGCTGCACCACTTATGGATGACGGTAAGTCAGGGTTGCAGCCTGAGGTTGAGCGGCTTCAGCTTCAGGGTAAAATCTTCAGATACCGGAGGATGGCCGATTTAGATGCCGAGTGTCCTGGTTCAGATGCCCTGGTGCCGAACCCGTTCAAATTACATCCATTCAGCACTCAGGAGGGGCATGGAGGGACAAGACCGCGCCAGCCGCGTATCAAGTTCGTGACATCTGAATACCTACATCTTGCGTCAATTCTGTCGAGATGGAGCCAACGCTGAATGGACTTGAGCCACCGTCCCCGTACCTTTCGTATACGGAGTTGTAGCCGTGTGTATAAAAGCTGCGATGTCCAGTATTCTGCCCTGGTGGGCAACTGTTCCGGCGGAGACGATTGATAATGTTCCTAAACGTGTAACAATCAAATTTTCGTAAATTGGAAGAGTATTCTTTTCTGATCAATATCCACTCCACCCATTATATTTTCAAAAAGCCACCAATAGCTCTTAGAAACAGTACAATCATTGTACCGAGCGCATTTTAACCCACGAAACCACGCCCGGTGCTCGGCACCCGACAGCCGCTGGGGCTCAGTGACCTGAACTCGGCGGCGCTACCCGGAGAACGCAGTGTCCCCTCGCTTGGTGCGCATTGACAGCGATTAACTTTTGTAAGCGGCAGTTACAAATGATGCTTACCTTCCTATACATCGTCGCTAGTGCGAGTTTGATTTCAGGCATTTTGTAAAATGCCTGGGAAAATATTTCAGGCAGTTTGCAAAATGCCTGGTGGGTCAGGCAGTTTGCAAACTGCCTGGGCATTTTACAAAATGCCTGGCCGGTCAGGCATTTTGCAAATTGCCTAGGCATTTTGCAAAATGCCCGAGTTTTCACTTTGCCTGTAACATATATTTAGATATTTTGTATCGTATGCTAATAAGTAATAAACGTTATTTTTGTGTATGTTTTTTTGTAACGTGGCTGGCACGCTGTCGTGGCTGTCGTTGGCCGGGTCGTCCACCAGTCGGAGGGGCGGCTGGGGAGAAGGAGGGGGGGGGGGGGGGTGACGCAATTGAGCTAGTATTACTACTGGGCAGCAATAGCAGGCGCTAGCTGGTTGGGTTACCAGGCGAGTCCTGCTAAGGAGCCTAATCGGCGTACCGATCTGCTGGTTTTGCCCTCGTTTTCAAACGAGGTACCGAATAACGAAACGAGGGGCTGACACGGGGGTGCTCGGTTTATGAGGCGTGGGCTTGTCATTTACTAACGAAACAAGCTTGTACCCTCTTACTAGCTAAATATGAGGCGATTTTTACACGTCGCTGCATGCTCATTTTTGCGCCAGCGGTTTTCCTACAAGGGGCTTGTAAGATTTTTTCCAGGGGCCGGCTCTATTGCGGGCCAGTCTATCTCCCAGGCATCAGCTGTACTGCGGGCCAGTCTATCTACCAGGGGCCGACTGTATTGCGGGCCAGTCTATCTTCCAGGCTCCAGCTGTACTGCGGGCCAGTCTATCTACCAGCAGTGGCCGTATTAAAGGTAGTGTGCCAGCTTTTTTGGACCATATGGAATGGAGTTAATGACCCGGATAAGGAGACCCGGATTTTTAGAACTTACCTTACCTTCCAAACTCATACCTTACCCAAACTCATACCCATACCTTCAAAACTCATGGAAACGTCTTAAATTCTTCAAATTTTGAGTACCCCAGTGCGAAATTCGCCCCGACGGATTGTCGGTCGTACCCCAACCACATTTCACACCACTATGAACAATAAATGCACACACCAAAATCGCTATTACCGATAGGCTCATCCAATCAAGTTTCGATAAACCCGTTCATCATCATCTCCTGCGGTTTCGAACACGCCTGTTAGGTGGCTTCTGATGCTCGTCGAGGTCGGAATTTCCAAATACGCGTGGTGCGTCGGGCCGCGCGCTCTGACTTCGGCCAAGAAAAATGCGTCAGCTGATCATTGTCATTTCTGCCACTTGCGTGTGGTGAAATGGGGTCATAACTTAAGAGACGGCTGTTTCATATCAATTATTTTACATAAAATCATATTTCAAACCATAAATTAACGTTCGACAGCCAAATTAAAGAAACAATGCCAATACAGGCTTACAGTTTAAGTTCGACATTGTGTTGTCTACGATTAGACAGCTGATAACTCATTCCCGTACGTCGTAACTCTATAATGACCATTACTTATTGTCACATGTGCGCCGCATTCGCGATTGTTGCCGACGCCTGTTTGCAGGTCAGCCCACTACAGTTGTTATACATATCGAAAAACCGCGATAAACTTTTAGGCAAAAAAGGCACTATTCCAGGCCCATTTTTTGATTTTTTGCGATATTAGGTAAAAACAGAAGCTTCTTATCCTAGGAAAAATAAAATGGGAAATCATTGGAAGGTGGCACACTACCTTTAACCCTCGCCGGACCTACTGGTTTTCTACATACGCACCGGCGGAGGGGGGTGGGGTGGGGCGGGTACGACCCCGCGTCCCTCGCCGTTTCACCCCTGGCGGAGCTATCGCGCCACGGAAAAAAGAGCGTGTGCGCCGTTACGAGCCGCAGAGATTAATACCACCCGATTTTAAGGTCCTAGGTCAACCGGTGACCTCTGAGGTCAGGTCAAGTGCCCCAAGGTACGGTTCAGTTTTTGATGATTAACTTCGCCAAAAACGGCCGCAGAGGCGCGATTTTGGTAGCATCGTGTTCGCCTTGCTCAGGCGCGTTGAATGATATACTTTTTGTTTGGGTTAGATCAACTTAGGGTGTTGACCTCAGGTCATGGTCAGGTCAGCGCCCCCAGGTCACGAAGCTGGTCGAAATAGATCATGTCGCATATCATTCGATTCGGCATGTCTTCCTGACTCCATTGGTGGCTTTCCCGACTCGCTAGCTCAATTGGATCGGGAGTTATTGACGACAAGCTAATATGACCTTGATGATGTCATAAATGACGTCATGCAAGGTCAACATTGCCATTGCAAAAGTGACGCATCTAACCTTGCAAGAAGCGCAAGGAGCGCATCAAATCACGATTCTGTGTGCTTGAAATAGTTGGAGATCGTTCCCAGCGCCAGAATTGCAATTTTCATTTTTCCCCATTGACTTATAATGCTGAGGTCACGAAAATGACCTGACCTCATATGACCTTGAGGAGAAATCGGAGATGTACAAGTTGTGAGACTCGTAATGGATATTAGATCCTGCAAGTTTCATTTCCCTGTGAAAGTTCCTCTGGCAGTGAGGGCGTTGCGATTTTGCGACATCTGAACACCGTGCAGAGTTTCACTCATGACGTCATAGGCCAATGACCTGACCTGACCCGAAAATGCGGCTGGTGTCTTAAGATCCGGCTTGAATCAAAAGTCAAGTATGCCAAGTTTCAGCTCTCTATCGTCAGCGTGTTCGGAGCTATTGCGAAAAAAACCTATGAGGGGCGGCACGCGCCCCCCCCCCCCCCCTCGGCCGGCAAGGTTTGCATAAGGCTGTCAGCTAGCACGGAGCCTGGTGGACTAACCTTGAATCGCTCGTCGGTGGTGTAGCTGAACGTTCCCAAGGTGAGAATGTGTAGATCCTTCTTCCGTATCCATGATACCTGAAAACATGCTTAGTCAGGAGGATACCAACATCGCAAACTGACAAAGATAGGCTTTTTGTTAGCGCTGCTTAGCTCTGCCATACTTATGTTAATAGAGTTTGAACTCTTTGAGAGACTTCGAGAAGCGGAAGTGAGCAACATCAATCATCATCTCAATTAGAGTTGCAAAATTTCCCTACCGCACTACCGGCATGCCGGTAATTTTTCACTACCGCAGGTTTTTTCGTGGTATCTGGCATGTCTTGCCGGTAGCATGCCGGTATTTTTGATTTTGCACAAAAAAATTATCAGCATATGATTCAAACTTTGGACACTAAGAGGCTATTGAATTGTAATAACAGCAATCTTAGCCACTGCAAAATACATTTTGTGGTAGAAGTTCCATTGCTAAGGGTAGGGGTGACACATGAACCTCAGCATTTCACAGGTTTGGCTCTAATTAGAATTGTCAAGAATCTACTGTGGTCTATCAAAGGAAGACAATGAATACTCATTCATGTTGCAAAAGCACAACCAATTAGTAAGTCTGATGGTAGGTAATAGGCATAATACAATAACTAAAATAGATAAATGTTCATGGCAACATTCCCTAGGCAAAAGGCAGAATCAAAACAACACAAAACACATTGTTCAACTGGCCTTGAGTCCTGGGATGTGGTCTGAGATACTCTACAAAGAATTTGACACTGAAAATCCAGCTGAAAAGGCAGGTGTTAGGTAGCCCTGAGCCTAACTTTGGTCCCAAAATGAAATGTAAATGAATTAAACTGGCATTTTGTCTTATCTTTACAAGAAAACACAACATGCAGACCAAATGAATACAAAGTGGCGCAATGTGGCGCAAAGGCAACCAAGGATTGACTTTTAAGATCCTCTGTCCCCTAATGAAAGGATGTAAGCTGATGACGTAATATTTATTCATATGCCCTTTTGGTTGAATCACTCAAGAGAAATCAATTTTCTTGTAGTGAATAACACTCACAGTGTTGATTTCATTGGAATTCAATATCGTGTTGGATGATTTTTATGAATAAAATCATTCACGAGGCAGAAGTTTGCAGTCCTAAAACCTTTTTTGCAGTGTTTTAATCAGCTGATTAAAAACTGTGTTATGGCGCATCTGTTTCGAAATCCTTTATAACCATTTGTTTGTTCCCGCGTTTGAGATGGGGGAGGATATTATATCGTTTTTATACATATTATTTGGTGACTTCTCAGGACAAGTGAGTTATTAACACATATTTTTACATGATTCGTATCTTACTCACGAGCCAGCAAGCCATGGCGGATAGGATGACCTTGGCGGATAGGAAAAAGCTAGTGTTGATCTCGCTTCCTCAGTTCATGAGTCCATGAGTTTGAGTTAGGAATATGGCCGAATCTGTAGTTTTTTATATCAATATTGTGATTTGTGACTATCTATAGTTCATTATTTGGTTGGTACCTGCAATATTTTAGGAGAATGTGGAAAATAAGAACGCTTGTGGCAAATGTGATTGCTGCTCACTGTGCAATCTTCAGAAACACATTTCAGTAATTCAAGTTCTTTTTGACCTTGCTTTTTTGATGAATGTGTTAATGCTTTTTGTAGGCAATACCTTTTTGATTACAGGATATATTTAAACAGCTGTAGACTGGAATGGAGTTTCAAAATTGTGGTATTTGTGGGGCGAACTCAGCCAACATCAGGCTGCTGGTAGTTTTGGTTGGACAATGGGTGGCTGCTGGGTGGGGCGGCTACTGAAATTGCCAAAATGTTGCATCTCATGTAGGGGTAAGCCAGAATCAAGAATGCAGGTTTTTTGGTATGCCGGTAATTTGGCGGTTTTTTTGCTTGGAGCGTGGTAGCATGCCGGTATCCCAGAAAATTTTTGTGGGGCGGGGCGGTGCCGGTAGCAGCCCATTGGGAAAACTTTGCAACTCTAATCTCAATAGTGACGCCACCGCTATAGTTTTATGCAATAAGTTTCGATATGGATTATATTCCTGAGTACATTTGAGCTAATGCAAAGCACAACTAAGATAATTGTCACAACTCCTCACAACTGATGAATGAAATCTGAATGCACAGCATATCTTTGTATTTATCCAAGTGACACCTTTATTTACTGGCAAGCCCGTAAGAAAATAAGCATCAATGAAAAAGTACGGTGGGTTTCTTCGAGCAAATGCTGAAACCTGTGTTGAAAATCAGCAGCCCTTCTTGTCTCGTCAGTTCATACAGTCCATTTTCCTTAACAACAACCGGACCTTAGAAGCAATTTTAACATCGATTTCGTCCTATTATATAAATTATTACAGTAATTTTATTAATCCTCTCGCAGCGAGTGGATACAAGTTCATCAAGCTGGTGAGAAATAATGCCAAGAAATAAAACTGAACGAGACAGTTGCCGGCGAGCATAACTACTACAATTTCTATGACTAATGGGCGCTTCATGGCCACTGGAGCCGGCGCCAGCGCAATTTATCACCAAAGTAGGCGACCGTTGGCACAATTCCGAACGCCGTCGGTCCCTTTCATTTTTTTCTATGGGATAATCCTAAGCCATTGGCGTCATATACATGCAGGCGAATAACAGAGCGGTGTCTCGCTTCCAGAGCCGACCGGGGCATTCCACCTCTACGCTCTCCAGTACGATCAGGTGGTGGCCGTTCGGGTGTGGTGAACGGCGGACGTTTCATCTCACTGGCGTCCGTCGCCGCAGGAAGAGGACGCTGCCTCCCGCCGCGACCGCGCGCCCCAACCGGACCCGGTTATTGTGGCTCAGCAGTCAGCAGCCATCAAATGTCGGACGCTGAGCCGAGCAAGGTGCCGACAACAGAGCGCACCGGCCGGCGGCGCTGCTCAATTTCCTGTCTGAATGCCGTCAATGGCCACTGCAAGTGGCGGGCTCCAATGGAGGCACGGATTTACATGATCGGGGGTCTGGCGATACGCCGATCCAAGGAGAAAGGGCGACGGTGTATGAGGGGTGCTGCATTCCTCTATTGTCAACTAAGTGAGATCGAAATGCGCATGTCAAGTGAGGGCGAAAAGACGAGAGGCGTAGAGCGATAAAGAAAGTTAAAGAGATAAGAATAAAAAGATAGGAAGAAAAAAGAACAAGAAAGCGTCAAAGAGAGTAAGAGAGAAGCACGCTGAAATAATAGGGAGTAACTGAATAAGTGTCCCCTGAATTAGTGTACGCTGGTAAGTAGTCAACAAACGTAAAGCAGCACTTGCTTATTTTCCAATCTACTTGAATAATGCCATTATGAATTATGATGCATCGTCTTCCACCACGGCCATTGTGTCGTCTCACACTATAACTGCCCATCTAACTACCACCGCAACCAGTCTGCCGGTCAGCAGTCGACCCCTGCGGCAGACCGTGTGCTCGCCCGCCGACTCTGCGTCCCAATGTGGAACAAACAAGCGGATTAGTGCTCCGACAGCAATTGGAAAGATGTGATTATGTGGTAAAATCCTATTTGTAGTTATAGAAAGAAGTGTAAAATCCTCGTTGCTTTCCAAAATCACACAAACAATTTGAGCGATCAATACAATACCTTATTTAGTGACACACATATGCTCCTTATTTGACGCGATGCTGCTGAGCCTTGATGGATATCATTAACGACAACAAATGTTAGTCTTTGTGTTTTACGATTGTGAGCTTCTTGGTATCGGTTTAGCTTTGATCACTTGTTCAGCTTCTCAGCCTATATCATGAGCATCGGATGAGACATCAATCGAAATGTGATGCGATTTGTTATTCAATCAGTGGTAAGCAATGACATTATTGAATAATTGCTGAGATAAGCCGCTTTGCAAGAAATGCTGATCAGGTTGAATAGATGAACACCAAAAGATTCCGAAAAGGCCGCTTGGAATTTGGCTGCTGGAGTTCAGAAGCAGCGGTCGTGCGATGCTTGAACCAAAGCTGGAAGCTTGTTTTACTTTTACTTGTTTTCCTTTACTTGGACGGAGCAGCTGAACGTTGTAAGACCCACCGTCACTTGCAACCATGACCGCCAAACGGAAAAATGGTAGGAAATATGAATTATTCCACTCTCCTGTGCTGCGAAGCAGTGTCTTCCTAAAGACACTGGTCTTCCACGACCACAGGATGATTGGTCTGCGTCGGTTCGACAGCAGCGTCGGGTGTCTATATCCGGACAGTCGTTCCGCTTGCTCTGCTTCATCGTCAGCCCGTATCCATCAAGCTCTTCTTGGAAGGAGGCTATTGCTCACTTGAGTCTTCAGAAATAGGCCCGCTAGAAAGCGAGCGAATGAATCAGGCTTGACATCTGTGTCGAGGGTATAGTATTGGATGAATTTCACTGAATAGAAGCACATGTTCTGTTTGGTGTGTGTGTGGGGGGGGGGGGGGGCGGGGCGGGGAGGTTGTTACAAGTTTCTCCATGAAATTTCAGCAGCAGCCCATAGCAAGACACCGGCCTCCTTTTGTTTACAATTCATGTTATAATTGGGAAGGTTTGTTATAACCATAATCCATGAGTAAAACCAAACGAGAATCACACAGTTCAGGCACTCACATTTTACATTTTCAATTATCATTTATCTCTGCAGTCGTTCTCGTCACGAATGCACATAGCTTGCCGCAAACTGCGCCGCTTGTCCTTGAAGCACGCTATTCGCAGGCTGAGGCGCACTGCATACTAATCAATCCAACACGAGGGCCTTCAATAACTAGTGGCGATTAATATTCTGCTGAGCGGCTCTGATCAGTAGCCAAGGTGCAGTTGATGTAGATGTGATAAAAAGGACACGTTTGGTGCTAATGTGTCTGCAACGGCCCACGGTCGACATTTGTACCGTCATTGGCCATTTTCCTACCTTCATAGTCAGCAAGCTCCTGCGTGTTCAACCATAGACATAGACATAGACATATATTTCACACAGAATCCGCAATCAGCGGGTTTTCATCCACATACGTCACATTTGTAAAAAAGTGGGATGGTGATGTGAGCACTAACATATCACTTGCATACATACGCTACACTCATGCTACACGTAAACACAATCACATACACACATAGAAACGGATGACTTTTGAAAATCAGGTGCACTCAGAGCGTACAGTGCTGATAAGTGCTGCATTGAAAGTGCGTCCCTCTCTATGCATGTTTTGCTTCACCGTGTTGTACAGCTTGAGGCCGCTGTGTCCCAGCATTCGCCTTCCGGTTTCGGTTCTGATCGACTGAGGTCGGAGCATGTCGCCCTGCCTGGTTCTATGATCGTGGTGGTGGTCACAAGTTTTAATGATCTCATGAAGTGTTTCTGGAAGGCCAGTTTTTATGACTTTGTTAACCAAGTTAACTCTATGGTAAGTCGTGAGTTGAGAGACTGAAAGCCAGCTAAGTTCCTTGATGACATCCGAAATATGATCATATTTCTTTCGTCCACTGATGACTCGGGCAGCAAAATTAATGATCTTTTGAACGCGATGCTTTTCGGTTTTTGAACAAGTACCATATATCGATATGCAATATCTGATCGATGAAATCACTAAAGCGTTAATGACGGGCTTCACAGCTGCTTTTGGCAGGGAGTGCTTAGCGTGCATGATTGCTATCAGGCTACCACTACATTTTTTCACGACGTAATCGACATGATCTGTGAAGGTCAAGCACCGGTCCATGTGAAGGCCAAGATTCTTCACAACGCGCGACTCATGGATAATAGTGCCATTGAACTTGATACTTACACTCGGCATATTTCTCAGCATGGCTCGCGTACCGAATGTAATCAACTGCGTCTTTTTTGCATTCACACTCAGGCGGTTTTCACAGAACCAATCGGATAAGCGCGCGAGGGCACGTTCAAGTTTTTTGATCATTTGTGGCAGCTGACTTTTGTTACCGGACAGAAACAGTTGCGTGTCGTCTGCGAACTGAAGAATTTCTACATCTTCTAAATGAAGGCACATGTCGTTTGCGTAAATTGTGTAAAGCAGGCAGCTTAGAGAGCCTCCCTGATATACTCCTATATCGTTTGATCGACTACCGGACAGGCTGTCACCAACTTTCACTTGCTGTGTGTGTCCCGTCAAATAGTTGGAGAACCATGCTACGTCAACTCCGTACAAGGTGAGTTTCCTAAGTAGAAGCTGGTGATCGACCACATCAAAACATTTTGATAAATCTAGCAGGATAAGAATAGTTATTTGACCAGTGTCCATCGCTCGGTAAATGCGCTCAGTTACCACGGACAGTGCAGTCTCAGTTGAGTGTGATGGTCTGTATCCGTGCTGGCTCGGCGTAAAAAGATGATTGTTCTGGAAATAAGAGATAAGTTGTTGTTGGACGATCCGTTCAATGACTTTCATGATGGCAGGTAAAATAGACAATGGGCGGTGATCAGCTGGCTCGATGGCGTTGGTGTGTTTTGGCAATGGTGTGATCAAAGCATGTTTCCATGAGCTGGGTACATCGCCACAAGTCAAGCTGGAGTTAACGACGTTGAGAAGAACATGGCCAATGCCGTGGAAAAAGCGCTGTAACATATGAACGCTGATGCCATGTGATCCGGTCGATGTAGAGGGTTTCATGTGGTGTACTACGGCCCACAGTGTCTCAATGTCAACTGTGCTCACCTGAAATTGGCATGTATGCACACGCGGCAATCTTACAGTTACAGGCTGAGCTGGCATCGGCACGCTATCGGCAGTCACACGACCGATCTGTGTGAAGAAGCTATTTAGTGCGTCGGGTGTAACTTGAACGACTTCCCGCGTTCCCTTGCTGTCGCCTATGATCGGACGCAACACGCGCCACATCTGGGAACCGACCCTGATAGGTGAATGTACGGCGCTTCTTGTAAATATTTTATTGGGTGGAGAACGATGTCAAGTTACCGATGTAATGAACGCTAGAAATAACGCCACGACGGTAAAAAACACCAGACGCTCAATCATTTTTAGATGATATGAAGCTGCGTTGCACTCCATGGTATATCCCCCCACGGGAATGAGCATATAATGGAGTCATGGGGCTCGGCGCGCAGCCTCCCGTCACAGATGCAATGTCTGCTGATGTGATTGCAATGTGCAGCGAAGGTGATATCGAACGGCGTGGTCCGTGGCACGTGTCGGCTACCGGTGTCGTGTATTGTGAGACCGGTAGGTATGCCAGGTTTCGCATCTAAAGCTGCCTTAGGCCCTTTGATTCCAGTCCAAATAATACAGCTGCTGCTTGTAGGTAAGTTCTCGAGCAATTGAGAAGTAAACAACCATGTATGGGCATGCTTCGAGATCGCCTAAAGGTTGCTAACAAACTTATTTATCATCGATGAGTCGATGTGACTTGCGTTTGACATCTAGCTGCTTTCTTGAAAGCGATGGTCAAGACTTAACACCAATGCACTGATGAAGCAGTTCGACTCAAACCCAAATACGGCGGTTTTCATTTTGTTTGGTGTTCATGCGGAATGATATGGCATGATATATCATGAATAGATTGAAATTTCGGGTAAAGCGTTGCAAGCCTAATGCGTAGTCACTGCACTCTTTCATTAGTAGCTTCCTAAAATTTGTTTGAGTATCCTCGTTTTAGCAATCCTCCAGGTTTTAAAGCGTTATCGTCTTATATAACGATTTTTTTCTAGTCTCAGGGCAATCAAAGAGCATTCACAACAAAACACTATCAGCAGGAAACCAGCAAACTTTGCTAGCCCATCTGGACTCATGTTACAGTTGGCGGCAAAATTGAGCTGACAATGGGCTGTAACTTAGCCAGACATATGGAAAAAATATGATACCGTTCCCGACTCTGAATATAAGCGTCGACTCAAAAGTAGAAGCATGCACTTGCGCGCTCCGGTGTTATATATTTCTCGATATAAAATAAACTGTTTTAGTGCTTACTTAGGTCTTCAAACGCTTGGTATTGTTACTTTTTTTTCTTGGGCATAGGTACCCGTGCAACCTAGGCCACCAGTTCAAATGTCTCCGCTAAGGACTCATATTCTCGTAATCAGCGCATTGCATCTTTTTTGGCAAGAACCGCATCAAAGCGTTCCCGATGAATAGACCTATACTGGGTCTATTAGTACATAGCTCGTAGCGGCCCTAGCTCCGTCAGCTTCGGCCATGAATGAGACATGATGTTATCAGCCCGTCCTCCATCATTTACATAGCACCCGGTTTAGATAGCGATCACTGCGGCCCGTCCCCCGCCATCAAGACGCCATTCATCATCGAGCCAAAGCGAGGTGGTCTCTCCCTTTCCGACACCCATCTTCACACACCCGCGGGGCATTCGTCTTCCCAAAGCCGCAAATAATGTGCCCGGGCGAGGTCGACCGTCTCCGGCCGAGGCGCCGCGCCGATACTCGAAGGGCAGGGCGGGATCAGAGCGCCGCGCCGGTCCGATCGGTTCCGGCTTGCTGCAGTGTCCAGGGGGTGAGTGTCCAGCCATAAAACGATACAACCAGCGGGTGCTGGTTAAAATACAAACGCTGCGATGAGGGATGCTGTGTGAGATTTGTTGTGGTGCTTGAATTTGTCGATCGTTTTCGAATCCGCTCTGTGATGGTTTTAATAATTTGTCATATCCTCAGGCGTGTTAAATGCCATTCGAATACATAAGAATTGTTGGGATCAATTATTACCTATCAGTGGAAGCAGTAAAAAGGCGCAAATGGGAGGGGAGTGAAAACTATTTACGAGTGATTTTAATAACGATTATTACCATTATCATCCTAGTTATCATTTGTGTCGAATGTGTAGGTGGGGTTCAACATTAGAGCGATTACCTACCATCTGAGGAGCCGAAGCTGGCGTACCATCAAAGACTGCCAAATTATAGAGTTTTCAACCTGTTCAGCAACTTTGCCGTGACACGAAACTTGAACAATTAATTACCAGTCACTAGTTGGTCGGACAATTGGAACAACGACCGATCCAGCCCAAACTATATTGTGGAAATCACCCACTCTCAGCCGTAAATTAATCTACCTCGCTCCGGAAGACATGCAAAATGACTGCTCGCTCAATCGAAGCATGCGACCGTTAGGCACGCCACACAGACTAACAAACGACTTCAGCGATCGCCGGAATAGCCGTTGGGAGTAGCAGGGCGCACCGCCCGCCGCGCCGGCCAGGGACTGCCGACCCGAGGCCGCCACACGCAGACACACACACGGAGAGACACACACCGGTCAGCAGAAGTTTGGTACACTCCGTCCCACCATCCATCGCCGCCTCTTCCTGTGGTCTAGGGTGTGTCCATCTCTTCCTGTAGGGTAGGGCGCGCCCATCTCTTCCTGTTGGGTGGGGCTCGCCCACATCTTCCTGTGGGGCGGGGCTCGCCCACATCTTCCTGTGGTCTGGGGCTCGCCCACATCTTTCTGTGGGGCGGGGCTCGCCCATCTCTTCCTGTGGGATGGGGCGCCGGGTGCAAACCAATACCGTCATTACTCGAGCGGATAGAGCCGGACCGGTCACTACGCGGCCGTACAGATGAGCGGTCTTGTGATCAGCTCTTTCGTATTAGTCTGTCCAGTCTCTTGTGGATGAGTCAGCCTTACCACTGTAAAGGTGAGCTTACCGGCATTTACAGTGAAGATGTGATCGCTCAACCGCACAGGCTAATGTCGTAAACTCGATCGTGCATATGAGTCTGCATCAACGTAAAGATAGATGATCTCGTCCTTCATTCACGGATCAACCTGTTCAGCTACAGCACAGAAGTGCTGCTCTATCCGTACTTACATAATCTGTGTCGTCCGGTACCAATCACCCAGCGCCGTCCTTCCCGTGACAGTCGCAGCAGTCACTGTGCTGCACATACAGGAACCGGAAACGGCCGGAAGTGAGCGTTTCCGGTGGGCCGGAAGTCGTGCGGCGCGACAGACACACATCACTGGCGTCTGCAGGGGACGGCCGAGTACTGTGTCCGGTATAGACGGCAATGGTAATTGTCCTGCGGCGACAGCAAGATGGACGGCAAGCCACCGGGTCCATTGTTGGCTCTGGTATAGCGAGCGAACGACAGCAGTATTTTGTCTGCGACGTAAATGAAGAATAGTTCTTCTTCGTAAGACTATTCAATTTTGATCAGATGGATAATGCATTCATTTTGATGGCGATGAATAAAAGTGTATTGCATTTTCAGCTATATTCCATTTAATTGAAATGTTTTACAATTTCATAGAGCACTTCCAAATATTAAAAGCCATTGACAACTGGCACAAGCCAATGCACACCACTGCTTTCGTATCACAAAATGGAAATATATTCCAGTGAGCGCATGATTTAGGAGCCGAAGACAAAGGGCCAACAAATCTAACGCTATCACTGACAGAAATGAAAGTTTCCTTTACGGCATGAAAATATTCAGTAAACTTTGATTCCATGACAAAGTCGTTTCTAAACGATAAAATGTTTTTTTTCTGTAATCCTACGAGCAAAAGGGCGAGGTCAGTATAAGTGATTTTCCCAGTGCCCTATTTTTCTCAATTTGCTACGTGTCTAGGCTTGTCTGCTTTGCTGTGTTTCTCACAACTACTGGTAGCGTAATGCATATCAATTGAAGAAAAGATTACAAAAAAGGAAATTAAATGGCACTCCGTTCTTTGCTCTGCTAACTTCGACCACCAACCGTGGGTCGTTTTGACTGAGCTTTCCAGACTATACGCTGACCGAGCCGGCTGTGACTGAGGCCCCTGTGGCTCTACTGCGAGCTGCGATAGACCCGGCCACTGCCACGGACTGCTGTGCCCTTCTCCCTCCCTCTCCCTCTCTACCCCCTCCTCTCTCCCGAACGGGGCACAGCCACCGGACCGATCCGCGCTGCCTCTGCTGCTGTCGGTAGGGCTCAGATGGCTCCAGTCAATGGTATTGCCGCAACGCTGAGCACATATTTGTCTGGCCGTCCGCCGTACTGGTGGCTAGCCACTGTAGCAGCGTCTGGCCGGCGTCGATGGAGAGAGAAATAAGAATTGTTACTCCTGTCTGCCTATCACTTACCCATTTCATCTCACACTGCTTTGTCATTACGGGCGCTGCTAGAATCTCCGATGTAACTATATCCAATATTCTAGGGTGATAATTGATTAATCAATGATCGTTTAATTGCGACATTGTCTGGTGTTAATTCCCGTCCAAACAGTGTCTCCCTGTGACTCGGTGAGCGGCAGCGGCCTGTGGAGCCACCGACGCCCTCCCGCTCCCTCACCGGCTGTTTGGCCAGCTGGAAGACGCGACAGCGGAGCAGCGCCGTGCGTCCGGCCGTCACCGTCACGTTGTCGGTCAAACTCAGGTCGAAATAGGGCCCGGCCGTGTTGGGTTCGTGCCAGTCGCCGGCCGCCGCCGCCGCCGCCGCCGCCGCTGTGGGAGAGAAAGAAGAGAGGCGGCTGAGCAGAGCTGGAAGCACATGTGTGAACATCGAGCATACACTGAACATCACTAGACGACGCCTGGGTGAGTGGGAGCGGGGTCCGCTATAGCGGACCGAATGGCAGGGATGAGGTGGGGAGGGAAAGGGTTCCGACCGCGTGGTAAGCAACATTTAACTATTGTGCAACATAGCCGTGTATTTGTTGTGATAAGCGAAAATAGACTGCGGGTCTTTCAAAATTCATGAAAAAGAACCATCATCAAGAAAACAAATCTGCTGGAGTTTTCGGGAAAAGGTCAAAAGTCTACCTCCCGTGATAAGCAAGCAGAATTGTAGGACTGGATTGAAAGGTTTGGCTTCAACCGCTACCGAAATTTCGAAGAACAGGCTACGGAGCCACATAGTAAACTGAAATTTGATGAAAATTAGCGAATAACAATAAATCCCAGTCTGAATTCTCAAGTGAACAAGACGTCAGTTTTCATTTTCTTCCTAAGCAAGTGTTTCCTCTCCTTCCTTTCTTTACTTCATTAATTACGTGATAAACAGCATAGAAGTAATGCCACAAACATACATACACAAATATCCAAACACCACTTGAATAAACTTCGATACAATTACTTATATTTCGTTTGCCACCAGCAGGGAGCCAATGCCAGCCGCGGCTGTATCAACTATCGATCCAGCTGGTACGGGATCGGAGGAATACTGTCTCTGGCTGGGAGCTGTTTTGCCCTGTCTGTCTGTCTGCCTCGTTGGTATGCACGAAACACACAAACCCCCAAGCTCAATGGTAAGCCAGCGGCATATTGACGCGATTATCATAAAACCCTGAAACAGTTTCAAAGGGAAGGTGATTTAACGAATGAGCTAAGCAAATACACATAGCCAGATAACTCAAAGTGTAGCTTTTTCCATGAGTATGTAATGGAGTTATATACTCATCGACTTTCATTGGTAGCAAGATAAAAAAGAGGCTCTATGCTCGCACTACAGCTTGTGGGTCTAATGGGGCAGATGGATTGGCAACAAGACCAAAACGACAATTTCCAGTCCTCATTAGTTGAGACTATAGGCCCTAAAATGCCAAGTTTTCATAGGAATCTTGTCCTAGATCGTGCGTTAAACTTTCTACGTGTAACTGTAAAATGAATGCAGTAGCTGTAAGCGACCGGTATGTAGTTTGAAGTGGAAACTTTTCAAATCTGCTCACGTCGCAAACTCCTCCGGTTGCCGGCGGTTATTGGAGTTTTAATGTTAAATGAGCCCATTGTGCTTACGGTGCGCTCTGTAGCCGCTGCTAAATGGCATTGCTCAGTACGGCGGCAATGGCCACCAGCCCCCACTGATGACCGATAACGTCATGCAGTGAACAGTCACGCAGTTACACAACCTCGCCAAGTGGCATTCTGAATGCGTGAAACGTGCACGTCATATACCTGGGTGCATACGTGATGCATAATAGAATATGTGAGGTAAATATGAGGCGTTCAATCCAAGCTAAAGCTGATAACATAGCGGTAATCTGGGAAAGGTAAATGTGTACAATCACAGCCAATGTATTGCTGCAGAGGAGAGAGATAATCAAATGTTTTTTTTTTGTCCTCTAACTTGATTTATGGTCATAACTTTACTTAAACCTAATAACGAAGCAATATTAAAGAAAATTACACTGCTAAGTCGTGCATCCTCCTACATACACTGAAACGCGCTTGTCGGCTTCAACGAATCGAAACTTTTGGGACGACGGCATTGACCATGCATTATTGGGCACTAGTGCCACCCGACAATCATCTAGCATCAATTATTACCAACAGGCTGGGTCAAACACATTCCATAAAACGTAAAATGTCTGATAAAGGGAAGCAGCGTATCGCATCGCCGCACATGAGAAGGCCACGTGATGAACGTTATAACATCATAAGCAGAGTAATGCGATTCACCAGTCATTGTATGGTAGCATTAAAATTATACAACTCAATACGAGATACTGACGATTTGCTGGCCACGAACGCTACCGTCCGAACGCTATCAATCGTATTTCGCTGCGTTTTACGTCCACCGTTTGGCGCTGACTGGCGTGCTGTGACACAGTTTCGTGTGAGGTGTTAACAAATGTGCTCGATGTCGGGCCTGTGGTCGGAAAGTAGCCGCCGTGTCGGGCTGTCTTGACATTGGTAACTGCCGACAGGGTTCCTGGAAAATCGCCGGTCCGAGATTGGGTTACGTAACCGTCACATAGAAAAGACGCTGCAGAACTCTCATGCCTTACAGCTCCAGCATTAAACACTGCAGTAGGTAATTGCAAACAAACCCAGTATAATTTAACGACAACAATAATCGTTTGCACATGCATTCTTCTACGCCTTTGAATGGCAATCGTGATCAAAATCCATGTCTTCCGTATTGATGAAACTGTAACCAAGTTATCGAAGCGAAGGCAGGCTTTACGATGACCATAGCCAATTTGTGGCCGAGTTCTCTCGGGTCCATTTGGCCCCCTGTCGCATGTCACGCGCCTGTTGTCATCGTTTTGTTCCGGCGGGCAGTTTGGCTCGTTTGGCCGCTCTGCACGCGATCCTGCCTGCCGCGGTGTCAGCCACCGCCATCAGCGGCGCCGCACCGCTCGCCGGGCACCACCCTGACCCCGGACGGGGCGCAGCGGCCCCGTTCGTGACCCGGCCGCGGCGTGCCGACGCTGTCGCCTTCGTTAGGACGATCGATTTGGGCCGCCCCGAGGACGGAGGAAGGGGTGGGGAGGACGGCTCCTTCCTAACCCTAGAACGCCTAGGGGGGGGGGTTGTATCAACCCCCCCCCCCCAGAGGTTTTTTCGAAGTGCACGCTAAACGGCTTGTCGTAGCGGGCTGAAATTTTCAATACCCTCTGGGGCAACCTTTGCGCATCTTTTGCCGAAAAAAATTGATCGGGTCATGTCAGGTCACGGAGTTATGACGTCATAAGAGGTACAGCCTCCGGCCGGATTTTAACAAACTGAGTGCCAACGCCCGAGGTTTCCTGCCGGTGGTACGGACATCGGTTGATGGATCGTGATGAAACTTCCCATGCATGTTGGGGCAAGTATTGGCTATCATATGGTATAAGAAATTTGACCAGGTCAGGTCAGGTCACGGAGCTATGACGTCACAAGAGGAACAGCGTCCGGTACTATTTTTGAAAAGCGCCCGAACCACTATTTTGCTAATTCTTGTCACCTCAATGGGAATATGCAGCAATATTAGCTTCTATAGGGAGCAAATGGACCTCCCAAATCCAAAAATACAATCAGATTTCAAAAATTTAAATTTTGATTTTTCGAATTTCTGTCGCCGACTGTGACCTTGCCGACTTCCGGCGCTCCCAACGCGCCATTCTTAGAGCTAGGGAAACGAAATACATACCAAACGATAGAGAATTGATCAAGGAACACGATAGTGAAGGTTTCAAGTCGATATCTCCCACCGTTTTGCCGCAATCGCCGCCGAAAGTTGAAAAAAGTCTATTTTTCCGAAAATTTGACCTTTGACCGGTCAAAAGTAGGTCAAATGTTGACCTAGGACCAAAAAATATACCACCAATCGCGAGATCTCGTTGAGAGCAATCCGTTGTTTTTTTCCGCTAAGCTCTACGGCCTTCCGTTTCGAAACGCCAGGGGGGGGGGGTCGTAACAACCCCCCCCCCCTGGTCGTTCGTGTTATGAGAAATGGCCTGGTCGTGCGAGGGCTAAGGGTGCCGTGACCGGACGTGGTTCATGCATAATGAGCGATCCTGCGGTGGACAGCGGCCGGAGGTCGGAGGGCGACGGCGGTAACGAGAAGACGGATCGACGGATGGACGGACAGACGGACAGACGGACAGACGGACAGACGGACAGACGGACAGACGGACAGATGGACAGACGGACAGACGGACAGACGGACCGATGAGGTTGGTCAGTCAGTAGAAATACCATCATGAGATATTGAAACATCTCAACTCCCAAAAAGTCTAATGAACCCGTGAAAACCACTAGCAAGTTACTTAAGAACGCATTGGGAATGCAGGCTCTAAATTCTTTCGGCATTGCAATGCCTCCTAACATATTACTAGTAAATGTGTTACTGGAGGACGCATGACGTTGATATATTCCGGAACGAGACATGTTATCTGAAAAATGCAAGAAATTAATGATGCTCCCTCAAAACATATTAACGTAACACGCAGCCTCATCAATTAAGTTAGGTTCCTTGTTATAAGTCTGCTATGAAGTAAAAAAATTATATGAAACAGAGTGAAACGACTCTAAGTAAATCAAGAATGGCTCGGTGCAAAATACAGGAAGGCGGTAGATGCTGCAGCAAGACAAATGATATTTGCTTATGCTACATGGTGTCAAACCTTGGGTTCTTCGAAGTGCTTGCTCTGTAAATAAGGAAGCTAAAAGATAAACCAGTATAACGCCTTTTGGGGCGACTAACGGAGCGAGCGAGAGGGTGAGCCTTGCACGTGCGAAATTTCGAGGGGGTACCTCCAGCTGACTTGTGCACGGCACCCTACTAACCGGTCTCTAGCGATGTGCCAAATTTGAGCACAATCGGCCCAGCCGTTCTCGAGATCTGGAAGCGGCACCCTGCACGTGCGCACGTGCAAAATGGGTCCCAACTGACTTGTGCACGGCACCCTACTAACCGGTCCCTAGCCATGTACCAAATTTGAGCGTCATCGGTCCAGCCGTTCTCGAGATCTGAAATCGACCCCTGCACGTGCGCACGTGCAGCAGCACCCCAACTCTGGCACATGGATATGCATTGCCTAGTGGGTGCCCACCTGCATGCCAACTTTCAGCGCAATCGGCCAAGTAGTTACCGAGATATTGCAACAATTACAAAAGTGACACTTCTTCGTTTTGCACGTGGCACGTGCATAAGGGGTCACCCACATGCATCGGGAATAGTCCAATACTTGGTAGAAGGAATGAAGCTACCCTACAAAAATTACCGCGTGTAAATCGGTCAAGTGGTTGCTGAGATATAAGCCTCGCAAAAGCGTGACCACGGCCCGGCCGGCCGGCCGGCCGGCCGCTCATACTCAGAAATTTCCGTTAATCTAAGGAAAGACTACGCTCGCTTCGCTCGCTCCGTAATGAGGAGCCGTTGTTATGCAATGCGATTGGTGTGCCCAATGCGATTAGTTAGTTAGAATTGCACCAAAAGTGGGTAACGCCATAGTCTTACCCCATCCGCACACAATCCCTCTGACGGTTTTACAAAATCAACTGAAAATGTGATCATAAAGCGCCAGTTTCTGCATAAAGCCTTGGTTTCTGCCACAGCCAAGTTTCTGTCGGCGGCCTGGCAGTGTAGGCTGTGCCGCACGACTTCCACGTGATGCGGTACAGTCTACCTTCACGCTCGATTGAAGGCATGGGTGGACGGGATTGTGGGAGCTGGAACTGGAAGAACGGCCTGAAGAACGGACTGAGCTACAGTCTAGACTCATTAAGTTCCCCTAATTGTTTTTAAATACTTTAACCCTATTAGTGGCAGGGGGTGTTTTTATCCACCCCTCAGGTTTTTCGGGAATATCTCCGAAACCGCTGAAGCTACGATGCTGAAATTTTCTGACTTTTCCTTAAACTAAATTGGGCACATTCCCTGAAAATTTCAAGTTCATAACTTTACCAGGGGCGGCTCCAGAGCACTGGGAATTGGGGGGTCCTATTCGTGAAGCGAGTCATTTGGGCGAAGATCACGATGCTGCACCAGTTTTACGAACAGTGAATGAAAGGTATCATGTGATAACATATACAGTTATTGTGCATCCTCTTTTGACACGTTTTTGCTATAATAGGCGGATCCAGGCGTCCAAAAAGGGGGGTTATGTTTTACCTCCCAACATAGGTGCCCTGACACCGCCTATGCATGACCAATACAATTGTAGTCGTTCTCTCATAAGAAAATTGTAACATAACAAGACCATTACCACCCTTTTTAGAAACAGTACCAACAAAAACCTTATTTACTATACTTTTTATGTACCCCCAATCATTCTCAATGATCTGTATCCGCCTATGATTTTTGAAAATGCATATTTTTAGGATCCATGTGAATTCCTGGTTCATTCTCTATCGATCGGCAAAAGTTGCGTTAAGATTGGTTCAGAAACCTGGCCGTGATAAACAGTCTAAAATGTATCTGCAATTTGCCCATTTTTACCCCCCTCTACCCCCCCCCCCTATTGACATTTTTTAATTTTTATTTTTTAGAAATGTAGATCACGTTGAGCGAAATCGAATGCCGTTTGAATTTTGAAAATCGGCCCGTTAGATCTCGAGATATCAAGGGGGGTCGTAAACAGCCCCCCCTGTCACTAATAGGGGTAGCCAGGAGCCTGCCACTAATAGGGTTAACTAGCTTAATGATTGGAAGCATCATTGGAGGAAGCGCTCATGTTAAATGCAGTCTGGATCAAAACATGTTCCAAATAAGACCGTCGGCAAGCGTCCCTTGTTAACAGCGCCACCATTACTATTTGTCCCTTCATCTGTGGCTCATCAGCGGCGCCGAGGAGCGATCAGGCGGCGTTCGGAGCTCACTGCCGATGGCTCGGGACGGGGTGCGGGGGCGCCCACCATCGACCCCTGGCAGACGACTCGTTGGCTGACGAATGCTAACGGGTCGCGACACGGCGCCTCACGCCGATTACCACCATCCTCCGAATCCTGAATCCACCACCAAACGCCCCCATCCATCTTCAGCCGCCTCCACACAACTTCCCAGCCTTTTACTGCCTCATGACTCTCACCTTCAGGCTTCAACCACCTTCCGCCTGCTTGTGCATCAAACAAGTTACGAAAGCCCCGGCATCAAACAATAGGTACGGTGCGGAACTTAAGCACCGGCTCCAGTCTCCTTGTCGTCTACCAAATCTCTCTCTCTCTCTCTCTCTCTCTCTCTCTCTCTCTCTCTCTCTCTCTCTCTCTCTCTCTCTCTCTCTCTCTCTCTCCCTCTCTCTCCCTCTCTCTCTCTCTCCCTCTCTCCCTCTCTTGCCCTTTCCCCAGCCTCCCGACAATGCCAGTGACTATTCCGCCGAACCGTCACTGTACCGCTGCAAAATACATGGCCGCCGACAGGTCATCACGGAGCTGGCGTGATGTCGTGATTTATTACCGCTCTAAATCACGGTAATCACGCTGGCAACCGTCCGTGAACGTTGTGACCGGCGCGTGCGGCCGAGTCAGCCCGCACGAGGGTGCGCTGTGCCGCACGGAGGCACGACACAGCTCCGTCCACCGGCCCAGACCAAACACTGACGAACGATTGGCGCTCAGACGCGGGCCACTAATGGAAATTTACCGCGGCCAATTTGCCCATGGAGATTTATTGGTAGCAAAGCAGGTATGGCGTCGGTGTGATTTCTGGGCCGCGCCCGAGACAATGAGAACTCCAGGAACACGCCAATACCAGAAAAACATTAAGGCAGGATACCACTAAATTACGACAATCCATTTCTTAAAAACCGGACAAAATGATATAAGCTCTTGCTGCCGCATATACTCTTACCTAAAACTGAGCAATGCTTCTTCATTAGTAGGTACACGTCTATGGTGACATTCATTCTGTCCATCGTTTTTAAACACTCGCAAAAAGATTTTATGTAGGAGAATGTTTAGAAACGGAAAATGCCTCCAAGGAAAGGGATAAAATGGATTAAAATATACATAGATATATTTTGCATGGCAAAATGCGTACAATACAGCAAATATACATTGTAGTATCAGCAATGCCCGCCGGCACGTCTTATTGATTCACTCCAATTATATTTGCATTATCACATCCACAATGATCTTGTTATGCGTTCGCAGAATTAATAAATGCATCCCCGGTATCATGGTTACTGCACGGCTAGCTCGAGTCAGACTATATTTTTCAAGTAATATCGACATCACAAGTAATATATCACTTTTGCAGCGTTGCCCATATAACTAAGGCGCCAAAATTCTGTAACAGTTAACTTGAGGATAAACCAAACACGCCAATATGAATCCGTCGCTAGGTCGCCCGGTGCACATCTTACACATCTTATAGGAATATTGAGCTGACCAGTGAGCAAAGTAACTTTCATGCAGGTATCAATGTTCTCTAATGTTACTTTGTACTCACAGGCTCTAATCGTATGTCGGGATATATGATACAATTGATCTGGCAAACAACTACGTAAGGCGCCCATTGCGAACTATTGTCCATATACTTCAAGCGAAGGTATATGAAGTAACGGGCCAGCTAAAATATTTTTTTACTTTTTTCGTCAGTCATCCTTTCAGAAGCAATATTAGTATTAGTGCAGACTTGGTTAAATTAGGTTCATTAGATAACCAGTCGTGAATATAGTCCATCTATCAAAAAATTTAAATGTTATGATATGGTGCACACACATTCTAAGTAGGGGAAGGTGGGGTAAGACGGACCAGCTAAGGTTTGAGGCCGCATATCTTGCTACACTGCTCTCGTAATTCATATTATTTATAGTCTTCGGAATGCTCAATCCTTCCTCTGTTGATATGTGTAAAGACTAAATTTCAAATTAAAGACATCTAGGTGGTGGATGCTCTTAAAGAGGGACATGTCAAAAACTCAGACAAGAAAAAACGTGGGGTACGACGGACCACCCAGCAGTGCCTACTATCCGTTCATGTGTGTTACACTTCTGCTCTGTACCTACTCTTGTAAGAAAAAGTAACCAGAATGGTAAAATAACAAAATGAGCCTTTATTCTTTACTCATGTGTGATGGAGTGCAGCTAAAAGCTGGGAACATGTGTGTTGATTGTCGTTTGGCATGAATGCATGCTAACTGAGCACTTTCATGCAAGGCTCACATGCAACAAAGACTCCTTCCTGAAAAATTAGCTTACTTAAACTTGTGTCAATGTTTTGGAAAAAAAAAACTTTCCATATGCAGGGTACAATGGACCACCACAGGGTAAGATGGATCACAGTGGTCCGTCTTGCCCCAAATCTAAATTCTGTCATTATCATGACGTATATGTCAAATAGCCCAGCATTGCAAAACCTTGCCTTTCCTAAAGTGTGATTATAACTATGTTTATAACTTTGTTCTTTACAGTAAAGTGCAAAATAGAAACTAATCATGCAAGAAAGGCGCCGTAATTGAATCACCCGTAGACCTCTTATATTAGATCGGTTTGACGAAAAACAACATTTTTCTCAATAACTCAAAAGCTATGCGTCCTAGCAGCATGAGCTCAAGGTGGCCATTGTTACGAAGGAAAACTAACATAGTGAGTGCATAAAGCAGTAGATACCAGCAGCGGTTCAGCCTGGAGGGCTGGTGGTCCGTCTTGCCCCGCTGGGCCGTCTTACCCCACCTTCCCCTACCATGTCCTCGAGAAGGTAAATAGGTATTATATCTAGCTATAGCTGGATTTCTGCTCCACCTCAACGGTTATTTTATATAAGGACTGAACTAAAAGCATGAGACAAGGCTTTTGCTTGTTTATAGGCCTTCTTTGTGAGTTCAAAAAAGATGACCTGCAGAAAGCAGGGGATCAAGTAATTCATGTGATAGAGATAGCACCGGTGGTATTCGGGCACTTATTTCTCCTCCAACGCCCAAAATTTGTTTTAAAATTTTTCGTTCTTTTCTACACAGAAATAAAAATTGTATATCATCCTAAATATCATCTAGGAAAAGATCGTTTCAAAATACACAGAAGGAGAACAAGGAAGCGAAATCTGATATTCTTTTGGAAATTTGACGATCCTTCAGAGGAAATTTGTGCCCCGCATTATCTAAAACCGCTTTTCAGGATTTGCAAGTGAGTGCTACTTATGCCTAGCGTCATGTGTGCCGATGATTGAAAGGCATGACGTAATTCACTGATAAAAAGTCATTGAGTGTCTCCAAAATAGACTGTCAAAGCTGATCTAATCGGGCGCTTACAGACCGCTCAGCTGCAGGTTTACCGGTCACGAGACCACAGGGTCAGGTCACTCACCTCTGGCGTCCCTCCGCTCGGTGCCAGTGGCCGCGCTAACCACCGCCAGGCCCCCGAGCCACAGCAGAGTGCCGGCGGTCCACATATCCGGTCCACGGGGGCCGCAGCACTCAGCGCATCACGACGGCACGCTCCACCCGACACCTCCCTCCGACGGCGAACTGGGGACGCGCCGACCCGACGGCCGGCCGGCCGGGCGCGCGCACAGCCCCGCCCCTCCCGCCGCCCTCCCCCCCCAGCACTGCCCTCGGGCACCAGCCGAGACCGTAGAAAACGGACGACCCTGGATCTTGAGATGGGCAAGAAAGTAAGAAGACGGCAAGCCGGGCCTTGTGTATGGTCGGTTCGGTGGTAGTAATATGATATTGCACAAACTACTGTCGTGAAAAGGTAAGTGACGATGCCGTTGCTTCAGCCTGTCAAGGCCTCCATGGACCATAACATCGGTAAAACTAATGCATTTTGATTTGATTTTGTGAGATACTTGTTTCTATTTGCCATGTATATTTGCGTGACCGGTCACATCCACCTAATCGTATACTCAAACCTTATCTCAATATTTGTCCAAAGTCTTTGAGCTCTCTTTAAATATTTGCATGTTATGTAACAAAACGTAGGAACGTACTTTTTAACGACAATTGTGAGGCATTGTTTCAGCTTGTCATACTAACTTATATGGAGGATTTGAATGCGAATCCATTAGCATATGTCTAATGTCTACTTATATCGCCGTTTTCTTGAAGGAAGACGCAGAGCCTTGGCAGAGCCTTGACACGCCGACATTATTGGTAATTTCTTAATTGATTTATTTTTGCGTGGTGATTTTTTTTTGTATTTAGTTCAGTCTCAACTAAACAGAGACACTGTCCAATAGCTACGGTTTGTTATTCTACGGCATGTACAGGAGCTCTGTTTTTTGTGTGACAAGTATAGACTCCTTTGTGATTCAGAAACTCTGCCGCACCAGGGCCGGAACATTAGCCAATTGCACCGCGGTCCGGGACTAATCCAGTATTCCCTTGGTCATGTTCTATGTAGTTGCATAGTTGTTTGCAGTCTGGCAAATTACCACATGATTGATGTGAAGGAAAGCCCAACATATAACGAAGAAAATCGTGATACAGGCTTATCGCAATCAACTTAGTGCTACGTGATCCTACTTCTAAATTCCTTTGGATGGAGGAGCGTGTCATAGCTTGATGAGTCCTTGAACACGATCCCTGGGTAGACTGGTGCACTTTGAGTACGTCTTGAGAATGACGGAAACATGGCTTGAGTGATTCATGCCTTTCGCATGCATTTATCAAACTTGAAACTCGCATGCCTTAGTATCAACAACCTGTAGCACGTTATACTTAGCTAGTAGGTGCTTGTCACATCTTCTGGAGAGATGGCACATAAGTAAGTCAATTGCAGTCAATCAGCTCATATCCTTCTTTATATTCGTGATGTCATTTACACGCAAAGTTTGTATTCATTGCTGTCATACATGTATTTAGATAACAATTTGTTAAAGTTATTGCAGGCTTTTTATTTACAACATGTTATATCTGTGGGCCTGACCTGAGCAATACACAAAGTTCCCTGCCTTATGCGCAAACCATGTGCGCAAATTATTTGCTCAGCGGGTGACCATTGCAGGCGAGCATTAACTATTGTGAAACCTGAGTAGACCAAGCCACCCTCTGAACCAAGTGACGCCCCTATCGCTCCCCCTCCCCGCTCCATCCTTTTGGAGTCGACACCGCGCGGAGGACGATCCGATCTCCTGTCGACCTGTGCCGGTGTCAGCGCCGGGGCGGTCCCGCTGCGCGCTCAGCCGAACACGCCGCCGCCGAAGCCGGCCGTGGACGAGACGGCGGCCGTCTCCACCTCCTCGGAGACGACCGTCTGGGAGGAGGAGCTCGTCTCGGCGATGGCACCGCCGCCGCCGCCGCCGCCGCCGACAGCCACCCCACCGCCGCCCATGACCTTGCCGCCGCCCACCACTCCCTTGCCGAGGTGCGGCGTGGTGACCACGATCACCGGGCTGGCGCCGTACCCGCCGAAGCCGTGGCCGTGGCCGCCGTACCCTCCGTAACCCACCAGTCCGTAACCTCCGTATCCGTGCCCGTAACCTCCGTATCCGTGCCCGTAACCTCCGTAACCGTGTCCGTAACCCTCGTAGCCTTTTCCGTGACCGCCGTAGCCTTTTCCGTAGCCACCATAGCCTCCGTATCCGTATCCGCCGTGTCCGTAATCTCCGTATCCGTGTCCGTATCCGTGCCCGTATCCGTGTCCGTATCCGTGGTACGGGTAGTGGTGGAAGTGGTGGAACTCCTTCTCCTTGTTCTTTCCGCGTCGTCGTCCCCAGCCTCCCCAGCGGCGACTGTCGTCGGCCAGAGCGGCCACAGTGAGCGCCATCAGGCACAGGGCCAACACCTGAGGGCAGGGGATGGGTCAGTGTCACAGGGGGCCCATCAAGCACAGGGCAGCATCACAGGAAAGTTACGATTTTAACAAGAGTGTAACGGGTGTCAGGGCCCACTTGTGCACAGTGACAACCAAAGTGATGGAAACCTGGTAGCCGAGGTGCTGCAGGATATTACGAGCGTCAAGAACACCGTCCGAGGACATACTGGCATTATGCGTCTCTTCACAGTGTCATTGGGCATCCGTTGTGAACTATAGCAGACGGGAAACCAGTGTCGTGCTCCGTCGAGCACAGTACGGTATACTCACTGCCCGTGCAGCACTACAGGCGTGTCTCGCGGGCCACACCGATCACGGCAGACCCGGGACCTGCAGGGTGGGGCCGGTCAGGGCGGGGCCGGCCCCTGAACCTGCCACCGGCCACCGGTCACTGGCCGCCACTCTCTGGGTCAGTGAGGGTAGCAGGGCGACCCGGGCAGACAAAAAGCGGTGCTGGCTGGTGAAGGTCAGGCCAGTTTTTCTACCCTGAGTAGTTCTGCGCTGATGCAATGAACTAGAATGTTGTGGGTGGCGGTGCTAATGGTAACGAGAACTGTTACAGCATCGTACGCAGCCAGTGTCCATGGTGTGCTTTGTGTGCTTTGTGAGAAGAGAAAAGCAGCGTAGACACGGACAATAATGCATAAGCACATCAGTTATTTCTGCCATACATCATTTGCCATGTCAGCATAGACACAAAAATGCCTTAGGTCAAATATGAATGTACAGGAGGATCTTATTCAGGAGGTATTTAGGAGTATTCTAAATAGTTAGTTTTTATAGATATGCCATTTCTCACTCATACGACTAAAGACAAAAGATACAAAACGGACATTAGTGGGTATGCTTCATTCTAGGTCATATATAGAAAGCGTTAAAGTTCGGCGAAGATTTTCTAGCCTGCGCCCTGTAGAGCTTTCCCGGACTCCTATTGATTATTTTTCCCCAAGCCATGTATTGCATTATAAGGTCACCGATTTCTATTTAGATCACAGAGGCATGGTATATTGAAATGTCATGCTTTCAAAACTTTTGGATCGTGTGACACATAGTATGTTTATTGAGGCGAACATCGCATTGCAAATTAATCCAAAATCATTATTTTGATATAAGCATCAGATTGAACCAGGGTCATATCAATATCGGATTAAGATCAGGTCAAGGTCAGGGAAAAACTAGGTCAAGGTCAGATAATTAAAACAAAATATATTTATTTGCTTTTTTATTCTATTGATTGATTGATTTGTTTATATTTTTTGCTGCACAATGATCCCTATTTGGTGCAGCTTTCGCCGGCAATCTAATAGAAATCTTAGGTTTGTAATACATGCATCATAAAGAACAGTCTAAAGAAAATCTAAGAAACAAATTATTATCATGGCCGAAATGAAAAAAGAACAATACATTTGCAGTGCTTTTATCAAGTGAGATTCTTAGGCACACCTCTTCGAATGAGCCCGAATATTCATCCAAGTATAAAAAATAATGATGGAAGGAAAGACGTTGTCTTTGCCGTATCGAAGTCCCCACCTGCGATTCTACACATCCTAAATTAAAGTCAACTCGGCATCCCCCCACCGGCGCCAGAGTGGAGTGTTGTTAAATTCAGCTGTCAGGAGAAGTGGTCCTATGAGCCACTTTTATCCTCGAACCATCTGAATTGACTTTTAATTTCAAACCAGTGTTTGATAGTCCATGATTATCGTGGAACGAAGCTGGGCTTTGGTCGCCGACGGGCGACGACATAGGTACATGTGTAGAACGAAGTAAAAAAAATATTTGAACTACTATCCATCCAGTTGGAACCCTGGCGATCACTCAACAATTTGGATCAGGCACAATTATGATCAAGATATCATTCATTTTTTATTTTTAGAATGATTTTTTTTTAAAGGATTTCTTGCAGAGTCTCAACTGCAAATATTCCTATTTCATCCAAATAATTGTGTAAGGAGGTTTAGCACATAGCAGTGCTCTTTTTGTTGTTCTTTAGGCGTTTTTTTACAGCCAGCATGTTTTTAATTGATATTATATGCTGCATCTATTCGGACTTAGGGTATGAAATTAATGCAGCTCAAGTATTAGGTAGTTAACCTTCTTACTTTCTCTTGCTTGTCTGTTTTTTATTATTCTTGTTTTCTTGCTGCTATATTTGAATCTATTTCCATTTACTGCTTGACAAATTCGCATGTATTTTTTTTCAAACACTCATTTTCTTCTTATTTTAATTTGTCACCGTGTGCGCAAATAATTAGCTCATGTAGGTAGTAGCCGTTTTCACGGCGAGCATCTCGTGCACATTTGCTTAACCCGCGCCCCGCTGGGGGGGGGGGGGGCAGAATCTGCCCCCTCCCGTTTTTCGCCAATAACTGCTAAACGCGTTACGCCAGCGACGTCAAACTTACGGTACCTTATCATACATCAATTTGACACGTTCCCTGAAAATTTGAGCGAAATCCGTCGGAAATTTTTTGAGAAATTGACGTTTTAGTGACGTCATGTTCGCCATTTTCGCCTCAAAAACGGCAAAATTTCAAACGCCGCTAACATCTTTAGTTTCAGAGGAATCAAGACGTAACAAAATAGGTTATACGTGATTCTACTTTGTCTATCAAATGGCTATTTCGTTTTTTTGAAAATTTTGGATTTTGGCCCAAATTTTTTTCAAAAAACTGACTTTTTTGGGAAAATAATTATAAAATCCAAAATTTTGAGTGTATCGAAAAAACCGGAATATATGTCAGAGAAATGGTGTATGTGCACCTACATACCAATTTTTAGAAGAATCGGTTCAAAAATGTGGGAGTTATTCAAAATTTTATGACGTCACGACACACAAAATTTTTGAAAAAATAACTTTTTTGGAAGTTCTAGACCTCGTACGGAAACAACAATAATCCCATTCGATTCGCCGTGTAAAACTGCATCAGATAGATACCTTTTTAGGCCTTAACAACCAACTTCAAAATTTGACCTCACTTCAAGCGCCTCGGTAGAGCGCATGTTCTCGATGGGAAAAGATGTGCGCTACGTGCAAAAAGGGTTACCTCTCAAAAAGTGGCAGCGGAACATCTTCAATTAAGGGGGGGGGGGCACTGCCGACTTTTGGTCCCATTCTTTCCATGGGGCTTACCTATAGGGCATACCTATAGGGCTTATGTTAAAATGCCAAAATCAAAGGGTGCACGGTGCGCCGGTGCCCCCCCCCCCCCCGTTCCGCCGCCTATGCTCTCAGATGCCAACCTGGAACGTCTAGTGTTCGTGAAGGGCAACCGGCATCTGGCCGGGGACAAGTGATGCGCATCAGTACCTAGACGGCATCAGTACCTAGACCTACCACCAGACGCTCCAAGGTTTAGTGTCCAACCAGTGCCCGCTGTCTTGATAGATTTGGTGGGCATTCCCCTTTCTCGGTAGGTTTAGTTTGTGTCAGAATTGTCTCAAAAATGTGTGAAATACACAACATTTTAACGTTTTTTATTTTGTTGTAACGGAGTAACGGACTAAAGAACTTCCGTTACATTATATGCAGAGGAACGGAGGAGCGAGTAACGGAAGTCACGTTTTGAAGGAACGGAGGAACGAGTAACGAAGCTACAATTTTGGGGAACGATGCCCACCTATGCTAGATAGATAGTGGTTTCTGAACCTCGCCGCAAACTTGGCTATCTCAAATCAAACCCCATGTTAACCCGCGCACCGACGGGGGTCTGCGCCAACTTCGTACCCCCCCCCCCTGAGATCTCGAGAACGAAGCAAGATAGCGACAAGCGGTAAACGGCATCGGATACGCACGGTCAAGATCTACACTTTTTACTAAGGTCATTTTCAGGTCAGGTCAAAGATGACGTCACAGGAGTCGAAAAAGTCAAAATGGCGGCGCTGGATATGGAGAGAGTTTTTCTCGAATAACTTTCGAATTAGTCAAGATAGGAACAAACTAAGGGCAGCATCGTGATCCTCTCGTCAATCCGCATCGAATGATATATATATATATATATATATATATATATATATATATATATATATATATATATATATATATATATGTTGACCTCGAAAGATCAAGGTCAAAGGTTGACCTCAGGTCACGTGACCTCGAGGTCATCATATATATCATTCGATGCGTCTTGACGAGCTGAACACAATGAGACCATCCACGCGTCTGTATCTTGTTCCTGTACGGAGTTATTGGCCAAAAACCTTTGGTGACCTTTGATGACGTCACATGACCTCACAGCTGCCCAACAGCAAAACAGACCTCAAGGTAGTGAAGGTTGATCGTATATGAAGTCATGTATGGTATATGGGGCCATTCCGACCCGTTTTAGTGGTAAAAACAGGGAGTTGATTTTTCCCCCATTGACTTATAATGGGGAGGTCGCGAAATTGACCTGACCTTAGGTCACCGATATCAAAATTCCGAGATAAACAAATTGTAGCTACTAATGACCTAATAACATCCTGCGACTTTCAAAGGCCTCCGACATCTACTGTAGCTCTGGCACGGTGACAAAGTTGCAAAAAAGTGACTTGAGGTTGGGTCATTTAAAGTGACCTGGTGACCTGACCTTGAAAGGTAGGAGGTTCAAACTTGCACACCATGTGTAAAATTGATGAGGGAATAGTCATACCAAACTTCGCGGCGCTACGCGCCGCGGTTTTCCCGCTATTCGCGAAAAACCTCAGGGGGGGCGGATATCCGCCCCCCCCTCGGTGCGCGGGTTAAAGGTGGGATAGTCCCTTTAACATTTGGTGCATATTTAGAGCACATTTGTTCAAATTAGGCTCTTATGCTTTTTAGTAGTGATCAGCTGGGGCGCACTAGTCCCTTGTATAGGTACCTGATTTTTTTTTCTTAAATTATCAGACGTTATTTTCGATGAAAACACCGAAATACTTAAATTGATAGTGTGAATATACTTGCTGTACAAGAGGTGTAGTTTTGGTTAAGTTTGGTGCATTCGCCAGATAACCCGTCGTGAACACGGCTAAAATGCGTCTCTCTATACGACATTGTCGCCGTAATGATGGTCAGAAAGCCATCATAGACTTGACCTAGCGCTAATTATCATTACATTTCCCGCTAATGACCGTTCA
Source organism: Amphibalanus amphitrite (assembly GCF_019059575.1). NCBI lineage: Eukaryota > Metazoa > Arthropoda > Thecostraca > Balanomorpha > Balanidae > Amphibalanus > Amphibalanus amphitrite. The sequence goes on from NW_024881560.1 coordinate 318,389, forward strand.
GATGACATGTCCTCCAAGAGCGGACGCCCGTCTCGCCGTGGCCGCCTCCGCGGTCGCTCCAGAGTGCAGCGGTCTCGGACACCTACCAGTCGTCTGCCGGGACTCATGTTGCTGGATGTCGGTGCCGCGCCGGTGTCGAGTCGGGCAGCTCACTCTGTCCGGCCAGTGCAGCCCACTGGTCGGGGCGCCTACTCGTGGGCACCTTATAAAGCTACGCCCAAACCACCCTGCCCTGCCGGCTTGCCTAACGTTCAGTCACAGAGGAAACGGCGGCTTCCGAGCAGCGCTGGTACGCAACAACACGCTCAGTAACAATCTGCTGCGCTGGAGCAGGAAAGGACAGCCCAGGGAGAGTACCGAGATACAGCACGGGGCCAGGTCAGGCCCGACAGAGGCCATCTCCGGCTACGGATTTTGCACCCTCAGTTCCTATCATCCTTCCCCTATAGCCGCTCAGACCATCATCGAACAAAAACCGAGTGTTTCCAGGGACGAAGAGGAGCAGACTATACTCAATTTTCAAATTTTAGGTCACTGATTGACCTCCCAGGTCACGTCAATGACCCAAAGCTCGGGAAAATCTAAACCTGCAAGTTATCTCGTGATATTCTTCACATTTTTTTGCGAGGTCCTGATATATAATTTTGCATTTGTTTTGATCGAAGATGATGTACCTATGTATCTATTCATGGTCTACATTTACAGTAAGTCGGTGCAACTCAGGCTAGGTCAATCAGAAGGCGTCCTGCCGGCTATCCACAGCACAAAGGTGTTACTGAAGCCCTTCTGGACAGCTTCACAGCATGTTGCATCAGCACAGACACCAAAGCTAGTTCTCAAATGTTCACATGGGCACGCGTTGAATTCAAAATCAGCTCCAAAAACTACCAGGAAAAATGTTACCAAAAATTCAATCGAGTTCATCTAAGGTAAATCCTACACCCGACCTTCACGTGGATTTGGCAGCCACTATAATGCATGGGACAAACAGCATATGTTGGTCCGTTCTTATCGTAAAAAAGTATGGAAACGCACGGATAATGTGGGCTGACAATTGACATCCACCGAATCGCTGCCCTGGCCTACTATGGTCCCGAGAAAAAGGTCACAGGTCAAAAGATATTTGGGTCGGTACTTGGTAGGCATACAATTTAGGTAGTTTTTTATATAAAATTAATTAACCTGAAAATTCTACGGTCTTGTTTTGCATTTTACGCGAGTTATTTGCAAAAAAAAAAAAAAAAACAGAAGCGGGTGTACACTGTCCGTCCAGCCACTCCCCCTGTGGGTGCTACGAGTATAAGTGTGAACGTTTAAATTATTCGTTCATAAGACCTCGACTCAATCAATTTGAAATGCTTCCGGGCAAAACTACCCACCGATCGGGAAGATAGTTGATGCTCCTGGCAATAGGCCGTCAGCGATCCGGTGTTATGGTAGCGCGTTTCGCCACGGCACCAGCACCGTTTCATCAGAGCGTGCGGGCGGCGCCGGGCCGCTAATGCGTGCGACCGGGACTGGTAGTGTGACCGCGGGGTCGGCAAAAACCAGCCGCTCCGTCCGCGTCCGTTCTTGTGGCGTTGATTAATAGTTGTCCGGTTTCGTTATCTGCCGGCCCTGCTGCCCTCCAGACAGACCATTGACACATGGCGCGACAATCAAGGTCACCAGTCAGCTGGTAATGAGTGACATCGGTGCCGACCTGGTAAACAGAGACAGGTAATGGCTACCCATGCATTGTTGTATAATATGTGTATCAAAAAACTGCTTTGGCCACCTCCATCCATACGGGTGATTTTGGAGAAACGGCAGATGGAGAGCTGATCGTTCAACATATACCCGTATCATCGTATGCTGTCATAGCCCACCATAGCCCACCTGTTTTACCCCATTGGTGGCCGTAAGCGGGGATTAATGGGACCATGGAGACTGAGAGATCCGATTTTAGCATGAATCCTATGGCGATGCGTGAAAAAGAAAATCAGCTCGCAACTGTAACAGGGTGTTGGTCGGACTGTATGTTCTCCGAAGGTTGTCCTCTCCTCTCCCGTCGGACAGGGTTCAGTCGGACTGCCTCCGTCCGAGGACCGCCCTCCCTGTGGTCCCCACACCGGCAGGCAGGGCTCCTGCCGGCCATCAGTTGCGTGTCGCCGCCCCACCGGGCCCGGGTAACGACAGGTGACGCGGCCATCAGGCCAGTCCTGACCGACCCTCCTGCCAATTGAACAATAAACCCCGCTGCCAGCGCTCAACAGTGGCAATCTGTTAATTTCCAACGACCGATTCGACATACACCTGTCAAGCAAATTACAGTGGCCCGGCGGCGGCCAGCGGGAGATGCAGCTCGACATGAAACATCGCCTGACCGGGCCGATCCTGGGCGACCTGACGGGCCGGGGGCGCCGGCAGTGATGACCAGGTTAGTGTCGACACATTGAACCAGCCACTATGGCCGCCACTTCAGCCCCGAACACTGCTCGCGAACAGCTGGTTCTACGACCAGTACAACGACCCCGTTTCCGTGGACATGTGAACAATTCGCGATGCGGACGACTATTATTTTGTTGAAGGGGGGGGGAGGGGAGATAAGTTTTCGGTATCTGCTGGTGACAAGAAAGGAAATAAAAATACGTATCATTCAATTATTTGCTCCTTACGTCATATGGTACACGCAAGCGCCATCAGCAAGTTCAACTCCCTAGAGACACACAAATCAGTGCGAACATGGGTTTATTACATGGAAAGACATGCATCGTCCTGTATCGGGTACAAAATACAGTCCTGAAACTAGCACCAACAAATCAGATGCCCTTAAAATACAGCTCAGTTGCGACCAAATGGCTAACACGCCTGGTAGCGACCAAACGTCTTTAAAAGTACACATCTCATAGCAATTCAGCAAGTGGAGGAGTCAGCATAAGGATGAAAATCATAAATGAGTGAGCCGAAAAAGTAAAGTAGGTAACAAAGGATAAGAGCAATGCGACGGAAGAGCTGCAGAAGTATTATGAAAAAGTCAGCTGTTTTGTATCTTTTACATATTGAGCGACAATAAGCGATGTAAAATAAAACGGAGAAGCTTTTCGTGTACGTGAGGTCGAAGCTAGGAATCAAACAAAGCAGGTATGACGGAAAGGCCTGCAATGTTGTTGTAGTTGTCATGGTAACGATTGAGTGACGGGAGGATAGAGAGGAGCGAGGGAACGGGCAAATTACGGGGACAGTCCGATAAAATTGGTCCCACAGGACACGCTAAAACTAGCAATGGACTATACGCATATCGCAAGCGGCATATGTCTGGGATAAATATGATAAATATGGCGAACAATTACCGGATACATGCGCACAAAATGATACAGATCAATGTTACAATGCTAAATGTATGTGTCTACATAAGATATCAATGAACATGCATTTTGATGAGCAAATCTAGTCTTTTGTGTAGATATTAGTAGGAACAGCGATAAAAATAAATCTGCGTCCAACCAGTCTGCACTGATGACTTTACATTGGACCCTGGATTGAGCTGTGAACAATGGCAACTGAGATTTGTAATACTGGGCATAGCTACACTAAAACACGAGGTACAAGCTCGCGCCGTTAGAGAGACAAATATACTTGTATCATGAACACGCTGGTGTGTAGCTCAGTAGGTCACGCTGCAATCTAAAGGAAATCTACTGCCTGTCAAATATGTGGCATTGGAAAAAGCGTGGATAAGACCCAACACTTATACATACCCGATATGTCCTACATCCCTGGCCCGAGGACCGGCCAAAGGAGATACAAGTGCCAGTCTCAGCAGGCCCCAGTAGCAGCGATGGTGACCGGAGTTTCCAGACAAGTCATGATGGATTCAATACGCGGCACGACGCGGTCTGAACCTCCGTAAAGCTCTGGCCGGGGAAGTTTCGATAGGAACTTACAGCGCATTACATCGGCTAAGCAAACCGTACGCACGCTCATCGCTAACTACAGTCGAGCTTTATCCTACACGTCTGCTGTCGCCCTGGCCAGTCGCTGCACCCGCTTCGACCACTAGACCAGCACATTACCGAAGAGTCCGATAGCAGACGGCGGCTCGGAAAGACGGCGGACGCTGGCCCGCTTTGGTAACAGCCTGGTAAGGCACGGTGAACCACGACTGAGATGACAGTCATTCACCTCATCATGTGCCCAGTCACTCTGTGCGCTACGGCCGCACTCGGCACACCGTCATCGGAGGCAGGACAGGCGTCATCGCACCACCATGGACAGACACGTCATTCGGTCACAGCAGAGCCTTGGATGAAAAGCAAGCCCTACCAGCAGGGCAGAGCTGGACGCTACACTCTCTTCTGGTCTCGCTCATCCAACCATCTGCACCGTTCACATCTCTGGGCCTCTTTGACACACACACACACACAACCCTCCCTTCTCTCGGCATGTCAGCCTCTCGTCATTCCCTCGTGTCTCGGATATCTTCTCCACACACATCTACCTCAGCTGCTCTCGGCCACTAGACTCAGAAGTGCCCTCTCAGCCGCGTACCGACCTTTTCGCTCGTCCTCTCATCCAGTGGTCACACTAGTCTTCTCTCTGTCTCGCGGCAGTCTGGTCAGCCACATACCCTCTCTCGGCCCCGCGGTGGTGGTCTGCTACGGTCTCCGGTCTCAGACCACTATTGGCTCTCTCTCGGCACCGTCCCCGTCCCCGGCGGCCGCTGGTGACCGCCGATGGAAGGTGGGCTCCTGGGGCGGCGCGGGGCCCGCCTCACCCTCCCTCTCCCTCCTCAGCTCGGCGCGGGCCTCCAGGCGGCGCGCCAGGGTGTGCCGGCAGACGCCCCGCAGCGGCAGCCGGGCGGCCACGGACGGCGGCGGCGGCGGCCGCCACACGGGCACACGGTGCACGCTGCGCCGCCAGATAGGGCCGCCGGCGCGGTACCGGGCCAGGTCCTTACGGGTCACAATACCGATCACCTGGGAGGGGGAGGGCGAGAGGGGAGAGTCATCACCTGAACGGACTCATGGGGAGGGTCGCGGTACCGCTCCAGGCAAAGTCCTTATGGATTACGATACTAATCACCTGTGAGAGGGGAGGGAGGCTCATCACCTGAACAGGCACATGGAAGGGTCCGGGGGTACCGGGCCAGGTCCTTGCGGGTCACGATACCGATCACCTGGGAGAGGGGAGAGAGGGTCATCACCTGAACAGGGAGGGTCGGGGGTACCGGGACAGGTCCTTACGGGTCACGATACCGATCACCTGGGAGAGGGGAGAGAGGGTCATCACTTGAACAGGCACATGAGGAGAATCGCGGTACCGGGCTAGGTTCTTCCGGGTCACAAAACCGATCACCTGCCCGGGGGAGGGGAGCCATCACCTGAACAGGGATAGTCGGGACAGGCCTAACTACAACGGCGACCTACTTCGTCGCAATTGTAGGCAGAAAAAAACATCCCAATCCACAACACTGGGGTCTGAGCCGTTCACTTGAGCTAACAAATGAACGGGATGCTTTAATTGAAAAGAATCACTCGAAGCTAACTTTTGCCACTGCAACACTTGTAAAGTTTTAACATCAAACACTGTCGGGCAGCAGGAATTGCTCAGGGTGCGAATGCCCATCCGGGCCCATTCTGCAGTGGGGACCGGCAGGTGCATCGTAAAGTTGTCTGAACGAACATTTCAGAGTCCATTCAGAGCCCCCTTAAAAGTTAATGCACTGCATCACCTCGATATAATCACGGATCAAAAAGCCTGCCATCCTGTTGAGCAGTGGTTCGGACGAAAATCGTGTGAGGTTGAAGGTTTGATAACGTCCTGATATGTTTGAATCATCTAGTCGTAGTGCCAAATGCCCGGTTGCTGTGGTAAATACCTGATCAGAGTGACAGGTCAACTGGTTGTAGTGGTAAATCACCTGGTTGTAGTGGTTGACGACTGGAACGTGCCGCAGCAGCAGCGCCCTGAAGACGGCGTAGACGCGCGGCAGGTTGGCCGACTCCATGATGACCATGCAGCCGGGGTTCATGTAGGGCAGCAGGCTCATCCTCATGTGCCGCTCGCCCTCCGACAGGTGCACCTCCTGGGCACAGAGGGGGTCGTCAGTGGAGCATCGATCGCACTAACTGACGTCCAGTGAAACGGACAATCAGCAACTAGAGATGATTAAACTCGGCCTGAGTAAAGGACCTTGTGTGACGGGTAGCTGGCCTGGCGGGTAGTCGTGAGTTTGTGAGCCTGGTCCGTACCACGGGCTCTGCATTCTCACTTTGTATGACAGGTGGTGCCGTGGCTAGTCGTCGTCGTGAGCCGAACCCGTGCCCTGTTCTACACTCTCACCTTGTGTGACGGGTAGCGCGGATAGTCGTCGTTGTAGAGCACCGTCTTGCCGTCGTACACCTTGTACTTGAGCAGCTCGACGAGCTGGGAGCGCAGCAGGAGGCCGCGGTAGCGCCCGTAGTGCGGCAGCGGGCCGCGGCCGGCCGTCTCCGCCGCCCGGGCCGGCGAGACCCGCGCCTCGTCGTCCGAACAGTCCGACTGGCACGGCTCCACCGGGGGACGGGTGGCCGCTGACGGCTTCTGCTGGGAGGACGGAGAGAAGGGTTAGGAAAGCGCAGCCGCCGACTTAATCTGCCAGGAGGGAGGCTGGGGGAAGGTGGGCATCAGTAATGAACACGCATGACGCACTGGCTTCTGCTGGTGGATGGATCAGCTGTAATGAATAGATATACAGCACGCCCAAATCTATCAACACTTCACATCAAGACTGCCACACCAACCACCAGTCCGTTGTGCGTTAACATCGCCAAACCCACCCAACACACTGACTCCATCCCGAACTCCGATCCACCCCTCCTCTGCTGACTCACGCCCGGTTTCGGCGGATCCACCACCGGGAAGCCGTTGTGGGTGCAGCTGTCGAGCAGGTCGTACACGTCACCGGCAGTCATCTGCGGGTGCACCACGCGCACCGGCGCAGACATCACCTGGAAACGGATCACATAAGGCGTCATGTGACACCTTATAGGGCAGGCATGATGCAGTGGAGTAGTGGAGATGTGGTGGGGAGGTGGGCGGGAGCTAACGCTACCAGCCCGCAGCTGCAGTGTCATCACACAACAGTGAGAGTGGAACAGTACTCAACAATAATCAGTAACAGGCACCGTGGTAAGTGGCCGTAGATAATATTCCGTTTTTATTGTAATGCAACTGTTAAATAGCATTAAGCAAAAAAAAAAAAAACGTTTATTTGAAGGACATTTTACCGATGTTATCAATTAAATTACTGTAGCACAGGTATTTACCCGACTTCAAAGCTTTCTAACTACATACTCGTATAGCCCCAGATCAAACACAGCTCAAACTGTCATACCCAGTACGGCAGAGCTCCCTCTGCGCCTTACCTTTGTGATGGAGACGTGTTCACTTTGCGGCGGCGGTCGCCAGCTGAGCAGAGGAATGCCGTCCAGCTCTATGTGTGCGTCATACAAACTCTGTAAAAACATCAAACCGCACAAGGGCCCATCAGAGGGGGCGTAGCCATCTAGAAAACATGTGGCACGTAGGTGCAGTAGATACGGGCGCTAAACTGATAACCAAGCACACGGTGCCAGCCGGGTGGTAAGCATTACGGATAGTAATTGACAGCGGGTCAAACAACAGGAGACAGCTCAACAAACACGACTGCCAGCATTGCACACCGTTACGACACTGCGATCCAGTGTCCCGCCGGTCGCGCTGCCTACCTCGTTGAAGCAGTCAGCCACGTATTTGGAGATGATGAAGACGAACATGAGCAGCGGCCCGAAGCTGATGACGCCAGCCGCCTCGACGATGATAAAGGTGAGAGAGATGGCCATTCGGACCACGCCGCCGAGCATGGCTGCCGCGCCGAACAGCGCGAACTTGCCCGGGTCCACCCAGTCCTGGGGGAGGGGGAACACGGATGTCACACAGACATGGCAGCGGCGCCGAACAGCGCGAACTTGCCCGGGTCCAGCTAGTCCTAACGAGAAACACAGGGGTCAGACAGCGCTAACTTGCCCGCGTCCACACCTGATCCTGGCGGCCGTCAGAATTAGGTGAAAAGTGAAGAACAGACGCGGCCGCCTTTACAAAGGTCAAATGGCGCAAGCGCAGACGGACGGTTCGCCACATCACCTGTTCAGGCAGGCATGCTATGGCACCTGTCCTCCAGCACTTCTAGCCTTCGCGGAGACATACAGCTATGGACGTTTCACCATATCATCCTCACCTGTTCAGGCAGGTACGCGATGAGCAGGACGGCGAAGAAGCGTCCGAAGGCGGCGCCGGTGACCAGCGAGGGGATGAACACACCGCTGGGCACGGGCAGCGCGTACGTCCACAACGTCATCACGTAGTAGTAGACGGCCAGCATGCCGACCGGCACCAGCGGGAACGTCCCTGAGGCCAAAATAACGGGAAGGGAGAGGGAATCAGTGCCCGGAAAGAGACAGTAGTATCCGTGGGGCATTCTGTAACTTAGCATGGCAACGCCCCCGCTGAAGTCTACCCATCTTAAAAGAAACTGTATGAAAGAGATTACCACCGTAAGCCAGTTTTCCGTTTAATGGGCGTAAGGTTGGAGGCCACAGTTGCCAGTTGACACCAGTATTGGGTGACGACGATGTCGCCCCGGGCGCCATCTCACCAGACTCAGCGTGTAGCAGGGAGCGAAGACCGGCCTCTGGGGTTTGGAGCAGCATGTCCGTCATAGCCAGCACGTCGGGAGTCATCTTGCACTGGGGGGTCAGAAAAGGGAAAGGTTATCTCACATTACGGTCTTTATCTTTAGCTGAAGGTCAGTAGAGACGAAGAGTTACCTTACACGGGGGGGGGGTGAATAAAGACGGAGAGGTCATCTTACACGTCTGAACTCTGAATCATTAAATACGCGGGATCATCTCGCACTCGCGTCACAGACGCATGGGCAATTTTCACCGACGGCACTGGTAGCTGGGCTATGTACTGCCAGTATGGACATACGGGGACCTATTACACAGAGGTGGAGACAGAAGCTAATGTCAGGACCCGAGGCGGGGACCCGGCGGTCAAAGCAGTCAGCAGCCCCCCAGCCCACAGCCCGGCTGGTTCGGCAGAGCCCGGCAGTAAATCTCGGCCCTCGGTCCGGCGGGCTCCGGTTGTCATGCGGACGCTATCTCGGCGGCTCACGGACGGGCCGTTTGTTGTGTTTGACGGCGACATGTGGAATCGGTGCAGAGCAGACAGCAGCTCCGCCGACCCATCACATGGGCTCAGTCAGAGGCAGGCGGCGGGGCTGAACCGTGAATCGTTTGACGGACGGACAAGGCCCGGCAGTAAAGGAACAAGAGAAATAATAATGGCTGAGTATTAACAATCTATGATCTTATCTTGCGTATGAGGGTGTTACTGCTCACCCTGCGTATGTTATAGGTGTTTATGCTACTGCCGTACATACAGTACGGGTTGTTTTTCTCACCCTGCGTATGTAGGTGTTGATGCTGCTGCCGTACATGTTGGCGTCCCCCGACACCATGATGATATGTAGCGCCATCAGCACCATAGCTGCCGAAACAAGCAGCACCTCGGAGCAGCGCAGCGGCCAGGACGTCAGGTACCTAAGGACAGAGAACACGGGCGGGCAGTGTATCACAGAACGGCCACGAGAGACTTCGGAGCAGCGCAGCGGTCACGAGGTCAGGTAGGTACACTCGGGGGCAGATTGATGTTCCACCACTCCCTACCCATCGGGCTCCCATGGCTCAGCACTGGCTGCTGCTAGTGGCAGCACTGGCAGCACTGGCACTGGCAGACAGTGCTGAGCAGTGCTGAGGGCAAGCAACACTGGCAGCAGCCAGTGCTGAGCCATGGGAGCCCGATGGGTAGGGAGTGGTGGAACATCAATCTGCCCCCGAGTGTACCTGAGGTTGTCCGAATAACGCAGCGTTACACAACGTCCACGAGAGACGCGGAACACTTCCTGACGTCGTGCCCCGCGACGGCCCGCGTCCGACACGACGTTTTTGGGAGAGAGGACCTGACGCTGCGGGAGGTCTTCGCTGACCCGTGCCGGGTTATCGAGTTCCTGTGGCACCCGACAGAGCCCGGCCCCCCCGTACGCCCTCTCAACGCCGGACATCACGCTGCACCACTCGTCGCTCACAAACCGGGTGGAGTGGGAGACCCTAACAGCACTACCGTCGGACCACTTCCCGATACTGGTCAAAGTGCGGGTGGGTAAACGGAAGAAAGAGGAGAAGCGAAAGACCAAGCCGTCCTTCAAGAAAGCGGACTGGGCCCTGTTCGAGAAGATCATTGAAGAAAAACTGGCGGCCTCCCCAGAGTGGGACGAACACACACCCCTAAAGGCTGCAACCTACCAGTTCAATGACTTAGTCATCACTGCGGCGGCCAGGGCTATCCCCTGTGGCGCCAGGCGTGACCCTGTGCCGTGGTGGACCGAGGAGGTGGACGAGGCCGTCAGGAGACGGGACGAGCTCCGAGCCCAGGCCAAGGCAGATCCGGCGGCCGGCGCGGCCTGGAGAGAAGCGGCCAAGGAGGCGAGCCTCACCATCACCAAGGCGCGGCAGGAGTCCTGGCGGACGTTTGCGTCCGGGCTGTCGCTCCGCTCCGATGTGGGCCAGGTGTGGTCCACCATCCGAGCCATAGACGGCCGCTCCGCCACTACGAGGAGGGATGACGCCACACTCCGGGTGGGGAACCGCCGGACCTCTAAGGACAGCGAGAAGGCGGACGCTTTCATGCGCGTGTACAGCGCCGTCAGCCACCTACCGCCACGAGTCCGGGAGGACCGGCGAGTGACCCACGAATTGACGGACTTCCTCCGCACGCCCTGCACCCAGTGCGGCCACAGTAGACGGGGATGCTGCTCCCCGTTCTCCGAGGCGGAAATGACGGAGGAACTGAGCCGGCTCCCGCGAGGAAGGCCGCCGGACTGGACCGCATCGCTAACGAGATGCTGGTCCGTCTGGGGACAAGAGGTCGTGCCAGGCTCCTACAACTCCTCAACTTCTCCTGGATGAGGGGCGAGCTACCCTCCATCTGGACCAAGGCAGAAATCGTCCCGATCCTGAAAAAAGGCAAACCACCCGACCAGGTCAAGTCCTACCGCCCCATCAGTCTGCTGAGCTCGACGTCGAAGCTGCTGGAACGCCTCATCAACCGCCGCCTGATGTACTTGCTGGAACACCGCCAACTCCTGAACCCCAACCAGGCCGGTTTCCGGAAACACAGGTCGACGGAGGATCAGATTCTGAGGCTGGTACAGGCGACGGCGGATGGCCTTGAAGAAAGGAAGCGGACCCTGCTGGTGACGGTGGACTTCTCCACAGCCTATGACAAGGCATGGCGCACGGGCCTCCTCTGGAAGATGTCCCGCCTCGGGCTCCCCCGCTGCTACGTAGCATGGTTCCGGGCCTTCCTCCGGGACCGTCAAGCATGCGTGAGAATAAACAACACAAGGAGCAAGTTCCGGGTTCTCCGCGACGGCACCCCCCAGGGCGCGGTGACATCCCCGGCGCTGTTCAACCTATTCATCAACGACATCACCGACGACTTCCCACCGGGCGTGTCGGCGTCGCTGTACGCCGACGACCTGGCCATCTGGTGCAGCGACCGTGACGTCTCTGCCGCCGAGACCAAGGTGCAGCGTGCCCTGGACAGCCTGGAGGAGTGGGCCCGACGCTGGAAAATGGTGGTCAGCCTGGAGAAGACTACCTCCACTATCTTCACGCTTGACCCAGCTGAGGCGCGGCGAGAAGCGGCGCTCCAGTTCCAGGGCCAACCAGTGAAGTTCTCCCCCACCACGACGTTCCTGGGCATCACCCTCGATAGGAGCCTCACCTTCACGGGACATGTGAAGACGATCAAGGCCAAGATGCTCCAAAGGAACAACGTCCTCCGGGCCATCAGCGGCACGACGTGGGGCTGCTCACCGTCTGATCTGCGCAGCACATACCTCGCCTTCTCTCGCGCCTGCGCCGACTACGCCGCCGGCGCTTGGATGCCCGGCCTCAGCGAGTCTGGCCTGAGGGAGCTGGAAACGGTGCAAAGACAGGCGTGCAGGACAATCACCGGATGTGTCAGATCCACACCAGTGGACGCCCTGGCCAGAGAGGCGGATCTCCTGCCTTTCTCGGCGCGGCGGAGGCAGTTGGCGGCTGTGGCGATGGAGCGCCACTCCCGGGACCTACCAGGCGACCCTGTGCAGCGGATCCTCCTCCCTGAGAACCGCCCCCGGCAACGTCTGCGCTACGACAGAGGATGGGCACGGACGGGCCAAGAGATATCCAAAGACGCCGGCCTAGACGACTTCCCACGCGAACCGTTCCTGGTGGTTGCCAGCACCCCTCCCTGGGAGTCACCGCCACCTCCAACGGTCCTCTTCCACACCGGACTTGTGAGGCCGCTACCGCAAAACGCCCCCGCCGAACAGCGACGGACTGCCGCCGAGGAGACGCTAGCCGGACTGCCGAACCCGGACGTCCAGGCTTTCACGGACGGCTCGGCCACAGCCGGCACAGAACGAGGCGGAGCAGGGGCAGTCGTCTATAGGAGCGGCAGGGAAGTGAAGAGGATCCGAGCGCCAGCGGGGCGCTTCACGTCGAGCTACACAGCGGAGCTTCTCGCTCTACGAGAGACACTCAAATACATCGAGTCCATCCTCACCGATCAAGACCCTGCACTCAATATCCAGCTGTGCACCGACTCCCTATCATCCCTCATGCGTCTGAGGGAAGGCCCGGCCAACCAGACTGAACGGGTCGCTGACCAAGTCTGGCTATCCCTCCGGCGACTAGGACGACGCCACCGCGTGGACCTTCAGTGGGTTCCCGGTCACGCGGGAGTCGCCGGCAACGAGATCGCCGATGCCGTGGCCAGGGAGGCCGCTGAGCTGCCGCAGGACGGGACGCCCATCACCTTCGCGGCGGCCAAGAGCCTGCTGAAGCGCCACGTGAGCAGAGAGTGGGTGGAGAGCACGCGCCACTCCCGACCGGCTCCCGCGACCCGCCCGCACCTAAGCCACGACTACCACGATGTCGTTGGCCCGGGCAGGGTCAGGCTGGCAGACAGGCTCGGCCTGTCTAGGAGAGAGGGCACCGCTCTGGCGCGCCTCCGGACCGGCCACTCTCCTGCCCTGCAAGCTTACCGTCACCTCATCGGGGCGGAGGAGGACGATGGGTGCCCGACCTGCGACGGCGGAGTCAGGGAGGACGCGGAACACTTCCTGACGTCGTGCCCCGCGACGGCCCGCGTCCGTCACGACGTTTTCGGGAGAGAGGACCCGACGCTGCGGGAGGTCTTCGCTGACCCATGCCGGGTTATCGAGTTCCTGCGGCGCCTGGGCCGACTATAGAGCGCCCACGGCGCTGGACACTCTGGCGGGGTGCCGGGTTCTCCGGCCCTACCCGGCGTCTGAGTCCGCCGGAACCCGCCCGGGGGCCTGCTGCCCTTCCTGCGCGGACGTCGCAGGTGTCGCCCCCGAGGGGGGCTGGGGCCCTCACGGGCCCCCCATGTGGGCCCACCGGGCCCGACGGCCGGAACGACAACAACAACAACAACAACAAGTTCCTGTGGCGCCTGGGCCGACTATAGAGCGCCCACGGCGCTAGACACTCTGGCGGGGTGCTGGTTTTTCCGGCCCTACCCGGCGTCTGAGCCCGCCGGAACCCGTCTGGAGGCCTGCTGCCCTCCCTGCGCGCACGTCGCAAGTGTCGCCCCCGAGGGGGGCTGGGGCCCTCCCGGGACGGCCGGAACGCCAACAACAACAACAAGAGACATACCTCTGAGCAGCGCAGCGACCAGGTCAGGTATCTGAGGTCGGCGGACAGAGGTAGCACACAGGACGGCCACGAGACTGAACCAATGACAAAGTCAGGACAGACAGACGGCACTGCACCAAAATAGCTGGTAACGGAAACCACCCAGCCGTCTTGTTCGTTGTTTAATCTATTCCCATGCCCCATCTGTATGTCCCTGTCCTGGTCCCTTTGGTCGTATCCCCCGTCTATCTATCCCTATTCCCTATCCTTCTCTTTTCTCACCTGCGTCTCATCAGGCTGATCCGCACGTTGAGCGCCACGAAGAGCGCGCCGAGCAGGCCGAGGAAGGCGGCCAGCAGCCCGTACGCCAGGCCCTCGTAGCCCAGAGAGCTGATACGCGCCTGGCCGAACGAGCCGAAATCCAGCAGGCCCGTGAACAGCAGGTGACCTGGCGGACGGGTGGCGGTGTGATAGATCAGATAGGCAGGTCAGGTCAGATCGAGGGAACTGGAACCGCGGGGAATTGTCAAAACGAGGGTGACTAAAATTTGACTGGCTCTAAGTCGTGTTTCAGTGCAAATAATTTTACTGTTAGGCCCGCAATAACCCCTAATCTGTCCGAGACACAGACGAGCGAATGGCACCAATAATAATTATAATTCACCAGACCCCGTTACAAAAGCATGAATTGTCCATCGGTTACAAAAGTTGAAAAACAAACGATACCTTGATAAGACGTTACTCTGTGAGTGTCTGCAATCCCCATGATCCTGCGCCTCATTTCACACCGATCAGCAGTATGCGCATCTCCAACCCCTCTCCCTGTAATGCTCTGCCCCACCCCACGGTACCTGGCTGGCCGTAGATGTAGGTTAGGGCCTCTTTGAGCACCATGAAGGCCAGGAAGGATGTGAACAGGAACCGCCAGAGCAGGTCCTGGTGCAGAGAGCTGGCGCCCTCCTCGATCGCGAACATGACGCCGCCTGGCGGGCACACGGGGAACTGTGGGTGAGCCGGCGGCGGCTGCCGAGCTGTGCGATGTGCTTCACGATTGAAATTGCGATGGGTACTGCGTTCAACTAACAGATAGTGACAGCTAACACAAACTAGCAAACTGTCTCACCGAGGACAAAATACGCCATAGTTCCCTCCCAGTTCCCACCGATCACAGGAAACCGGTTTATGTTGGAAAACTGATGATATTTCACATTGCAGGCGTGGCAGGGGAATGTCCAGGACAGTCCTACCCTCCAAACAGCCCAGCACTCCAGACAAGTCCTCGGCTCTCTGGAGCTCACCTCCCGGGGAGCCGAATGCTGCGCACACTCCCGCCGCGGTGCCGCACGCCACAAAGTCACGCTTCTCGTGGTCCTCTCGGAAATTCCTGACGGGACACGGGCGGAGCGGGTCGGGTCAGCGGAATGGGAGAGGCAGAAGACGCAGAAGACACAGAAAGACGGTAAGATATAGTAACCACTGGAAGCCAGCTCCGAACACGACGACCTTCATTTGGTAGACGAAGTATGTATCGTCGGTCAGCACTTACTTGAAGAACGGCGAGGTGAATTTGAGCGAGGACGATTTTCCCTGAGAGAAGCCGGCAGCGATGACGGCGCCCGAGTGGATCATAGGCCCTTCCTGCGGACGGTGGATCACAAATTAGCGAACGAAATGCGCAGGGATTGAGCCGGATTCATGTGTGATACAAAATACAATATTAACACCTCGTACAGCATACGCAAGCAGCCCCTATGTGACATTGACTTGGCAAAACTCTCCCCAGTCGCACCTTTCCGACCGGCAGGCCGGCCATCACGGAGGCGTAGACGCCGATCAGTTTGGCCACGAGCGTGCGCAGCCGGACACAGCGCGGGATCTTGACGCCGTTCAGGTAGCACTTGACCTGCGGAATCCCGCTACCGATCGACACCGGCTGGCGGCGACAGCGGCACACGGGGGCAGGTCAGAGGTGATGGGAGCAACGAGTGTCACGCATAGGCCTGATGGTACTTATATCAACGATCGACTTGATGCTGCGTCAAACAACCGAGGCGTGTTTCAGACACGTAGGGCATTATGCCCATTGATTATCACCTCATTCTGGCAGTGCTACAATGAGACGTCACTCTGGTTATAATACTTCACTCATTCAGCACTGGTCACGAAACAGGTCCATGTAAAACCTTTCCAGTTCCCACATCAATGGCACCACCAGGCACCATCCCGTCTCGTATCGATAGAAAGCATCCCCCTCCCAGCTGGGCCTTAGGCAATAGATCCTCCCTGTGCGACAGAGCACACTACTACATACCTCGATATAGACCATGAGGAAGGCGATGACGGCAAAGGCGAGGTTGAACGCCAGCCAAATGCTGAAAGGGACGGCCAGACAGCGCCAGCCAGTGCAGTCCAGCATGTCTGTGACGGACGCTGTCAAGGAAACCAAACGCTATCGGCAGTGCCCGCCAGATGACTAGTTAAGGGAAAACAGGCCACAGGCTACGGCAATAATCGCATTTACGTTTTGTCACGTACAAGGCGAATTCACACCGACCTATCGATAGTTTCTACTTTCTACTAAAGAGGCTACAATAAGCTACATCCATTTGGAATCCATGCTGCTCAGAGTGTTGGCACTTCCCAGTTCTTTCTGGCGCCATCTAGCTCAGCTGCAGCAAAATATGTGATGTCGTTAACTTACTTTTTGGTGATTAAAACCAACCAAACGTTTAGCATACTTTGGCCGAAAAAGCAGCCTCTCCCAATTCATAAAATCAGCACTACGCAGGTATGAACAGAAGTTCGCAGCCCTAGCTACACCACACAAGTCACCAACAACGGCTCCGATTCCCCAGCACCTCATTTCGTCCACACCCTCCCAGCTGACCCCAAACCAGCCATAAGAGGATACAGCTCCTGATGACTCCGAACTTGCCCTCCGCGGTGTGGTCGATCGCCAAGCTGAGCGCCACCGCACAGAAGGAGGTCAGAACACCTGGCGGAGCGGACGGTAATGTCAGACAGGGCCTTCACACGGACAGGGGCGCAACGGTAAATGAGTGTCTGGTAGACGATCACGGCAGTTAAAGGAGAGATGTGGTAGTGGCCTTCAGTATAAACGTATTTTGTTCGAAATGCCCGCAGATAACAGACCTAACGTCAAATCACAATGTAAGCTGCCTTGATAGAGCAGTGATATCAGAATGAAAGATGGCTCGGGGTAAAAGACGAGACATTCTGCGTTGACCGATTTACCTACAGGTCAACGCTCAGCCTCCCTTCCCTTCTCCCTGACGCACCGATGATGGCGCAGGCCAGCGTGCGGCTGAACCAGGTGGAGACGGTGCCGTAGGACGAGACGATCAGCTGGTGGCGGATGTTCATGTCACTGTGTACCACCTCGTAGTCCAGGCTCTGAGGGAGGGAGGGAGTGAGGGGAGCGGTCAGTGAACGACGGACCCTCCAGTGGGGAGGGAGGCGTTAACGCGCGTAGAATCTGCTGTGGACTTTGAAAGCAGTTCCCACTGCGAAATATGGGCGTTGTATGAGTTAGCCGCGAGTGGAGGGCATCGCTCGAGTGAATCATTGAATACTGATCGTCTCTCATTCGTCACACCTTACATTACAGATAGATAAAAACCTACCAAGCATAAAATCAACAGTGATCTAAGACAACAAGGGAAAATGGACGACAGCGTTTTCAAATTACGCAACAGCTTATGAGGCGGCTCCCCAGCGGACACCAGGCATTGAGTTTTGCAACACGCCAGTCAAGTACGCTCATTCCGCTGCGCATTTGGAGTAAACACATTGGAATGGCCGGACGACACTGTCTCTTTGAAACGGCCGGCAAAGTATCAACACTGTCACATCTCTGGAATGCAGAGACAACCAGCCCACCCCTGGACGTCAGAGACCAATGGCCGATAGCACAGCGAGCCAAAAACAACGCAGTATGAATGGGTTTCGACACTCAACTAACGCTCAATTCGACAACACACAGAGCGACAAAGAACGACAGTCGACACGATAAATGGCGTCATTCAGTGAATGAAACACATTCCCATACTAATGACGGTGAATGAAAACGGATTAATTGCATCGTTTGAGCATGTTAACCGCAACTTTAGCCCCGGTTGACTGACCTCATACTCGGCATTGATGTAGTGTCCGGCTTTGAGCTGCTTCTCGTGGATGATTGGGTCGGGCCGGCGCACGGAGCTGCTGCGCGGACGCCACCCCTTTCCCGCAAGCTCCTCGTCCTCCGGCTCATAGTTGACCGATACGGCCACGTCCTGCTGAGAAGATCGGGACACAGCCGTCTAGACAGTGGGCCGAACAGAATGCAACGCAAAACCAACTCATTAACGGCAGGACCTGGCAAAACAACTGGCAAAACCAAGGAATCCGCAGTTACCGGCTTACTCGGTAATTTTGTTGTTCATATTTCATCACATCGATTCTCCGACGGACACCGGAAGGTGACGAGTCATATCACGAGCAGCGTCAGCCAGTTTTCCCGTGTGGTTGCGGTGCGGCCGGGGCGCGGGGGTGGTTTGGAGTCTGGTCACCAGCGCCGACCACCGTGGCCGCTCACTGCTCTGACTGCCGATTACGACACACACGAGCACGCCCGCGATACACAAAGGGAGGGATGCTGGGACGGAGCAGCGGACAGCACACTTTCAAGTGTACCGAGTTAGACCGGATGTGCGCGTAAATTTACAGACAGAATCACAGAAGCCGACTTCGATGATAACTCGGACTAAGGGATGTTATAACAGACATGACACGATGAAGGGTCATCGATCGACCTCCAGTACAGCGGCTCGTACACACGTACACACTACACGCGAACGAACGTACACACAGTACACACCCACAGCAAACGTGACACATCCACCCAGTACTTTACGTGACTGACATCTCACAGTCTGCAGTCACGGACCAGAGACGAGCCACCACGTGACTGAAACTTCCCAGTCTGCTGTCACGAACAAGGGACACTCCGCCCTACGGAACCTAACGCTGACGTTTTCTGACACTTCTCCGGCTCATTTTCACCCCACCGATCCCCCTGTGTCCGCATCCAACGTCCACTCTGGTCCTGCGGTGGCGCCCTTACCACGAGGGCTGCCGAGGCGGCGGCGCCGGGCGGCTCATCGGCCACCACCTGCGAGGCGTCATCGAGCGGCTCGTACCGCCGCGACCGGTCCATCCTGGGTGGCGGGTAGTGCTGAAACAAACACAGATGGTCAGCCGGAGCCCCGCCGAGGCAGGTGGAGGTGGTACTTTGTGTGGTTAAAACATGGACACACTGGCAGCGAAAGATCCAAACACTGAGATATAAAAAATGAAGTATATTCTGGCTAAGCTGGGCATAAAGTCTTCCATTCACCATAGGCTTAACACACAAATGAGCAAACATTTGAGCCAGGATATCCGAGTTTGAAAACACAAAAAATTATAAAATTTTGGCATAACTATATTCAGTGTTTCATTGTGTATCTCAAAAGGCCAATCATTTGGCCTCAAAGAAGTTATAAAGTGCCCAAAATTGATGTTGAAAAAGGTGCTGTCTGAACAAAGAATCTGGTAGCATCACATGACTTGATTAGAGCAGTTTATATATAAGTTAGGATACAATTACACAAATACTGCTTTAAACAGCACTCATAATACATTTAAATATTCTAATACTTTTTGTTAGGTCCTCAAAAGATTACAAAACACAAAATTTATCATAATATTTATGCGATATGAGCATTGAGGAATGTCATGGATACATCAGATTTGTGACCATGGGGCAAATAGTTCAGAGCTTTACTCAAAACATCAGATCTATTTGATCTTGATTGCTGGTATTTTGGCTGCTGGTGTATATAATCAAAATCTATACAATCTGTCATTGTATGTACCATTTAACTATAGGGAAAATCATGGTTGTCACAACGTTCTTGTTCCCAGCTTGGCAGCACACCCTTGTGGTTTCTCTGCTAGGGTTCCTTCCTCCCTTAATTCACATATCATATGCCCATCCCCTGTGCCTGTACCTACTCTGGAAGGCAGGGAACGGACGACGGTGAAAACAGGGCGCCTGGGGCGATTTGATAAGGTTCGTGAAATTCACACGTGACGTTTAGCATCTAGAAGGCCCACGAAGGGGGAGAAGCTCCAAATGTCACGTGACTAAAATGCCCTCCGGCGCCCTGTTTTCACCGGCATCCCAGGGAACCGGGAACCCCATACAGTTGACTTGAACACTAGATGAGTGTGCCAGTTTTAAAGCTTCACAAACTTGAAGTAAAAAGAAAACTTACATTCTTTGTCTTGTCTCTAGTATTTTGGGTACCTACCAACTCATTTACCAGCTTGAACAAAAAAGCAAACTGATGTTCTTTGCATTGTCTCCACTCAGTTCTACTTGGAGTACCACCTAGCTACTGGTACTGCCTGCTCATTTGTTATTTTTTTTTCAAAATCCATAGTATTGACATATCTGTGATAGCAGTCCCAAGCTTAATCTCAGGCAGCTTTTGCCAAATTGTCAGGGAACTCAGATTTGATTTTTAACCCTCGCCGGCCGAGGGGGGGGGCGGGTGCCCCCCCCCCCCCATAGGGTTTTTTTCGCGATAGCTCCAAACACGCTGGCGATAGAGAGCTGAAACTTGGCATACCTGACCTTTGATCCAAGCCGCATCTTTTGACACCAACCGCATTTTTGGGTCAGGTCAGGTCAGGTCACTGACCTATGACGTCATAAGTGAACCTCTGCACGGTCTTCAGATGTCGCAACTTCGCAACGCCCTCACTGCCAGAGGAGATGTCACAGGGAAATGAAACTTGCAGGATCTAGTATCCATTATGAGTCTCACAACTTGTATATCTCGGATTTTTCCTAAAGGTCATATGAGGTCAGGTCATTTTCGTGACCTCACCATTATAAGTCAATGGGGAAAAACTCAAACTGCTATTCTGGCGCCGGGAGCGATCTCCAACTATCTCAAGCACACAGAATCGTGATTTGATGCACTCCTTGCAAGGTTAGATGCGTCACTTTTGCAATGTTGACCTTCCGTGACGTCATTTATGACGTCATCAAGGTCATATTAGTTTTTCGTCAATAACTCCCGGTCAAATTGAGCTAGCGAGTCGGGAAAGCCACCAATGGACTCAGGAAGACCTGCCGAATCGAATGATATGCGACATGACCTCTTTCGACCAACTTCGTGACCTGGGGGTGCTGACCTGACCTTCACCTGAGGTCAACACCCTAAGTTGACCTGACCCGAACAAAAAGTGTATCATTCGACGCGCCTGAGCAAGGCGAACACGATGCTGCCAAAATCGCGGCTCTGCGGCCGTTTTTTGCGAAGTTATTCACCAAAAACTGAACCGTACCTTGGGGCACTTGACCTGACCTCAGAGGTCACCGGTTGACCTAGGACCTTAAAATCGGGTACCAATCTCTGCGTCTCGAAACGGCGCTCGTTTTTTCCGCGACGCGCTAGCTCCACCAGGGGCGAAACGGCGAGGGGGGGGGGGTCGTACCCGCCCCCCCTCGGCCGGCGCGTATGTAGAAAACCAATAGGTCCGGCTAGGGTTAATAGAAAAAAAAACAAAATTCTAACGAATAGCGTTTTACTATTGACAACAAACCTTTACCTTCGGGTATGAAAAATCATAAAAATGAAAAAAATGCTTCACAGTTAACAAACAATTTAAGTTTTATGATCACAACAGGGCAGAGGATTGAGGAACAGACCAAGATTGAGATGCTTTACAGATTCAATAATGCTCAGCTTTAATCAATAATTCCTGACCAGACTTGTGCCGTGACCAAAAATCAAGATCCAGGATCCTCAAGGTCCCACGGCAAATTCAATTTCTAGAATCCAAGGTTTCCAAGGTCCCACGGCAAATTCAATTTCTAGAATCCAAGGTTTCCAAGGTCCCACGGCAAATTCAATTTCTAGAATCCAAGGTTTCCAAGGTCCCACGGCAAATTCAATTTCTAGAATCAAGGTTTCCAAGGTCCCACGGCAAATTCAATTTCTAGAATCAAAGGTTTCCAAGGTCCCACGGCAAATGTACATTGCAGGATCCACAGTCCCCAAGGTCCCACGACAAGAATGCATTGCAGGATCCACAGTCCCTAGGGTCCCACGACAAGCGTGAATTTCAGGATCCACAGTCCCCAAGGTCCCATGATAAGTATACACTTCAGAGTTCAGGGTCCACAGTCCTACAGGTCCCACGGCAAGAATACATCTCAGGATCCAAAGTATTCAGCGTCCCACAACAAGAACTTAAACTAACATTCTGATGAGCAGGCTTACTTCTAAATATTCTGCCAACAGATGCCCAGCAACATTGAAAGGGGCAGAACCTATGCAAACCTGTGGCGGTTTTATCATTTACCAACATACTACATAGGTAGGGGGAGCTTCAACACAAGTCAAAGTTAAAGATGAATCATGATATCAATCTCTCCTTCTTTAGCCGGACAAAGTCATAAAAATATAGGTAGGTAATAGGTACCTTGCATTTTGTATTGTCATGTTCTTTCAAATCAATCTTACCTGATCATTAGGAATGTAGGATATGATAGCACCTTACAGTTATTGAAGACAGAAATCCAAGTATTCTTTCAGGCAAGATCAAAAAACCAGAAATAAAACCTACAGGCTTCAAAAAATGGAAAATTGAATTGGATAGGTATATGCTTTCGATTTTCTGCACATTCAGTTACATAATACCTAGAGCTCTGTTCGCACCCCGTTTATTTATCAGCAGGCTGCGACCATGCTGCTAACTTCTTGGCTCCTCATTGGTCGAATTCAAGTGGTCTATTCGTTAGACCAATAAGAGGCCAAGCCGCGCCAGCAATAACCGACAGCACGCTGATATAAAAACAGCGACCGAGCAGGGCCCTGGATAAAAACTCAAATATGTTCTAAGTCTTGTTTGCGCGAGCGCTCACAGAAAAAAAAACACTGATCGATTAAGCCAATAGAATTAGAGTATCAGCGAGCGCAAACCTTACTTACTGTTCATTCACATTAGGCTCTGAACAAAATTCCATTTGACAATTTTTTCGTCAGACGGTTCTTCGTCGGCAGATTTTCGTCTGACTTTTTCTTGGACTTTTTCGTCTTGCATTTATTGGTCTGTACGAATTGATTTGGTGCATTTTTCGTCGGAGTGTTTTACTGTCCGGCATTTTTTTCGTCTGGACGAGGCGGAAAATGTCCTTACGAAAAAAATGCGCGGACTTAAAAATGCACAGGCGAAAAATGCATAGACGAAAGTCTGCGGACGAAAATCTGCAGACGAAAAATTGTCCGACGAAAACCTGCTAAACGGAAAAGTTGAACTGTCATGCTCATGGAATCATTGCTTATATTGGATGCTCATTGCGCAATGGTGATTTGATGACTTGCAAATCGAATAAGTTTGACACTTGCTTGGTCAGTGGGTCAGGGTAGCTTCCAAGTAGCTTCAAGCCCGGCATATCACAACCCAGAAAACAAGGCCCAGAAAATATGTGAGGTGAGATTAGAAAAGAACTTTCCAAACCACCACTGTCCACTGTTTGACAGTTTCATAATCCATAACATTGATAATGTAAAAAGCTACCAGGTCTCTTGTTTCAGTTCTGCCTCACAGCCATGACAATGATTTGGCTCTGTATATGTCTACACAGTCTGGTTCATTTTCTCTTCATGTATCTATATTAGCCCCTTGCAGCTGGTCGCTCAGCGGCTCAACCATAGATATTTGCTGAAGTGTTTACAGACAAAACCTAGTGCAGGGTCCTTAGTGGCCATGTGCAACATAAACCTCATGGTCCAGCTTCCAGGATTCTTGAGGTCCCTCAAGAATATGATGGTATAGATCCAGACCCTTCTCCTAAGATCCCATGACAAATAATAAAACTGGGACTGAAGGTCTGCATTCTGCAGGGTCTTGCAGCATATCAAAATTTTGAGGTCCTGACCCCCTGGGTTTCCATGGTTTCAGGGTTTCCATGGTTTCACGGCATATGAAATGTTGAGGTCCTGGGTTTCTATAAGGTCTCATGTTGATGTCACATGAAATGTTGATGTCCTGGGATTCCAAGGTCTCGCGGCATATGCAAATGTTGAGGTCCTGGGATTCCAAGGTCTTGCGACATATGCAAATGTTGAGGTCCTGAGATTCCAATGTCTCGCGGCATATACAAATGTTGAGGTCCTGGGATTCTAAGGTCTCGCGACATATGCAAATGTTAAGGTCCTGGGATTCCAAGGTCTCGCGGCACATGGATGTTTTAAGGTCCTGGGTTTCCAAGGTCTCACGACAAAAATGACAATGCAAGGTCCAGGATCCATCAAGGTCCCAGACCTTGGACTCTGCGAACCCTGGATCTCGGACCTTTTTGGGACCTTGGCACAAGTCTGTTCCTGACAACATTATTATGCATGAAAAAAAGAGCATTTGGAGTTTAATGTTTAAATAAGCTGACACAAAGGTCATTACCAAAAAAGAAAGGTATCTAAACACAGGCGGAAACTCAAACTCCTCAAACTGAGGCAAAACTGCAACGCTCTTGACTTTTGTCACATACCAACTTTGCACTGTCACACCCAGCAAACTACTGATCTTCTGCAGTTAAAAAGCTAAAAGCTCTAAAAATATTGTTATATTTTCAGTATCACCTGAAGAATTCAATTACGGCCTTGAGTTTAAATTAAAAAAAAAAAACGAAATACAGCAGCGCTCGCGCCTCGCTCCACTCTTTCACAGTTCTCTATATACCGTGTCTTTCACCAGGGAGACACCGGTTGGTCACGTGACTCGGAAACAAAAATCAGCTGATAGAGTGGCGGAATCGCCGTTATCAGACACGAATAATTCCGGACGATAGAACGGCAGTATAGGAGTCTTCTTCACAACAGGCAAACATTGCCATGTTTATCATTCAATGATCAAGAAACGTTCATAAATTATATATTTCTTCGACGATTACCGCCGCAACCAGCGCGCACATATCGTTAGCAGCACATAAAGCTTGCGTTGATGATCTAGGCATTCTATCTTGCGTCAGCCTTCTACTTACGCTTTTATAATTACGACAACGACACCATACGGCCTATCGACAATATGCAACTCCGTGGAGCGTCCGGCCGCACTCTGCAGAGTGTGCCGAGATCGGTGGCGGACCATCCGCGGCCGTCCACCTGCGCTGCCCCGTGCCCGGTGCCCGACCGCTGGATGGGCGACGCCGACGCCTAGCTCGTCTGGATACCATCCACTCAACGGTTACACAGATGCAAAAAGACGACTGGGCGGTGGCTGCCAGCTGCGCACACAACTAAGCTACCTGGCTACGCCCTCTCGGGGAGGGGAGGGAGGAGCAACAACCGTTAACAGTCTGAACTCTGATGAGCCAATGGAGTCTGTGAGCCGCGCCAATCAGCGCTGTTCCGCGCGTAGACGGGAGCTCTGTTTTCGCTGGTCCGTCAGTCACCAGCATCGTTCCGTGCTCTCGCTCATAGCTATTCGGCCGTGTTTTCGTGTGTAGGTCAGCAAAAACAGTGAGAGAGATTCTCGGATCGCGCCAGTCGGTCGCAAGGGTATCTATTGTCTATGTACTTTCCAGTATTGCAAACGTTATTGTTAGGAGCCGAGGGTAATCAGCAGTCGACGCATTTGTTCTGTTATAATAAAATTGAAAATAAAGCGAGGTATATTCACTTAAATTCACATATCACCTTTAATTTTTTGGCACGGACTACTTGCCCCTGCTACAGCACACAGCCGATCTCTATGTTTCTGTTCCAGAGCTGCAGTGGACACGGCAAAAATACACTTCCGTTCTGAAAACTTAATCCAAAAGTACACAGATTTCACGACGAACTACCACTTTCATACCATTTTCTTGCTCACAGGTGCTCAGCAATAAGCGCGCGACTGATTGCAGCTAGTGCACTCACGATTACTAGTTCGCGCTCGCCAAACCTGTCATTTACATCCACCACCAATACCATCAACATCTGTCCAATTAAGTACCTATTACCATATCGAGCCAGAATGAGACCACGACATATTATCGTCCTATTACATAGCACAAATTCAGGGGTGGGGAGGGGGGAAATCCGTAAAGATACCAAACTCCAATCACCGCCAACATCGTTTTGGGACGGGGAGTCGAAGCCGGGGCTCGTATCGACGTATCCTTCACATATCTGGGCGTCTCACTCCTTTCGACACTTAATCAACCCTGGCACACCATCCACCGGGCCAGGTCGGCTCCGACCATCTTGAGTTCCATACTGAGATCTGATAACTGACCGTCATTTGTTCCTATCAGTCAGCGCGCACTATGCCTTAGCACAGCAAGTGCACTATGCGGCCTTCTTTAGATACCGCCTCGGAGCAGGGCGCTGGTCCTGGGTGCCTGGCGCCTTTGTTCGTGTACGGCTAGCAGCATTTTCGGGGTCCGATGGTTTCCGCAGTGGCGGCGCTGGTCACCGTGGAGCCGTCGGACGACACCGTCAGATGAAGCGCCCGCAAATGGTGACCTGTGACACAGCGAGTCGCGACACGTCAGGTCTCACGACGACCGTCCCGTTTCGGTCGCGACGGCCGTTATATAAACAGTCACGGCGGCCGTCACATACCAGGCACAGTGACCGTTACACACGAGCCAATGCGATCGTCAATTAGCAGTCACGGCGACGTCACAGGTTGCTACGGTCGTCAAATTTCCGCCACGGCGACGACAACTCATAGCTCATATCGTTTCCTGTCGCACACTTCGCCGTAATTGCAATACACTAGCCTGTTTATACGTTTATCACTCAAAAGTCGTAGCCCGAGTTTGAGACCCATCATACGTCACGATCCCTGCAACGGCACCTGCATTAGCAGGCATCCCGTCCCGGCAACACACAAAGTTCTCTCCACTCTCCAGCCACTCACCTAGGGACTTGGGGGGGGGGGGGGGGCGAAGTAATCTTGGGGGTGACATAGCCAGGACGTGTAGTCGAGCTGCCGTCGGCGGGCGTGCCACGAATGGCCGGCGGACCTCCGTCGGCTGGCGGGCCACCATCAGCCGGAGGGCCGTAGTCGGCCGACGGGCCGGTGTCGGTCGACGAGCCACCGTCAGCCGGCGGGCCGGTGTCGGCCGGCGGGCGGGCCACTGTTGGCCTTTGAGCCGGCGTCCGTCGGTTGGCCTCCGTCCGCTGGCGGGCAGTCTGCATAACAACAAATAAGTAGTTGAATTAGTTACTCTAGTGTTCACTGTTCAAGTTCATTGGTTACTCTTCATCAAAATTGTGTTTCTTTATAATCTTTAATGTAAAAAACTGAAGTTTCACCATTACTCTGGACACTGTGCTGAAATTTCAGCGCAATCCGCCTGTTACACCCGACATGTTGATGGTAACCTGGTTTATATGTGATATGTACCTACGACATTATATTTGCTCAATTAATTTTTCTCATCTGCACTGCTGAAAGTGTTTCACTGAAGACGTTGGTAACGATAAGGCAGACGTAGCACAAGCTTCTTCTTTCTTCTTCTTCGTGGATTAGGGCGCGTAGCCAATAACAGGTTCAAGGTTGTAGGTTAATACGCATTCCCGCCCAAATGGCAGCTCGTGCTATGTTCGCCCAACCGATACCAAGACGTCTTCCCTATGAGACAAAACATTTATAATCATTAATGAAGAATATACTTAATATGGTTTACAATTTACATAGCCTTGCTTAATACATTTTTTCATGGTCCTTTTGATCAGGTTGTAGGTAATACGCATTCCCGCCCAAATGGCAGCTCGTGCTATGTTCGCTTAACCGATACCAAGACGTCTTCCCTGTGAGACAAAACATTTATCCAGTGTATATAAATAACATTTATAATCATTAATGAAGAATATACTTAATATGGCTTACAATTTACATAGCCTTGCTTGATACATTTTTTCATGGTTCTTTTTGTCTCAGACCTCACTGCTCTAGAGGCCAACTTGAGTCATTCCCAGCTATTTGAATATCACAGATAAGAAGCTAAAACACAAAATCACCCAACCGGTCACTGATAATCTCCCACGATGAAAAAACAGGTTTTAAAATTACCTATCCGTTTCCCATCAACATAAACCAATATCAACAAAAACCAAGTCAGAAAACATGTTGAAACTAAAAAGTGTTCTCTGTCAGCAAATAAAACGTCGCTTAGCCAATCGAATACAACGTCGTGCGTCTGCTAGCGACAAACGTAAGTATTAGCAGCATTTACAGTACGCAACTTGTGGCTGTAAATCATGGCCCGCAGGGTTCAACACCGAATTCTGCGAGTTCCCGATTTATATTGGTCTTAAAAGTTATCTAATCAGATAGAGAATTTAATTTGCTTAAATATCGTGACTTCAATAGATGCCGACTCGGTCTTGTTTTTTAGTAATATTCTATTGAATGTTACTGTGAGACCTTTAGCAGGAAGGACGCTAATACATTCCAGACCAGAAAAATGTAGCTTGCAACATCAAAACTGCAATAAAACATGCATATCTGGAAAGCAAATTGAATTATAATTTCAAAGAAGTCCTTTTGCACGCCAACCTCCGACAGCTTTACCAAATATTGTTGTTTTTGTTCAGGACTGTTCAGTTTCTAAAAAAACTAAGTTTCATATTCGGAAGCCAATAGCCAAATTTCCCGATTTAGATGAGCTTTGATATTTTGATATGTTATAATGTGAGTATTTTTTATTATTTTAGTGATTCATTTAGATGCCGACTCGGTCTTGTTTTCAACAAATATTACATTTAGTGGGACAGGGTGACCAAGGACACCAATGGCGGTTGTGTCTTCAACATCAACTAAATACAGTTTCAAATGTTTAAAAGCCAACAAAACACACATAATCTGAAAGATATTTCAATTTTGATATTTGTTGACCATATTTTAAACCCCACATCACTGAAATTACTCGACAATTCAGGGTGGAGCATTGGCAGGTCCGGAAGGCTGAACAGCTCAGAACCATAATAATTTCGAAATTCAATGAAAGAGTGTCGGCCTTTGATATTACTTTTTATCATTCAATTTTAATTTTTGATTGTGAAAAATTAATTTCGTCCATGAACAATCTTTGCATTTTAAGATATATAATTTTTGAAATGGCGGAGATAGCCAACAATTTATTTTCGTTAATGCTTCACAGGTTCATACATGACGTGCTCTGTGATCATAAATCAAAAATATATATACAAACTATAAAACTTATTGAAATCTGTTGCTTAGTTCTCTTTTTTAAACTTAAAAGGTCAGCTGAAAATAGTGGTCAAAATACCTTAGTGTTAACCCTGTTTACATAGCATTTAGACATTTCCCTAGCTGGCCTAGAGATATCACAAAATTGGCCAGTGACCTTTTGCAACTACACAAGTGACTGTATTCAATGCTACGAGGAGCACTTTTTCGGAATTCAGGCATGATACATCAATAAATTGCAATAAATAGGATATTTTCGGCTCGAAAAAAGGGTACTATTTCATGCGTACAAAGACTACTTGCAAGCACCATATCTGCTGCCATATCTCCCTGCACCCCTTCGTAAACACTTTGCCATATTAGCTAAATCAAGCTATATAAATCACAATACATGCAGATATTCCTTACAAAAAGAAAATATAAAGCGATATATAATATAAACAAAAGTAAGATATAAAAGACTGTAAAGAAAAACATCTTAGAAAACAAGTATTTGGCCCACCACTAATATCGAGTACTGCTGTCTCTCGGCAGACAGCTCTGCACTCTGATTGGTGGAAATCAAGGCTAACTAGTGCTGGGCAACGAAGTTATGACCAAGTACAGCATGCTTAGGAACGATGATGACGTAGTTGGGGGTGGTAGATTTAGCGTGAAGACCCACCAACAGATTATTTCCTGTCTTATTACTATTGGCAAAAATAGCGAAGTTGGGTTTATCAACAACAGCATTAAGGGTTCTTTTCTGAAAATATAAAAGGATTCATCAGACTTTTCTAAAAACATCAAAATATGACTTCTAAGTGGATCACCTGAACCGCCACAAAATAGCTTGAACGCCGTGGCTCCCTAATGACGTCATTTTCTGATAAGCAAATCAGCGCCGAGCAAGGCTTACTCTGATTGGTCAGAGAAATATCGGGAGTTTTATGTTGAGGGGACCGGAGTGCGCCTTTGGTTAGGAATTTTTCACGGCGGTGGTAAAATCCTCTGGCATATGCTCTGGCTTGTCTAGCAGTGCCATCTATAATAGAAGTCTTCAACTAGCAGTTTGGCACTTATGATCGCCTAGATGACGCTACCAATCGGTTTAGGTATTTGTTTGACTTGATGAATGAGCGCAACGTGATTAAATAGGTAATTACTGACTCTCGAATCTGCTTAGAAAGTCATTTAGAGCGTATGTGATACTTGCTACCAAATATCTTACGCACTCAGTTTCTGCTTGGTGTTTCCATGCCTTTTGAATCGATCAAGAAAATGTCACTGCTCAGAGGTTGAAGGTAAGCGGGAAAAGGGGTGTTACATATTTGATCTTTCTATAAATGAATGCAGAATATGAATAAATGCAATCCACTAAATATAAGCTGCAAGGAGTGCATCGAACTCAACAATCAGCTTTATTTTCATCGCTTTCATGGAAACAACTTAGTCTTATGCTTAAATGTTGGGTAAAAACTTTGCAATATTCCACTCATATGATGCCCAAATGTACGACGTACAATTCATTTGAAGCCCATGCGTCGTTTATTATCAAAACTACATAACATGAAGAGCATCATAAACTTGGCAGGCTTTTTCTATTTGGTGGCCAGAACTCCATTACCACATTTCTAGATTTTGTATTTGCTGCGCAGCATTTGTCGACATGGCGGAGGCCGAACACCTGAAAGTAGATCGAGCTGGCATGTGAATCTGGCAACTCCTATGTAAACGGGGCTGTTGTAATTTCGAACCGGTTTTACCTAGTTCTCTATATACCGTGTCTTTCACTTTTGCTCCAAGTTTTGCTCTGTCGTGTTTTGTTTTCGTTTTGATCAAGGTTGCACCATTCAAGGTTAACGAAAAAGAGAACCGCACTACTCGACCGCTACCGTCGCAGCTATTTCATAACCATGGGTGGAGAACCTGCCCCGGCCACCCCGGCCGTGGCGCCTTGGCCGTGGCCGGGGTAACTTTCAGCCTACCCCGGCGCGGCCGGGGTAACTTTTCTACTCTTGTAAATCCTAAAAGCTGTCTCCATACGAGAAAAGAAAACTCACGCTCTTCGAATGTTGACTTCCATGGGCGTAATATTGCAAATCAGGTAGGTATTTACCATTTACTTAACCCTCGCCCGTAAACGGCGATCTGCCACCTTCGCCCATGCAGGGGGGGGGGGGGGTGCGACTCCCCCCTTGGCGTTTGAAAACGGAGCGTCGTAGAGCTTAGCGGAAAAGACCAACGGATTGCTCTCGCCGAGATCTCGCGATTGGTGGTATATTTTTTGGTCCTAGGTCAACATTTGACCTACTTTTGACCGGTCCAAGGTTAAATTTTCGGAAAAATAGACCTTTTTCAACTTTCCGCGGCGATTGCGGCAAAACGGTGGGAGATATCGACTTGAAACCTTCACTACCCAGTAAACATGCCGACGTCGGCCCGACGTCGGGGTGACGTCGGCAACTCGGCATCAGCATGCCGACGTCGGCCCGACGTCGGTCCAACCTCGGCACGACGTCGGCTGGATGTCGTATATGCCCGCATGTTCCGACGTCCAGCCGAGGTCCAGCCGACGTCGGGCCGACGTCGGACCGAGATCAATTGCTGAGGTCCAGCCGACGTCGGGCCGACGTCGGGGCGACGTCGGACCGACATCGGCCGCTGTTTTGACCGTTAAAATAATATAAAATACATGTTTCATGTTTCATAAATAGCTTCTGTATTCAAAATATCCTCAGGAAACTCAAATCTTCCTCCACGCCGCAACCCCCTGATCCGGACTGGACGGGAAACTTTATCCCATTTGGGATTGCCCGTAAGCCGAGCTCGCCCGTAGCCGGGTGCGGTGAGTGCTTGGGGGCTGCTCGGCCTATCCTTTGGTCAGGCTCAGCCCCGGCAACTCACGAGGGCCGGGCCCAGTTCATATAGAAAGGCCAGTCGGCAAGTGTCACTTTGCCAAAGTGCCACTTATCAAAGGGACACTTTGGGAAACGTTGGTGCAGGTGTATAAGAGTGGCTATATGAACCCATTGTGGGGTCGCCCTTTCCAATAAGTGTCACGTAACAGCAATGGGACCAGGGACTCTATATGAACTGGACCCAGGGTGCTCGCCAAGAAGACCAATGTCTCCATCCTATGATCTTTCCGGTTCTGAAATGGTCGTGTCAGACCGAAAGGGCATAACCCAACAAAACAAACCTAATTCGTTTGCTGGCTGCGTGGTGTAGTGGTTAGCGCACTAACCGCGCGTTCGAATGGCACGGGGTTCGAATCCCATCGCCGGCTGATGCTTTTGGCGTGTTGTCCCAGTAAACATGCCGACGTCGGCGACTGGGGGGCTCGAATCCCGCCGCCGGTCGATATTTTTGGCGCGTTGTCCCAATAAACATGCCGACGTCGGCCCCGTCGGTCCAACGACAAACGATCTCGTCAACCTCGGCAAACGATCTCGGCCCAACGTCGGCTCGACGTCGGCTGGACTTCGGCTGGACGTCGGAACATGCGGGCATATCCGACGTCCAGCCGATGTCGGGACGAGGTTGAACCGACGTTGGGCCGACGTCGGGCCGAGCCTCGGCCCGACGTCGGGCCGACGTCGTCATGTTTACTGGGTATCGTGTTCCTTGATCAATTTTTTATCGTTTGGTATGTATTTCGTTTCCCTAGCTCTAAAAATGGCGCGTTGGGAGCGCCGGAAGTCGGCAAGGTCACAGTCGGCGGCAGAAATTCGGAAAATCAAAATTTAATTTTTTGAAATATGATTGTATTTTTGGATTTGGGAGGTCCATTTGCTCCCTATAGAAGCTAATATTGCTGCATATTCCCATTGAGGTGACAAGAATTAGCAAAATAGTGGTTCGGGCGCTTTTCAAAAATAGTACCGGACGCTGTTCCTCTTGTGACGTCATAGGCATAGCTCCGTGACCTGACCTGACACGGTCAAGTTTCTTATACCATATGATAGCCAATACTTGCCCCAACATGCATGGGAAGTTTCATCACGATCCATCAACCGATGTCCGTACCACCGGCAGGAAACCTCGGGCGTTGGCACTCAGTTTGTGAAAATCCGGCCGGAGGCTGCTCCCTCTGTGACGTCATAACTCCGTGACCTGACATGACCCGGTCAAATTTTTTTTTATCAAAAGATGCGCAAGGTTTGCCCCATAACCCGCTACCTGGTGGGGGGGGGCTATTTTTTGCCCCCCCTCCAGACTTTTCAATATATCTCGAGAACCGCTACGCCGATCGTCACCAAACTTTCAGTACCCTCCCGGACATCAATTTTACACATTGTGACCAAAAATTTTTCCAAAGGCTATGATAGGTTGGCCGGAAATGACGTCAGAGTGACGTCATGTTCTGCCGTTTTCGACCCAAAAAAGGGTTTCGCGGGAAGAGCTGTCAGGCCTATAGCTTTGCAAATACAGAAAAATGGTAAAGACATAAAAGCTGTAGAATTGACAGGGCTACAAAACTGCTATCTCGGGTTTTTGAAATTTTTGGATTTTGACCCCCAAAAATCAAAAAAAATATTTTTTTTTATATAATGATCAAAAAATCCAAAAAGTTTTTTGAATTTCGCAAAAACCGGAATATATGTGATAGTCCTCACATCCTTCCATCCACATACCAAATTTGAGATTGATACCTCTTTTTTTGGCGAAGTTATAGCGAAAAAACTGTTGAAAATTGATGACGTCAAATTTTCAAACTCAATTTTTAGCAATTCTAGACCCCGTAGCGCAAAACAAAGACCACCATTAGACTCCCCAGTAAACATGCCGACGTCGGCCCGACGTCGGCCGACGTCGGGGTGACGTCGGCAACTCGGCATCGGCATGCCGACGTCGGCCCGACGTCGGTCCAACCTCGGCACGACGTCGGCTGGATGTCGGATATGCCCGCATGTTCCGACGTCCAGCCGAGGTCCAGCCGACGTCGGGCCAACGTCGGACCGAGATCAATTGCTGAGGTCCAGCCGACGTCGGGGCGACGTCGGACCGACATCGGCCGCTGTTTTGACCATTAATATAATATAAAATACATGTTTCATGTTTCATAAAGAGCTTCTGTATTCAAAATATCCTCAGGAAACTCAAATCTTCCTCCACTCCGCAACCCCCTCATACGGACTGGACGGGAAACTTTATCCCATTTGGGATTGCCCGTAAGCCGAGCTCGCCCGTAGCCGGGTGCGGTGAGTGCTTGGGGGCTGCTCGGCCTATCCTTTGGTCAGGCTCAGCCCCGGCAACTCACCAGGGCCGGGCCCAGTTCATATAGATAGAAAGGCCAGTCGGCAAGTGTCACTTTGCCAAAGTGCCACTTATCAAAGGGACATTTTGGGAAACGTTGGTGCAGGTGTGTAAGAGTGGCTATATGAATCCATTGTGGGGTCGCCCTTTCCAATAAGTGTCACGTAAGAGCAATGGGACCAGGGACTATATGAACTGGACCCAGGGTGCTCGCCAAGAAGACCAATGTCTCCATCCTATGCTCCTTCCGGCTCTGAAATGGTCTTGTCAGACCGAAAGGGCATAACCCAACAAAACAAACCAAAATCATTAGCTGGCTGCGTGGTGTAGTGGTTAGCGCACTAACCTCGCGCTCGGATGACACGGGGTTCGAATCCCATCGCCGGCTGATGTTTTTGGCGTGTTGTCCCAGTAAACATGCCGACGTCGGCGACTGGGGGCTCGAATCCCGCCGCCGGTTGATATTTTTGGCGCGTTGTCCCAATAAACATGCCGACGTCGGCCCCGTCGGTCCAACGACAAACGATCTCGTCAACCTCGGCAAACGATCTCGGCCCGACGTCGGCTCGACGTCGGCTGGACTTCGGCTGGACGTCGGAACATGCGGGCATATACGACGTCCAGCCGATGTCGGGCCGAGGTTGAACCGACGTTGGGCCGACGTTGGGCCGAGCCTCGGCCCGACGTCGGGCCGACGTCGTCATGTTTACTGGGTCCCCGTGACGAGCTGCATCGAATCAATACCCATTTTATGCAAAACTATCAACTTTAAAATTTGACTTTTTTGGCCTGACCTTGACCTGACCTTGACCTGAACTTCACCAGAAAGTGACCTAAGCCGTACCTGATAGCCTTATAACCAACACCATTGAGTTGGAAATGAAAAATTGGCCATAAAACATGCATCACACAACCTTAGTAAAGTTGGCCTCATGTGACCTGACCTGTGACCCTTGGTGACCTGACCTGTGACCTGACCTAGTATTGTCAGTGACCTCTAATAGCAACATATCTACTAGGCAACTGACGCCCTATCGCTGATTCTCGACAAAATGCGTTTTCCTCGGTGTTATAGCGCATTCCCTAGAGGACCCGTGAACGGTGAAACATTTCATCTTTGACCTGACCTGTGACGTCATCGGTGACCCCGAGGTCAATGAAATTTGGTTTGCTGCGACAAATTTGACAGGCCTTTCGAACGCCGTTTGAATTTTGCGGATCCGTCCAGTAGTTTCGGAGATACGAGGGGGGGGGCAAAAAATAGCCCCCCCCACCAGGTCGCGTTATAAACAGACCCCACCAGGGCGCGGGATAAGGTACCCAAAATTTGGCGGCGCTGCGCGCCGCCGTTTTTGCACTATTTCCGAAAATCCTCAGGGGGGGTTGCACCAACCCCCCCCCCTACATGGGCGAGGGTTAACTTACCATAATCTCCAACCCTAAGACCCGCGTGTGGTCGCCAATGCCAAGATAGCTCTCAAATCCTGTTCAGTTTCGAAATTTTGGCGCGCCTTCGGCGCACTTTTTCAAAACTACTGCTTGACCTCATTGCCTTCAACTGACCTGCCACCAACCGCAACCACACCCGTTTATGAGCGTACCCGTCAGGGTGCTCATAAACACCGAGCGGCCATCATGCTTCGAACTCGGACTGTTGTAACCGGGCCGCGTGCTCTCGCCACGCGGAATCCAACGCTCTAGCAACTGAGCTACGAGACCGGGACCGGTCGATATTCCTGGATCGACTCCCTGTTTGTATTATAAGAGCCGCCCAACATTGAAAAAGGCTACGCCCGTGGATGTCAGTGACCTATTTTAGTGCTTTGCTTGGTTCGATCTGTCAATTTCTCTGTAAAGCTTCTACTATGGTGAGTTGTCTTTTTGTAGCTATTTTGAGACACAATAAAAAGATTAAAACGCAACATTTACATAGGTACTCAAAATGGCATATGGTTTGGTTTGGGCACGGGCGTAGGAACGTCATGAAAAGTGGGTGGGCCGCCCTGTCAAGGGGCCTCCTTTTCCAGGGGGCCTCCTATTTTCAGGGGCCTCCAACTTTTGCCTCGTCCTGCTGGCTGCTTTCAAGTATGACCTCCAAATCTAGCTTCTGAGCTCGGGCAGATGTACCCAGGGGCGTAACCGCTTAAGCGAACAGTGTGGAAAGTCCGCGCACCATTTTTAAAACTTATTCCCCCTCCGATTTTTTTTAGAATCTATTTGCCGCAAACGGCGCATGACCCCTGAAAACCCTTACACAAATGTCTTCCTCGTTTCCCAAGTGCCCCCATTAGCTTCATAGACGCCCTCTTTGGCATATAAGCGCCCTATGTATAGTCATCAGAGACATCCCTATATGTCCCACAGTCGCCCCGTTGTCGCATACAATGTGCGCTTATCATAGACGTCTCTCTTTTATGGACACTTGAAGGCGCCTCTCTTTGCCATGCCGGCGCTCCTGTTTCTTATGAATGCACTGGCGGATCCAGGGGGGGGGCCACGGGGGCCATGGCCCCCCCCAAAGGCCTAAAGTGGCCTGTTTGGCCCCCCCCCAAAACGCCAGAAAAATTGCTAAGAAAATATACCTTGATGGAGGTTTTTAGCCACTTGGTGAAGTAAAGCTTTCCACAGCATAATATGGAAGCAATATAGTAGCAGTGAGGGTCAGTCAAAAGTAACGCGAGCGGAGTCGACCTAAAAAAAAGACTGTTGTTGGCACGTGTTTATGGCGCGGCAGCTGGTAGTTGGCGGTGTTTCGCGTGGTGTGGCATCACTGGCGGATCTGGGGTGGGGGGAGGGGGGGGGGGCACGGGAGCCTGAGGTGCCCCTGACAGGCCCGTGGTGCCCTTGCTGGGCCTGTGGTGCCCCTGGACCCTGGCAGGCCTGTGGTACAGTCCACAGCAGAAGTAATGTGGGGTTTCAGTCATGGGTATGTTCTGCTTCTGAAGCTTAGGAACGATTAGCCAGACTACAATGAAACTTTGAATGTAGCTTATATGTATCGTCACCCTTGCAGCTGCAACTTTAGCTATTGACATCTTCTTTTCAATCACTTCGCATTAAACAATCGCCAGTCAAAGCCAACCGTTGAATTTGGTAAAACCCTGCATTACTTTAGCGGTGGGCTGTACCTCTGGCGGGCCTAGGGTGCCCCTGCTAGGCTGCTGATGCCCCTGGGACCTGACAGGACTGTGGTGCCCCTGACAAGCCTAAAGTGCCCCCAACAGGCCCGTGATGCCCCCGACAGGCCCAAGGTGCCCCTGCGTGATGCCGTGATGCCTGCGAGGCCGGTGGTGCCCCCTGCGAGGCCGGTGGGGCCCCTGACAGGCCCATGGTGCCCCTGCTAGACCGGTGGTGCCCCTGGCAGGCCTGTGGTGCCCCTGCTAGGCCGCTGGTGCCCCTGGGCCCTGACAGGACTGTGGTGCCCCTGACAGGCCCAAGGTGCCCCTGCAAGGCCGGTGGTGCCCCTGTAAGGCCTGTGGTACCCCTGCTAGGCCTCTGGTGTCCCTGACAGGCCCATGGTGCCCCTGCGAGGCCGGCGGCGCCCCTGGCAGGTCTCTGGTGTCCCTGACAGACCTGGGGTGCCCCTGACAAGCCTGTGGGGCCCCTCACAGGCCCGTGTGCCCTTGCTAGGCCTGTGGTGCCCCTGGCGGGCTGGTGGTGCCCCTACTAGGCCGGTGGTGCCCCTGACAGGCCTGTGGTGCCCCCGGGCACCAAGGGGGTCATGACCCATGTGGCCCCCCTTGGATCTGCCACTGATGCATAATATATTGATTTGTAAAGGCGTAATGGCTTATGCAATATGCAATTGCAGGCACTTGGTATCCCTCACTTATCCCTCATTGGGGCTCTGGCGGGCTCCTGAGGGCCCACGTCTATCTCCGGGAGCCCATATAGACAGGCTCCTTTGGGTCCTTTCAGTACACTATAGCATAAGAGGTCTCCATGCGAGTCCTATACATACATCTGAGGGCGTACCCTGATGTCTGAGGTACCCAAATGCAGCTCCAATGGTTTCTTCTTACACTGGCGGATCCAGGGAGGGGGCATTTAGGGCCATGCCCCCTTCCCAGAGGCCTAAAGTGGCCCGTTTTCCCCCTCCCCCAAACGATAATGAAACATAGTTCAATCAGGGCGTGGCCCAGGAGCCGAGTTAGACAGGGCTGTTTTACCACCTCCGGCCCGCAAAGGGACCCAAGCACTGACTCGAAGCGGGTTAAAGAGACCCTCCCACCTTCAAAAAAGTTAATGAATTGGCATGAAAGTGATGTCGCTAGGTTCAGAAAGGGCGAAAACGAATATCTACCAAATTTTATCGAAAAATATTCACCGGTTTTCAAGAGATTAGACTTTTATTTTTGTTTACTTTTTGGGATATCCGCTGCTGTTCCTAGCGACTTTATTTGAAAGTGCGGCATTTGTTGCGCGCAAAGCAGCCTATACCACCGCATGCTACCAAACGTTTTAGTAAAATATTAAAAAATCATTAGATCTCCGCTGACGTCACACATTCAGAGGGGTATCCAAAAGCATTAGCCCCTCTGAATCAAAATGCTGCAATTTTGAAATTCAATATTTCCGATTTAAGGCATTTCTCGATGTTGTGAGTGCGTGCCGAAACCGGTAATTGTGAGCCAGGGACCCCATTTCGGCTATCTCAGCTCAAATCTAATGTTAAGGTGGGAGGGTCCCTTTAACTGGTCGATAAAAACAATGGTAAGTGTTTACAAAGTAATATAAAGTCATGGGTCGGGTGGGCTATCATTTATATATTTTCTTTTTAGTTAAAAAAAAAAATTCATAGTGTCAGGGCTGTGACGAAAAATAAGTGGCCTAAATCCGATGAGAAAACAGGATTTGGGGGTACCCTAGGTTTGGCTCCTGCATGAGTTGGCCCCCCCCCAAAACGCAAGCCTGGATCCGCCAGTGTGGTGAAGTAAATGCACACATTCGAGCATTCCTTCGAATCGAATTTTGGACAGGAGGAAGGTGTGGCGCATTTAAGAACATGGCGCAATATGACCTCTCTCCCCTACCTACTTCTCTTCACCCGTTTTGGGAGACTGGGCGGGGGTTTTGGGTTAGTATAACAATCTCAATCTGCAATGCAAGCAGATATGTTCTAGTAATCTTGAATGCAAGGCAATGCAAGGTTGATCTCAGGTCAATGAACTTGACTTTACCCTCACGTGACCTCAAACACCTACCATAATCCAGGGGATAAGCATTAAACAGCATGTTTATACAGGTTGGCATATTTTATAACAAAAATAAATCGGGAAACGCGCAGATGATGTGCGCTGAAATAGGTATGCGTCGAATCGTGATTCTCCATCACATGATGTCGAGTGATGTCACATGATGTCGAGTAAAACGTCTCACTACTCAGGTCAAGTGTCTTATTGAAATTTTCAGACAAGGTGCAGACTGCAGGTAGGTATGATTTATTTGCTCGGGGCACAGAAAGCTCGGATCGGTTAGGTATCTACTTTCCACGCGTGAGTTTATAGATACAAAAACGAGGGAGCTTCCGAGTTCCGAGGGAAGATGCGTGTGAGTTGTGACGTGAGTGTTACGCTAACAAGTATCACTGAGCAGTGCGCCTTTGTCGTCAGCCAGGGCGTATTTTAACATGTTAACTGGGTCGGCAATTGCCGACCCAGTCACGGAGAATGCCGACCCAGTGACAGCCGTTTGCCGACCCAGTTGCCGCCCCCTCTAGGATGTATTTGTATTTGTATTTGTATTTACATTTAAGAGCGATCCACATACAAAGTGCGTGGCGATTACTGCTCAGAATCCGTATCCGCGGATGCAGCACGCACATGCAGGCTAGGTGCCGTCATTCACAGTGAGGCTGCTGCCCTCCGAAATGATAATGCCGCCTCTTAAAGTGAAGCAGCCGTCTATAGAAAGTGATGATCCCACAACTCAATGTGACAGTGCCGCCCCTAAATCTGTTAGTAGTCCCACTCAATGTAATGGTGCCGCCCTTCTAAGCATCTGTGGAGCCCCTCAATGTGATGATACCGCCCCTCAAGAAGATGATGCCGCCCCTTTCAGTATCGGTGGCGCCCCTCAATGTGATGGTGCCGCCCTCAAAGTGCCGGTGGCGCCCCTGAATGTGATGGTGCTGCCCGCCAACGAGTCGATGGCGCCCCTCAAAATGATGCTGCCGCCCCTTAAAGTGTTGGCGCCGCCCCTTATAGTGTCAGTGACGCCCTTCGAAGTGTCGGAGGAACCCACCAATATAATGGTGCCGCCCCTCTAGATATCCACATAGCCCCTCATTGTGATGGAGCCGCCCCTCAAGCAGATGATGCCGCCCCTGAATGTGATGGTGCTGCCCGCCAACGAGTTGGTGGCGCCCCTCAAAATGATGCTGCCGCCCCTTAAAGTGTTAGTGCCGCCCCTTATAGTGTCAGTGACGCTCTTCGAAGTGTCAGAGGAACCCACCAATATAATGGTGCCGCCCCTCTAGGTATCCACATAGCCCCTCATTGTGATGGAGCTGCCCCTCAAGCAGATAATGCCGCCCCTCAAAAAGATGATGCCGCCCCTTTCAGTATCGGTGGCGCCCCTTAAGGTGATGGTGCCTCCCTCAAAGTGCCAGTGGCGCCCCCTAAATGTGATGGTGTCTCCTGTCAACGAGTCGGTGGCACCCCTCAAAATGATGCTGCCGCCCCTAAAAGTGCTGGTGCCGCCCCTTACAGTGTCAGTGGCGCCCTTCAAAGTTTTGGAGGAACTCATCAATACAATGTTGCCGCCCTCTAACTTTCTGTAGCGCCCCTCCATATACATAATGGTGCCGCTTCTTAAACCATCCGTGGCGCCCCTCAAAGTGATG
This sequence comes from Amphibalanus amphitrite, assembly GCF_019059575.1. NCBI lineage: Eukaryota > Metazoa > Arthropoda > Thecostraca > Balanomorpha > Balanidae > Amphibalanus > Amphibalanus amphitrite. The sequence continues at coordinate 359,504 of NW_024881560.1, forward strand.
GTGCCGCCCCTTACAGTGTCGGTGGTGTCTCCTCAAAAGTCAAGGTGCCGCCTCTCAAAGAAATGCTGGTGTCCCTCGAAGTGTCGGAGGCGCTCCTCAATGTCATGTTGCCGCCCCTCAAACCTTCCGTAACGCCCCTCCACGTCATGATGGTGCCGCCCCCCAATGTGCTCACGGCGCCCATATGTGATAGTAACGCCGGTCAAAGTGCTCCTGGCAGTGTCGGTGGCGCCCCTTATAGTGTCGATGGCGCCCCGAACAGTATCGGTGGTGGCCCTCAAAGTGATGATGTCACCCTCCACTGGCGGATCCAGGGGGGGGGCCACGGGGGCCATGGCCCCCCCCCCAAAGGCCTAAAGTGGCCTGTTTGGCCCCCCCCAAAACGTCAGAAAAATTTCTAAGAAAATATACCTTGATGGAGGTTTTTAGCCACTTGGTGAAGTAAAGTTTCCACAGCATAATATGGAAGCAATATGGTAGCAGTGAGGGTCAGTCAAAAGTTGCGCGAGCGGAGTCGACCTTCAAAAAAAGACTGTTGTTGGCACGTGTTTATGGCGCGGCAGCTGGTAGTTGGCGGTGTTTCGCGTGGTGTGGCATCACTGGCGGATCCGGGGGGGGGGGTAGCACGGGAGCCTGAGGTGCCCCTGACAGGCCCGTGGTGCCCTTGCTAGGCCTGTGGTGCCCCTGGACCCTGGCAGGCCTGTGGTGCCTCTGGCGGGCCTAGGGTGCCCCTGCTAGGCTGCTGATGCCCCTGGGACCTGACAGGACTGTGGTGCCCCTGACATGAGTGACAAGCCTTAAGTGCCCCCAACAGGCCCGTGATGCCCCCGACAGGCCCAAGGTGCCCCTGCGGCCTGCGTGATGCCGTGATGCCTGCGAGGCCGATGGTGCCCCTGCGAGGCCGGTGGTGCCACTGCGAGGCCGGTGGGGCCCCTGACAAGCCCATGGTGCCCCTGCGAGGCCGGTGGTGCCCCTGCTAGACCGGTGGTACCCCTGGCAGGCCTGTGGTGCCCCTGCTAGGCCGCTGGTGCCCCTGGGCCCTGACAGGACTGTGATGCCCCTGACAGGCTCAAGGTGCCCCTGTAAGGCCGGTGGTGCCCCTGTAAGGCCTGTGGTATCCCTACTAGGTCTCTGGTGCCCCTTTGACAGGCCCATGGTGCCCCTGCGAGGCCGGCGGCGCCCCTGGCAGGTCTCTGGTGTCCCTGACAGACCTGGGGTGCCCCTGACAAGCCTGTGGGGCCCCTCACAGGCCCGTGGTGCCCTTGCTACTTGCTAGGCCTGTGGTGCCCCTGGCGGGCTGGTGGTGACCCTGCTAGGCCGGTGGTGCCCCTGACAAGCATGTGGTGCCCCCGGGCACCAAGGGGGGTCATGACCCATGTGGCCCCCCTTGGATCTGCCACTGATACATAATATATTGATTTGTAAAGGCGTTATGGCTTTTGCAATATGCAATTGCAGGCACTTGGTATGCCTCACTTATCCCTTATTGGGGGCTCTGGCGGGCTCCTGAGGGCCCACGTCTATCTCCGGGAGCCCTTGACAGGCTCCTTTGGGTCCTTTCAGTCCACTATAGCATAAGAGGTCTCCATGCGAGTCCTATACATCTGAGGGCGTACCCTGACGTCTGAGGTACCCAACTGCAGCTCCAATGGTCTCTTACACTGGCGGATCCAGGGAGGGGGCATTTAGGGCCATGCCACCTTCCCAGAGGTCTAAAGTGACCCGTTTGCCCCCTCCCCCAAACGATAATGAAACATAGTTCAATCAGTGCGTGGCCTAGGAGCCGAGTTAGACAGGGGGTGTTTTACCACCTCCCGGCCCGCAAAGGGACCCAAGCACTGACTCGAAGCGGGTTAACTGGTCGACAAAAGCAATGGTAAGTGCTTACAAAGTAATATAAAGGCATGGGTCGGGTGGGCTACCATTTATATATTTTTCTTTCTAGTTAAAAAAAAAATCATAGTGTCGGGGCTGTGACGAAAAATAAGTGGCCTAAATCCGATGAGAAAACAGGATTTGGGGGTACCCTAGGTTTGGCTCCAGCATGAGTTGGCCCCCCCCAAAACGCAAGCCTGGATCCGCCAGTGTATGAATGCACCCCCAGGCCCCATGGCATTGATCAATTGCAGTCTGCAGATCTCTATTGCATGTGGACGCCCATATATGTAGGCTTCAGAGGCGCCCCTCTTTCGCATTGAGGCGCCCCTATGGGCTTCATAGGCGCCCCTCTATTGCACGTAGGTGCCCTACTGTCTCAGAACCGCTCCCCTTTGGCATGCAGACGCCCATCTTTCGTACGGAGGAGCCGCTGTGGTTCTTAGAGATTAGACTTAGAGGTGCTCCCAGACGCAGATGGGGCTCTCGGAGTCGACAGTGTGGGACCTTCAGTCGCTGATGGGTGCCCGCCAGATGTGGACCCTCGGAGACGCCGGTATGGGGCCCTCAGAGATGCCGGTATGTGGCCCTTAGAGACACTGGTGTGGAACCCTCAGATACTTCAGTGTGAAGCTCTTACAATTGCTGGTGTGGGGCTATGAATGCGCTGGCTTAAATCGCTCAGAGGCCGGTACATGGACATTAGAGCTCAGTGAGAGCTTGTGTGTTGCCTTCAGTGGCCTTGTGGAGCCGTTAGACTGTAGACATCAACATGGTGCTCTCAGGAGCCGGTGAGTCCTCGGAGTCACTGGGGGCCTTCAGAGCTCCGAGATACTGGTGTGGGGCCCTCAGAGGTGTCGGTGTGGGTCCTTCAGATGTACCTATAGAGCCTTGAGATGCACAGGTGTGGTGGCCCACAGAGGCGCCGGTGTGGGGCCCCCAGAGCCACCGATATAGGGCCCTAAGAGACACTAGTATGACCCTCAAAGGCGCCGCTGTGTGGCGCTCATAAACACTGGCGTGGAGCCATCACAGGTGGGTGGAGCCGTTAGAGGCCGGAAAGGGCCCTTAGATGCCTACAAGGAGCCTTCAGAAGCCGGCGTGGCATCCTTATGGGGATAAGCGTGTCTACTTAGGAGCCCTTGAGGTGCTCTCATGAGCTCTGTGGGGCCCTACCGAGCCGTAATATGGCCACGGCCAGTTGCCGCCGCATGGCTCTTCGGACTATCATTCTCAGGGGCCTCATCTGCCTAGTTTGAATAGAAGGGCCTCTCAGACCATCAGTCTCATGGGCCTCCTCTGGCTAGTATAAATAGAAGGGCCTGTTAGACCATCAATCCTAGGGGCCTCCTCTGGTTAGTATAAATAGAAGAGTCTCTCAGACCATTAATCTCAGGGGGCTCCTGTGGACAGTATAAATAAAAGGGCCTCTCAGACCATCAGTCTCGGGGGCCTCCCTAGAAAAGTGTAAATGTGGATAGAGGGCCCCCTCAGATTCATTAGGAGTGGACCTCTGACTATCAGTCTCAGGGGCCTCTTGTGGCCAGTATGAATATAAGAGCCTTTCAGACCATCGGTATCAGGGGCCTCTTCTGACTAGTGTGGATAGAGGGCCCTCCCAGACCACCGCTTTCAGGGGCCTCCAGTGGCCAGTTATATGAACAGAAGGGCCTCACAGCCATCAGCCTCAGGGGCCTCTTCTGACTGGTGTGAATATGAGGGCCTCTCATACCATCAGTCTCAGGGGCCTCCTCTGCCTAGTGTGAATATAAGGGCTTCCCAGGCCATCAGTCTCAGGGGACTCTTCTGGCTGGTGCCGGATTGAGGGACCTCCTAGACAGAAAGTTTTGGGGGTCTCCTCTGGCCAGTATGAATAGAAGGGCCTCTCAGTCCATCAGTCTCATGGGCCTCTTCTGCCTGGTGTGATTATAAGGGCCTCTCAGGTCATCAGTCTCAGGGGCCTCCTCTGACTACAGTGTAGATGGATAGGCCTCCCAGACCATCAATTTCAGGGGCCTCATCTGACTATTGAGGATAGAGGGGCCTCCTCTGACTAGTGAGGGTAGGGGGCCTCGGCTAGACCGCCAGTGTCAGGGGCCTATTCTGACTAGTGTGGATGGAGGGGCCTCCCAGACCACCAGTCTCAGACATCTGACTAGTGTGGATAGAGGGGCCTCCCAGACTGCCAGTGTCAGGGGCCTCCCCAGACCAGTGTGGATATTGGGGCCTCCTCAGATCCACTAGGGCCTCTCAGGCCATCAGTCTCAGGGGCTTCGACTGACAAGTATGAACAGAGGGCCTCCTTGGATCCATCACGGCCCCTTGGAGTCCGTGCGTGGGGATTCGTGGAACTTATTTTTACGGAGTTTGTTTATTCTGGAAGGTGACGACGTCCTCTCAAATCGAGACGAGGGGCCTCGAGTAAAAAGTGGGTGGGCCAAAACACATGGTTGGCCCCCCCACCTCGAAAAGTGGGTGGGCACTTGCCCACCTGGCCCCCCCTGTTCCTACGCCTATGGGTTTGGGTTCGGTGTGAAATTGCAAGTTTAACCCTATTCCTGGCGGGCTCCGCCGGGACAAGAAACTGGCGGGGGGGGGGGGGGGGGCGATTCGGCTCCCCCTTCAGATCTCAAAAACTACACATCGCAGCGACAAACGGTAAACGGCATCGGATACGCACGGTCAAGATCTACAATTTTTACAAAGGTCATTTTCAGGTCAGGTCAAAGATGACGTCACAGGGGTCGAAAAAGTCAAAATGGCGGCGCTAGATATGGAGAGAGTTTTTCTCGAATAACTTTCGAATTAGTCAAGATAGGAACAAACTAAGGGCATCATCGTGATCCTCTCGTCAATCCGCATCGAATGATATATATGTTGACCTCGAAAGGTCAAGGTCAAAGGTTGACCTCAGGTCACGTGACCTCGAGGTCATCATGTATATCATTCGATGCGTCTTGACGAGCTGAACACAATGAGACCATCCACGCGTCTGTATCTTGTTCCTGTGCGGAGTTATTGGCCAAAAACCTTTGGTGACCTTTGATGGCGTCACATGACCTCACAGCTGCCCAACAGCAAAACAGACCTCAAGGTAGTGAAGGTTGATCGTATATGAAGTCATGTATGGTATATGGGGCCATTCCGACCCGTTTTAGTGGTAAAAACAGGGAGTTGATTTTTCCCCCATTGACTTATAATGGGGAGGTCGCGAAATTGACCTGACCTTAGGTCACCGATATCAAAATTCCGAGATATACAAATTGCACATACTGGTACCCTAACTAAAGCCTGAAGAGAAGAAATTGATCGGTCAAAAACTCTAGCTCTGGCGTGATTGCAAACTTTTCTGAGGTAGGGTCACCAAACCGCCTCTGGTGACCTGACCTGAGGTCAGATCAACTCAAAATTTTCAGACATGTTGCATAGAAGCCTTTTAGGAAAAGTCAGAAAATTTGGGCTTCCTAGCTCAACGCGTTTGGGAGAAATAACCAAAAAACCTCAGGGGGGGGGGCTCCTGAGGCCCCCCGCCAGGAATAGGGTTAAGCAAAAAGAAATAATAATTTAAAAGGAAATTGCCTTTTCGATCATTCCAAAAATGTTATGAATAATACGGTGTCGGATACAACGCTCATCCTTGAGCAAACACAGCATCCTATTCAATGCGTCAGAATAGGGGTTTGATGATGACCGTTGAGAACAACGTGAGTATATCGTCTTCCCGCGACTATCGGTCGCCGGCCGGGGTAACTTTTTCAAACATTCTCCACCCATGTTCATAACTCAAGAACTACGAGGCTGATTGGAACAAAAATGCCACCGGTCAATTTGCCAAATGCAATTTCATGAACGGTTTTGAATATGGTGACCTGAGGTGACCTCGGTGACCTCAAAAGGTCAACTTGACGTTTTACGCACCTATTTGGGCTTGGAACTACTGGGCCGATCAAGACGAAAACACCATCAGTCCATCAGCCGTCCGTATGCGATTTCATCTGCCGTTTCCAATATGGTGACATCAGGTGACCTCGGTGACTTCGAAAGGTCACAAGGTCACACAAAGGACTACTGGGCCGATCGAGACGTAAACACCAGGTCAGGCGATTCACCGCATACAATATTATCAGCCGTTTCGAACATGGGGACCTCAGTTGACCTCGGTGACCTTAAGAGGTCACACATTTTTTTTCTCCAATGGCAACCATGATATACATTACCTAGGTAGGTACCTAACTCTGGAGCTACTGGGCCAATCGAGACGAAAACACAATCAGTCGATTCGCCGTATGCGATTTCACCCGCCGTTTCCAGTTTGGTGACATTAAGTGACCTCGGTAGCCTCGAAAGGTCAACTTGACGTTTTTTGACTATTGCAGCCATTTTATATCTACCTCACTCAGGAACTAGGTACCTACTGTAGGCCGTTCGAGACGAAAACACCACCAGTCGATTTGCCCGCGCAAATAATTTTATCAGTCGTTTCGAATATGGTGACCTCAGGTGACCTCGGTGACCTTGAGAGGTCAACTTGACGTTTTACGCGCCTATTAGGGCTTTAACTGGTAGGTACCTACCTATTGGTGGGCTTTTATTATATAACTCAGGAACTACTGAGCCGATCGAGACTAAACACCACCAGTTGATTCGCCGCATGCGTTTTCATTAGCCGAACATAGTGACGTTCAAGTGACCTCGGTGACCTTGGGAGGTCACATAACCGTTTTCACCTATGGCGGCTATTCTATAACTCATTATGAATGATGAAATCGCATACGGCGAACCGACTGGTGGTATTTTCGTCTCGATCGGCTGAGTAGATCCCGAGTTAGGTATAGAATGGCTGCGTTAGGCGTAAACGTCATGTTGACCTTTCGAGGTCACCGAGGTCATCTGAGGTCAACATATTCGAATTGGCTGGTAAAATCGTATCCGCTGAATCGAATTTGTGGTGTTTCGCTGTTTCGAATGGAGTTTCGTTCGTTCCGATCGACCAATGGCTCCCGAGTTATGGAATTGCTGCAATGGCAGGTACTGCGGTCGAGTAGTGTTGTCCCGAAAAGATCGGTGGTCACTGAATGCGCGTATAGTTGCACCATAATCACACGTAAACATTCAAATTCGTCCCAAGATCGATGACCTTCGTCGACATTGAGATTTGTTCCGAATATCGATGAACCTGAATGCACCAATGTTCCACTCCTAAGGCTGCAGCAAAAAAAAAAAAAATGTAGCGAGCAGAGATATGCCTGAGCGGACACAAGAAACGGTCACTTTCAAAGCGGCTGCTGTGGCGGAAAGTCGGCACCCCATTAGCATTGCTGGCGGGAGGCGGGCCGGTGTCTGGATACGTGCGGTGTCAGCGGTCGGCCGGCGGTGTGTCGCCGAGCATTAGCACATCAAAGGACTCTCGGAGCGCGCCGAGGGAAGACGAGGGAAGACAAGAAGGATGGGGAGGCGGTCGGCGCGGCGGTCAGCTGCGGCGCCGAGCTGCACCCGCAGGACGGCGGGCTGAGAGGGCGGGTGGTGGAGCGGTCCGTCTGTACCGCTAGGGGTACTCGATGGTCCACTGCTTATAGCGAATATTAACCCGCGCGGGGCTGGGGTCTCCAGCCGAACGAGCGGGGCTGGGGGGGGGGGTAAATTTTACCCCCCCTGTTATCTCCCGAACTAACGGTCCGATTTGGAAAATTCAAACGCCAATCGAAAGCTCTCATCACGAACTACTAAAAACATGTACTTAATTTAAAGTTTGAGGTCAAGGTCAAGGTCAGGTCAAGGGTACAAATTGCAAGTTTCTACAGTATCGGCCTTGCACCGTAGTTGCCGAAGAATGGAGTCATGGACTGAGACTGATCGCCCAAAACGTGTTCTTAGGCTACCAAGACAATATTCGTTGCATAAAATATCATTCAGAGGTCAAGGTCAAGGTCAGGTCAGGTCAGGTCAGGTCAATAAAAAACAAAATATAGAAAAGGGCATGTGCGACACATGTTTTATGGGTCATTTTACTCATAGAATTCAATAGGCACACTCAATAAGTGATATGGACCACCTCTGGATGAATTTCAGGTCGAGGTCAGGTCAAGGTCAGGTCAAGTGAGGTCAAATTTTGAAGTTGGTTGTTAAGGCCTAAAAAGGTGTCTATCTGATGCAGTTTTTCACGGCGAATCGAATGGTGCTATTTTGGTTTCCGTACGAGGTCTAGAACTTCCAAAAAAGTCATTTTTCAAAAAAATTGTGTGTCGTGACGTCATAAAATTTTGAATAACTCCCACATTTTTGAACCGATTCTTCTAAAATTTGGTATGTAGGTGCACATAGACCACTTCTCTGACATATATTCCGGTTTTTGCGATAGACTCAGAATTTTGGATTTTATAATGATTTTCCCAAAAAAGTCAGTTTTTTGAAAAAATTTAGGTCAAAATCCAAAATTTTCAAAAAACCGAGATAGCCATTTGATAGACAAAGTAAAATTACGTATAACCTTTTTTGTTACGTCTTGATTCCTTTAAAAATGAAGATGTTAGCGGCGTTTGACCTTTTGCTGTTTTTGAGGCGAAAATGACGAACATGACGTCACTAAAACGTCAATTTCTCAAAAATTTTCCGACGGATTTCGCTCAAATTTTCAGGGAACGTGTCAAATTGATGTAAGAAAAGGTACTGAAAGTTTGGCGGCGCTGCGCGCCGCCGTTTTTGAGATATCGCAAAAATTCGCGAGGGGGGGTAAAATTTACCCCCCCCCCCCAGCCCCGCGCGGGTTAATCGTATGACCTGTATACTGACTCATTGAAGCATAGTTTGTGACACTTCAGCTGTGTATTTCAGATATCGACAGGCGCTGTCAGCAGGGGCGGCCGACTTCAGTCGGTTGGTCGGTTGGAAACGAATCCATGCCACTCGAAAGACGTCTCCTCACACAGACCGAGCAGCATGTATTTGACTTCACTCGAGCATGCAGCGACGTTGTCAGAGAAGCCTGTCGACCTATCAGCATGTACAACACGTATGGGATACATTCATAAATAGGTATGTACATAACAGTCACAAGGACTGGAAGGGGCAGAACAGCCGCACTCAATAGTTGAGTGGAAAACATTGTCGCTGCAAGCATGCTGATCACTCCCAGAAGGAGTCGATAGGCTGACCATCTGAGACAATTTACATAGTTAGCTGCTGCTATATTCCCTTAATTTTATAGATCAAATCATATCGGCTTTATTTCCATTCTTATTTTGGGTTAATCTAATCCAAAATGGGACAAGTTCTTGTGCGCTCGCGGGGAGGCTGTAGGACAAACTGGCGATACCAAGTGATGTAAAATGTCACAGATGTTTTGACGGCGGGCAGCTGAGCGCCATGCTGCGCCCGTCTGCGGACCAGTAGAGGACGCAGCCGCCACAGCTTCCGCGGTCGGGTCAGTCCGGGTCCGGTCGGCGCCGCTGTGTGAGGAGGGCTGGGCGGGCAGTGCTGGCGGCGGCCCCGGGACGGTCCCTCGGCTCGGCCCGCGGTCTCAGTTGAGCTCCTGCAGCGGCCCGAACAGGTAGACGGCGCCGATCGTCTCGTCTGGGTTGCCGATGAACTGGGCGTACAGCTCCTGGAACCGCTTCAGGTCGATGCCGCCCTTCTTCTTGTCCTCCGCCTGCCAAAAGACGAGAGGTCCGAGTCAGAGCTGCGAGTCAGGCGGGTAGAGGTTCGAGTCAGAGCTGCTGGTCAGGCGAGCGGCAGGTCCGAGTCTGAAGCGAGTCAGTCAGGAGGGAAGCCAGAGTCAGAGGCGAGTCAGGCGAGGTGGCTGAGTCAGGCGGGAGGTCAAATTCAGGTGAGCCATGAGGCAGACGTCAGAGTTGTGACAGGCGGACGTCAGAGGGGTGACAGGCCGAGGCCCGTCCGGGGCCGCGGAGAGGACCGCTATGAACATCCCGTCAGCACCTCACGCTCCAAAATAACCGAGATCGGGAACCGATAGTGATAATATTTATTTGGTCGATAAATTCAAGCTAATTTTGTGTACGGAACTGCTCTGTGTTTTCGCTCCCTGATCGAACGCTGAAGCAATACGAGTATGGCTGACCTACCCACCGTGGTTTTAATTCATCTGAATAGCAGCGCAAGGAATTGAACATCAAATTAGCTGCAAAAGCTGGAAAATTAGCTGTATCTCCCATTTTCAATCTCCTCTTCCAGACACTTCCGTTTCAAATTGCAGCTATGGGCCTATGAGGCATCGCTACATGTCTATCGCGGAAAGTTTATTCAACTATTATCTGTTTATTTGTTTATTTACCAATTGCCGACAGGAAATGAGCAGCTTATAAACAAAAACACCTTGGTCGGTTGCAAGCCTTTCAGGGTTTAGGAAGGCATCGTATGCCTATATAATGGCTAATTCACAGCAGCTCCAGAGAAGGAGCTAGGAAGAAATAATCTCGGCTCCTCCATATCTCATTAACAAAGGTGTCAGTCTGCTGTGAGTCGCCTTTTAGGCTTCTTCTTGTTTCCGCCTGAGGTGGTTTTGTTTTCAGCTGCTCCGCTCCAGAGGGCAGCGGCTGGGAAGATCGATGCCACTTCTCTCAATTTTCTGCCTTTAGCCGGTGCCACGATGCAGCAAGATTTAATTTCGCTTCCGTATAGATCGAAAAAGGAAAATAGCACGTAGTTAACATTTAAGATGTTACTTAGACAAATTATTGCTTTCTTTTGGTCAACACATAAGGATATTGTAGATAGTTTAAGCTCAAACGAAAGGTGCCTAGTAATCGTTGTCATCTAACATCTTTTCTAAGGGCAATTCGTTCCAATTGTATGTTTGCTTGTGGAAGAAACAAAACTGCTGAGAGATCATTTACGGAATGAGTTTCATTACGATACGTTATCAGCAAATGCCAAGTCGACTTTATGGTTTATACCGATGTCCTTTAGCTCGCAGTGTGGCTGCGCGGCGGCAGAACTGCGTTACCGAATAGCGAACGCACCGCTCAACAATCAAATCATCATCGAATCCACTTTCAGCCTCCCGACATCTCAGTGCCGACGTGAGAGCTTCTCCATAATTTCGCACCGTCATCCCCGGGCAATCCCCGTCTGGCCGTCGGCGGTCGGTCGGCGGTCGACTGTTCTCTCTCACGCGGTCGGTGGTCGGTGGTCGTGGGTCAGCGGTCGGCGGTCCTCTGATGGTCGGCACTCGGTCGGCGGTCGTCACCCATCTGGTGGTTGGCGGCACGCTGCTGGTCGGCGGTCGACAGCAGCGAGGGCCAAACTAGCGGCCATTCTCCAGAGGCTCTTGACTGAATTAGTCTCGTTTCGCCGTCTGAATCCGGACGGGTCTGGACGGATGCGGAGATCAGACGGATCAGACTATCCGACTAGATCCAGACGTGTCTAGGTCTTTCCCGACTTACGCAGTAGAATTCGTGGGTACCGTATCCTATGTACCTATATGCATGTGCTCTTACAGATGTCTCCGGGCTAAGTACGCTGAGATGGCCGCTGGGTCCGAACTTTTCAGTCATATTCGAACTTCCTTTTAAGATTTGAGCTATTCGGCGTAATCAAAAACTACGCCGCTGGAGCCGAGTCCGTAAACTGGAGTGCACTGGCTGGTGAGACGGAAGTATTCATTTTTCCAGTTGTGAAGTTATGTGCTAAAGAACCAGTCTGACGATGTGACTATACTGAAGCGAACAGAGTCGGACATTTTACCGCTCAAATAAAATAGGCTACTGAATTATTGAGGCCGAAAACGCCGGCATCGAGTTGTCTTTCCTGATATGCAAAAAGTATTCCAACACCGTCCGCCACGCCCTGCAGGGCGCTAGTTATCGAAAATAAGCACAATCTCAAACAGGCCTGCTCAATATACAGCCTATCTGTTTGCGATCCACTTAGGCTTAGTTCTGCTCAATCCAATCGTAAACTCGCGTTTCGTGCTGGAGATAATGTCTGCCTGCTAAATATTGCAGGGATAGTAGCTGTCGGTGCCATGAAATCGTTCCAAGCCCTGAAAGGGAACTGTATTCCAAAGGTCAATCCTGCTTAGCCCTATCGATAGCAGGAGGTAACGTGATTTATATTGGCACTAGAGCCCCTTAGCATCGAGATATTCTCCCAAAAGACGTACTTACACTGGCGGCTCCCGTTGGGTTTCCAATGACTTTTTTAGTGGCCTCAACTTTCGTTTTTGCCTCGCGAGGAGGTGACCCCTAGGCCCTACACCCAGCTCATGAAGTGAGACCGGTGTCCACTTAATTGATAGCAAAATAGGGAAACCTACGCTTATGTAGCTTTCAAAAATGTGAAGAGGGGCCAATTTGCAAAATAACTTAGCTGATGCTGGGAGGGAGGAGTTGTTTTGGATTATATTTGCGTGAGGAAACCCCTATTATTTACTTTGCTCATGTATAGTTTAACGCTTCGAGGTCTGTAATACCACTATTGCTGTGAGGAATTTGCTAAAATTCGAAAATCAACGGAAAAGATTTCCTGTAAGGTTACCGATGGACCTAGTAAATATCTTGAAACCGTCCAAACTCAATAAAACATTTGGTCATAAGCTTTTGAATGCCTATTGTCTCGTGAGTCTGGCTTTGACTATTTGGTATTGGTGAATTGAATGGTTGCTGTCAGAAATGGCGGAGTTACCATCATTATTTAGTGCCCCATTCCCCTCACGCCAGGCAGCGGCGAGATCCGAAAAAAAACAGCAGCTGTGGGTAAAAGAGTGCCAAAATGAATTTGCTAAATTAGATTGAATCTTTTACACACGTTAGGGGAAGTTGGGGCAATGCCGGAGTTGGGGCAAAGCCGAAATTCGAGATATTTCGAAAACCGTAAGACATGGATGCCACCTGTCAGTGATGCTCTGAAGCTTAAGTGACTACAATTATCGCATGTTTGTTACGAGTCGTCATTCGGAATACTTCGACTGTGAGGGCGCCAAGAGCGTTTTCAAGGTACGTTTCCCTTGTACTACATGCGCCTTTGTAGCTGCATTTCTTACTCATTATGCTACCGTTTGTCTGGCCAATTCGGTCAAGTAATCTTTAGCATGTCTTTGCATAAGTGTGCTGCCTATTTGAAATTTATACAGCACGTTGAAAAGTTATGGGCCTGCAAATGAAAGTATGGCAGGCTGGGGTAATGCCGAAAACGTGCGATTACGCACGTGTTAAAAGCACGCTACGTGGACTTTACTGCTGTAGAATAGCAACGCGTATTTTTAGTCACACAAATTACACTTTCAACCGACACAACGGCCTGTTACCTATAAGGAATGATTTACCTGGCATGTTCTTATTATATCACACAATTATAACTTCCAGTGTGCACCGCGTCCTCAAGCTCTTAAAACGCGTGTCAGCTTTGATCAATTCTGGATAAAGTTTGAGATAAAATGGCAAAACATCAATGTCGGCATTCCCCGTTGATCATTTCTCCCATTTTCGGCTTTCCCCGCAGTTCGGGGCAACGCCGAAAAAGTCACTTCTTTGATATTTTTAGCTTGTGCGCTTAACGGTATGCGAATTCATCAAATGCGCCTGGTATGTTTGAAAGGCAAAAGACTGGCCTCTCGAATGACGCCAACAAGAATAGCTTATGTTGTCTACCTTGCGTGCTACGGGCGTCAGAAAAAAAGTCTTCGGCGTTCCCCCAACTTCCCCTACCTACCTTCGAAACTAAGCTATTGCAATTGGTACAGTAGCAGGCTTACCTATCTACATGTATTTGTTGAGAAACACACAGTATGATAGGCATGCAGTTGGTGCGGTACCTACCTATGCGTGAAATGGGTAATGGGTAAGTAAGTATGTGTATTGTGCAAGCCTTTGGCTAAGGACAAACACTTGCCAAGGAGTGACCTGATGATTCTAGCACTTAATCGTCCTTGCTACGGCATCTACGGTACTCATCGCTAATACGATATCCACTTTCCCGACCCCAAACATATTGGATAGGACTGCCCACGGACCCGTGCGTCGATTTTTGGGAGAAGGGGCATTCCAAGACAAAACGACCAATTTTTTTAAAAAATGACACCCTTATATTTTTAAAAATTCTGAAACTTTGTGTATTGGGTAATCTGACACGCTGGAGACGGTTCTGCCAATATTAGACCTCTCCGACAAAAGGTCACAGAGTTATAGCCTCCGGCATTTTGGAGAGGTCACCCTAAAGACCAATCTTTGAGGGCATATATCTCAAAGAAAAAATATTTTAGGTATGAAAAATATATACCGATGGACTCAAAATTGATCAAAAAAGATTTTGGCTATCTCGAATTTTTTTTCAAAAATTTTTCAAATTTTTTGATTTTGTGACCAATTTTTCAAAGACCTGGCTCGACCTTTTCCTCATCGAAATTGTACTTTTCGTCTATAGACAAAATGTTTTTTGATCAGTTTTCTTTCGATAGAAAAAATAAAAAAAAATGGGTTCTGCCTTTAAAATATATTTTTCGCCACACATAGATGGCGCTGCTGATGCTGTTTTCCTATATTATTACGGAATTTAGATGATAAGATACAGTTCATGACAGATGCGTGTTTTCTAACAAAAAATAAGACACTGTGACCCTTTTGAGTGGCTATTTAACCTTCGAGGCGGTGGGGGGGGGGGGGCATTTTTGCCCCCTTTGGTTTTTTCGATATATCTCGAGAACCGCTGCGCCGATCGTCACCAAACTTTCAGTACCCTCCCGGGAGTAGCTAGCGCACATGGTGACCAAACATTTTTTCCAAAGGCTATGATAGGTTGGCCGCTAATGACGTCAGAGTGACGTCATTTCTGCCATTTTCGACCCAAAAAAAGGTTTCGCGGGAAGAGCTGTCAGGCCTACAGCTTTAGAGATACAGAAAAATGTTTAATAAATAAAAGGTGTGGAATCAAGAGGGCTACAAAACTGCTATTTCGGTTTTTCGATTTTTTTATTTTGACCCCCAAAAATCAAAAAATAGATTTTTTGAATACAATAGCCGAAAAATCCAAAATGTTTTTTGAATTTCGAAAAAACGGAATATATGTGATAGTCCCTACCGCTTTCTATCTACATACCAAATTTGAGATCGATACCTCTTTTTTTGGCCAAGTTATAGCGAAAAAAACTTCAAAATTGATGACGTTAAATTTTCAAATTCAATTTTCAGCAATTCTAGACCTCGTAACGCAAAACAAAGACCACCATTAGACTCCCTGTGAAGAGCTGCATAGAATCAATACCCATTTTATGCAAAAATATCAACTTTGAAATTTGACCTTTTTTACCTGACCTTGACCTGACCGGCTGACCTCCACCAGAAAGTGACCTATTCCGTACCTGATAGTCTTATAACCAACACCATTGAGTTGGAAATGAAAAACTGGCCATAAAACATGCATCGCACAACCTTAGTAAACTTGGGTTCATGTGGTGACCTTTGGTGACCTGACCTGTGACCTGTGACCTGACCTGGTATGACCAGTGACTTCTAATAGCAACATATGTACTAGACAACTGACGCCTTATCGCTGATTTTCGACAAAATGCGTTTTACTCGGTGTTATAGCGCTTTCCCTAGAAGCCCCGTGAACGGTGAAACATTTTATTTTTGACCTGACCTGTGACGTCATCGGTGACCCCTAGGTCAACGAAATTTGGTTTCTTTCGACAAATTTGACAGGGCTATCGAACGCCGTTTGAGCTGTTGTTGGGAAACACACTTTGATCATCATCTGCATCTTATTATCTCAATTCAGTAATTATTCAGGAAAAACAGCGTCAGCAGCGCCATCTATGTGTGGCGAAAAATATATTTTAAAGGCAGAACCCATTTTTTTTATTTTTGCTATCGAAAGAAAATTGATCAAAAAACATTTTGTCTATAGACGAAAAGTACAATTTCGATGAGGAAAAGGTCGAGTCAGGTCTTTGAAAAATTGGTCACAAAATCAAAAATTTTGAAAATTTAAAAAAAAAAAATTCGAGATAGCCAAAATCTTTTTTGATCAATTTTGAGTCCATCGGTATATATTTTTCATATATAAAATATTTTTTCTTTGAGATATATGCCCTCAAAGATTGGTCTTTAGGGTGACCTCTCCAAAATGCCGGAGGCTATAACTCTGTGACCTTTAGTCAGAGAGGTCTAATATTGGCAGGGCCGTCTCCAGCGTGTCAGATTACCCTATACACAAAGTTTCAGAATTTTTAAAAATATGAGGGTGTTCGGCTGTGGTTGAGCTGTCCTGGAATGCCCCAGAAACACAACGTGGAAGGACAAACACTTCAGTAAGCAAAACATGCACCCTTAGAACGCAAATATTGACATTACTCCATTTGCCAGCTTTTTGCATGGACAAGCAATTGCAGCCCCCGCAGCAGTACAGTTCGTTACAGTTGTGTCGTCTTTGTCAAATGTAAAAAACGTCGGCCATTGCGGCATACAAACAGGTTCGTCCTGCCCCGGGCCGCTCTCGTAGCTCGGCCGCAACCACCGCTGAGCGCTCTTCACGGGGTTCTGTGCCGTCCAACTGACAGTCACCGGCCGCCCGAGTCGGCGCCGACAGGCTGACAGCAGCAGATGTCAGGTGTCGCGGAGGCGTGCGTGCTCCTGTCACCTCCCACTGCTATATCTGACAGTGAAATAACGTCTCTGCTCGACCGTTCTAGCCGCTGACAACTGGAAGTCACAGAGCTGATAAGCTCAATTAGCCCAGCCAGCACGGCACGGACGCTGAAAGTGGAGACAGTCCCGCTCTCAGAGACCTCGAAAAGCCACTTTCCGCGCGGCCAAGTTAGGCGAAATTCCGGCAGCTTCCACCGAGCTATCATGAGGTCGGGTCGGGGACTGGTATAACCACAGAAATAGCCGCGCCGGCTGTGTCACAGCGCTGGCATTGTCCCGTGTCCTTGTGTGCACCACTGAGCCGGCCAAACGGCGGCGGTGCGCGGCGCTCCCGAATGCTCCGCGTGCCGGGTATGTTCCGCTGCCAGACCGGCGCCCAGATTGTTGGCAAAGTGTTGCCAGATTGTCCCAGGAGCGTTACCAGACGCCGGCTGCGCTGTCCACCGGGTCGGCCTGGTAAGCAGAGACCGCTGCCGGTGTCGGCTCGCATTAGGGACAGCCACAGGCCGGGGACCGGTCGCAGTCGACCGGGAACAGAGCCGGCAATCGATGGTACCGGCCGCTGGCAGGGGCAGGGCGGGCGCCCGGAGTCACCAGCCAGGGGCCGCACTGACTCAAAGGCCACTATGGTCGCCGCACTGACTCACAGGTCACTATGGGCGCCGCACAGACTCACTGATTGGCCGCATTGACTCACGGGTGCCCTTTAGCCGTACCCAAAATCGTTATTAGTGCCGATTAATGAACTCGATGAAGTTCTAAAAAGTAGAATTGGCCATCAACTTGCAATGCATTTTCGACGATGCTTCCTTTCAGAAATGCAGAGCTGGATCGTCACATATTGCACAAGTTTATTGGGGAGCGTCTCTCTCGAAGACTCCGGCAAAGTAAGCAGCGGGAGTTTATTAATTGCGTCTCAGACCGTGTCGCCGGCCCATCACTCGCAGCGTGTGCCCCACTGCGTCCGCCCGGCGAATTTCTGCCCAGAGAAGCCGAGAAAATGAACCCGCCGCAAGTTGGCCGCCCCCGCCTGTTGGGTCGCGCCGCGGCGGGCTGGTGGGACTCGGTCGACAAGTGAATTGTAAGGGATGAACACGCCGAGAGGTAGGCTGGACTGACGGCAGGTACAGGCAGTGGACAGTGGTAAACGAAGGAAATACCAACGATTGCCAATAGCGCAGTAAGAAAACGTCACTGCAGACTAATAATGGAATGGGAGATGGTGTGATGGTAAATGCCCAATCCAACTGATGCTGTTGACCAATAATGGTTCAATTAGAATAACAAACGTACTCTTATGACATACGATAATGTCATCGGCAGTATAATTGTTATAATACCCGCATTTCAATGTAAAAAATAGGCTATGGAAAGATATACAGAGTGGCAGCAGGGCAGCATCGATGCATGACACCTAAATATATCAGTATGGCGAGTGGGCGCTGAGTGCACACTGCACAGACAGTGAGACCTACGCTAACATTGCTCTCAAGTCTCAATGCTGGCCTTTGACATCTTTATAGGACACGGAGACGGCCTGCCTGCCTGACCTGCCTGAAAGACGGTGCATCAGCTAACCAATGACATTGGAGACCCTCCCGGAGAACGTAAATACCATGAGTCCGAGGAGAACGTGAATACCATGAACAGGGTCCGCGGAGAAATGGGCCTCTGATTCAGTGTCCACCACCTGCCAGGATCTCCGATCCGAGTTGTATGTAGACGGTCTGACAAGTGCATGGAGTATGGAGGAGCATGCATTATCCATCGATTGGTGGTGGTCATAGATACGCTAATATCCCCATCAAATTATCAGGATGTTTCATGATAATGATGACAATGATTGTGATAAGCTTGTTTATCTAGGATCATCATTACTTTAATTTCTAACATTACTTGTATTGCCATTTTTAGTGGTGTCATTATATGTTTGTTTTAGGAATGGTATATTTCTGGGCTGACTGTTGGCGCCCCTGTGTGCGGAGGAGACTCACGCTGCAGAGTTTGTTGTAGGCGTCGTCGATCTCCTTGATGTCGCTGTAGGCCTGCCGACTGCAGCAGTCGACCCGGTACTCCTCGACACCCACCAGACCGTCACCTGTCAGGTCATCAGACTGTCAGAGACTGTCAGACCGTCAGACCACCAGACCGTCAGACTGTCAGATCATCAGACCACTGTACCGACACCTAACAGACCGTCACCTGCCAGATCATCAGACTGTCAGGGACCGTCAGACTGTCAGACTGTCAGACCGTCACCTGCCAGTTCATCAGACTGTCAGGGACCGTCAGACAATCAGACCGCCAGACCATCAGGCTGTCAGACGTCAGACTGTCAGACCACCAGACCGTCACCTGCAGGTCATCAGACTGTCAGAGACCGTCAGACCGTCAGACCTGTCACCTCATCACACCGTCGCCTGTCAAACACTTAGGCCGTCTGCTGTCAGACCATCACATTGTCAGCCCGACATACTATGAGACAGTCACCTTCTGTCAGACCGTCGCCTGCCATCACCCGGGGTTCAGGTCACTGTTCGATCTTGACATGGGTCATGTCAAATGGCAAATCCTGAAGACACAAAAGCCGAGGATAAGAGTATATAAAATGTAAAAATATCAGTGCCAGACCACATAGGTACAGTGAAGCCAGTGAAGCTATTTGATACTGACAACTTGACAGGTGACTAGCCTGACATATGTCTTCATGGTGTGTCGTTTCGGGAACTAGCGACCCGCGGCCGGGCGCCGCGGAGAGGTGCCCGCCATAGGGTTTTGGGGCTATTTTTTCACGTTTCGGTCTGAATCGTGAAAAGTATTGGTCGTAGCAAATATGTTCCCTGGTTTCTGAATTTTCAGCCCACGTGGAATGCGATAGGACAAGAGTCATTTTCGCACAGACAAAACTGTGCCCGCGTTTTTTGGTCAAAGTAAAAATGTTCAGCAGCTTTTAACACGTGGGCCGCCGCAAAACAGGGTACACCGGAGGACTTAAGATTCAATATCTCCTAAACCATCATAGATAGCAAATATGTTCCCTGGATCTATGTAGATAATACTTTAGAGAACACTTCAGACCAAAAATTGTTTCTCGACAACTTACACCCAGCCCGCGTTTTTAGCTTAAATGCAATGCAACACGACAGCCGACCTTTAGGGCTCAGTTAGCGAGTTTATTTTTTAGCGAGCACTTCGAGCATTTCAGCGTTCGATGAAATGGCATATTTTTTCAACGCAGTCGTTTCTTCATTTGCATCTAAACGCGATCTATATGATAATGTGACGGTATCGTCACACTAGAACGTGTAATTCATCGTAATTTATAGGGCTAATTCTCGGCGCACAGCAGCAGACGGACACCGACTGACCCACCATCTAAAGGCAGTTTGGCGAAGCAGTATCGTGAATCACAGCCGCGAGATGTCCCTAGCGTAGAACACCGTCTGTTTGCCCAGTTTAAATACGTGATGTTTGCCCTCTGTCAACCCCTCAGTCATGGGGCTGGGGTCGCGGATGAATGGGCGACCGCCCGCCGCGCGGGGAGGGGGCTGCTCCCCTGACCCGGACCGCCACGGCATGAGGACGGTCCCGCACTCGCGTGCCTCACGTCGCCGCCTCACACCGGTCAATTACGCTGGTTTTGAGGAACCGCCCATTGTGGTGGTGAATGATCCAACGCAGATCATGCCAGAAGTCAGAACCCCACTGAAGGGGTGTCACCCGTGTCAGCTGGCTCAGACCCATGATATCCCCATACCGAAAGCGACGTTCCAAAGAGCAATATGCCCACCTATAGTAGGTATTATTGATGTTTAATTCGAGAATGTATGCACGTAAGTACATACCTACATGATGTGTCAAAGTACTCCAACTGTACAACTTTGCCCTCTCAGCTCGAGGAATAACCTTTTTTACTTTAAAGGTAGTGTGCCAGCTTTCTTGGATCATATGGAGTTAATGACCCGGATAAGGAGAACCGGATTTTTAGAACTTATCCATACCTAGTTCAAAACTCATGGAAACGTCTTAAATTCTTCAAATTTTGAGTACCCCAGTGCGAAATTCGCCCCGACGGGTTGTCGGTCGTACCCCAACCACATTTCACACCACCATGAACAATAAATGCACACACTAAAATCGCTATTACCGATAGGCTCATCCAATCAAGTTTCGATAAACCCGTTCATCATCATCTCCTGCGGTTTCGAACACGCCTGTTAGTTGGCTTCTGATGCTCGTCGAGGTCGGAATTTCCAAATACGCGTGGTGCGTCGGGCCGCGCGCTCTGACTTCGGCCTAGAAAAATGCGTCAACTGATCATTGTCATTTCTGCCACTTGCGTGTGGTGAAATGGGGTCATAACTTAAGAGACGGCTGTTTCATATCAATTATTTTACATAAAATCATATTTCAAACCATAAATTAATGTTCGACAGCCAAATTAAAGAAACAATACCAATACAGGCTTACAGTCTAAGTTCGACATTGTGTTGTCTACGATTAGACAGCTGATAACTCATTCCCGTACGTCGTAACTCTATAATGACCTTTGCTTTTTGTCACATGTGCGCCGCATTCGCGATTGTTGCCGGCGCCTGTTTGCAGGTCAGCCCACTACAGTTGTTATACATATCGAAAAACCGATAAACTTTTAGGCGAAAAAGGCACTATTCCATGCCCATTTTTGATTTTTTCGATATTAAATAAAAACAGAAGCTCCTTATCCTAGGAAAAATAAAATGGGAAATCATTGGAAGGTGGCACACTACCTTTAAAGACAGATTCTTAGTGACTTCACATTCGCACTTACAGCGGGGTCGAACGGACCTCCCTCCCGGTTTTTCGCAAATAATTCGCGCAAAAAGCTGCCGATCGCGACAAAACTTTTGGTACCCTCGGGCCTCGAGTTAATCAATTTTACAAATACTGTTAAAATTTAATGACCCTGACCCCAATGACCTTTGACCTGTGGTCTGATTCTCGAGACCATGCGACCGGAATCGCGAATTGGCGTATGTCGGCTGACATTATCCGCGCAATTTCCAATCTTTTTGTGGTGTGGGTTTCAAGGTCACGTGAAGGTCAGGTCAAGGTCATTGACCGTTGATGACATTGCTTCACTTTTTCGAGTTTTACATGTTTCTAGGGTAGTTTCTGGAGCTGATTTCGAATTCCCATTTGGAGATTTATGAAGTAGTTTTGATGACCTCGTAACATGCTGTCAGCTGTCAATGGTGGTCAACACCTGCTATGGATGGCTGGCAGGTCTCCTACTGGTTGACATGACCTGACCTGACCTGACCCGACCTGGCCTAAATACATTAAGACATCATAGGTATGTGATCAAAACTAACATGAACTACGTGTTCAGCACCCCGCAAAATTCCTTTTTCAACCTCACTTTACGAACTTTCAGCAAGTCCCGATTTTCCCGATTTTTGGGTCATTGACCTGACCTGGAAGGTCAACCAATGACATAAATAAGACCATAAAATTGGGTATCATTCGCTTACTCTCGTCGCGGGCAACACGCTCGTTTTTTCTGCGAAGCTCTAGCTCCATCACAGGCCAAACGGTAAGGAGGGTCCAACGGACCCCCCCCCCCTCCCCTATACGTTAGACGGTGGCAAACACGAATACGGGCGAGGGTTAAAACAAAGGAAAAATATTATTACGAGCGAACGGACCGCGCAAGCCAAGCGAAATCTTTTTAAGATAACGGAAAGATATCAGCATTTACATATTATAACGGCCCGGCCCAGCCTGTAACGCTTTTAAGAGGCATATATCTCATGCCTCAGTAACCGTTGCAGTGGTTGGGCTGATCGACCTGCCACCCTTTTTGAGGAAAGCCTATTTCTTCTAGCCTGTAATTAATTGCTCTTAACCCTCGCCGGCACAGGCCATTTTGAGTCCTTCGACGGCACAAGGGGGGGGGGTTGGTACGACCCCCCTCGCGTTTAGCCCCTGATGGAGGTAGAGCTTCGCGGAAAAAACGAGCGTGTTGCCCGTCACGAGAGAAAGCCAATGATACCCAATTTTAAGGTCCTAGGTCAGCGGTTGACCTTCCAGGTCAGGTCAATGACCCAAAAATCGGAAATATCGGGACCTGTTAAAAAGTCGTTAAGTGTGGCTGCTAAGCGCTTTTCCGGGGTGCTGATCACGAATATTGTGTTAGTTTTGAACACAGATGATGTCGTTAAGCGTTTAGACCAGGTCGGGTCAGGTCAGGTCAGGTCAACCGGTAGGGGTTGTGACGGGTATTCGTAGTACCTGTCATCCGCCTCTGACAGCTTCGTAACATGTTACGAAGGCACCAAAACTACTTTGTAAATGTTCAAAGGGTTGCTAAATTCGAATTCAGCTCCAAAAACTAGCCTAGAAACATGTAAAACTCGAAGAAGTGAACCGAGGTCACCAAAGGTCAATGACCTGGCCTGACCTTCAGGTGACTTTGACACCCACCCTAATGCATGGGAGCAACATCAAATCACATGTTTGAACGTTTGAAACCACGAAAAGCTTAAGCAAACGCGCGGCTAATGCGAGCCGACATACGCCGAATCGCGATTCCGGCCAAACATGGTCTCGGAAAAGAGGTCTCAGGTCAAAGGTCATTTGGGTCAGGGTCATGAAATTTTCAGGGTAGGTGTAAAATTAATTAATGCGAGGGTACTGAAAGTTTCGTCGCGATTGGCCGCTTTTACGCGAGTTACTCGCGAAAAAAAACCTTAGGGGTGCATCAACCCCCCCCCCCCCCTGTGCCGGCGAGGGTTAATACATCTACATAGGGGAGACCCGGGAGGTATGGGCCGGTTTTGTGAAAAGGCAATTTTTTCCAGTGGGAAGTGGCTAGACCCGGTTTTTCACTCTGTGTACGAGAAATTGCCTTTCGCCTGCAAAGTGTGCCTGATATTAGGCATCTGGGATCAACTATTTTGTCTCGAGATAACTTTCATTAAATCATGCGCTTTTTCGATCCATCAAAATACACCGGGAGATATTGGCCATGGCCCGGGATGTATGGGCCGGTGCCCTTTTTCATATTCTTTTCTCGATACTGAGAACAATACTCGTAGCTGGTATCTACCTTGATCTCTCCAATGAACCGCATAAGCGGCCAACAGCTTACTTCATGGGGGTCACGTGGGCACTGAAATGTATTTCGGTAAACTCAATGATTCTCTATTAAATAACATGAATAATATTTTTTGTTCGAATGAAATTTGTAGTTAAATTTTCGACATTGCGCGACAAAAATAAAACTTATTGAAGAGGACATTAAATGAAAGCATCATTTTATTGATTTAGGATCAACGGGGGATGAGTGGCCCGAACCTCCCGGTTAGGACGCCAGAATGTGCATAGCATCTGGGCTCATAATCTTGCAAGAAAGCTTCAAATTGTCTATCCAGTCTTAATTTGCATGCTTTAAACTTGATATTACCGATAGTCTGACATCATAAAACGAGCCTGGTTCAAATCTATCACGAATTTTAAATCATGCGCTTTTTCGATCCATCAAAATACACCGGGAGATATGGGCCATGGCCCGGGAGGTATGGGCCGGTGCCCTTTTTCATATTCTTTTCTCGATACTGAGAACAATACTCGTAGCTGGTATCTACCTTGATCTCTCTTAGAGCCAATGAACCGCATAAGCGGCCAACAGCTTACTTCATGGGGGTCACGTGGGCACTGATATGTATTTCGGTAAACTCAATGATTCTCCATTAAAGGGAGATAATGAGCTTTCTTTTTTCTTAAATAAAAATTACTCGACATCTATACTATTTCTACTGTAGTTTCTATAAAATATGAAAATTTCCTAGCACATTTTCGTATGTGAAAAAGGTTTTATTTTTGCAAAAAAGAAGCAGTACTTGCAGTACTTGTAACACCCACCGAAATGCGTTGTCCTTCTCTATAAAAAAGTCGCAGTATATGGCGCTTTTGTTTCAAACAGCGACGCTTGGGTTTTTGTTTATGTTATCGCCTTGTCGTTGCTTGGTTGTAAGGATTCTAATTTGAATTAGAGTTAATACGGTTTAGAATTAATTAGATTCTAATTCGGGGGTACATAGTGCCTACTCTTCTTTGTTTCCAAGTATTATTTTGCGCCACAAATGAACGGCAAGCGCCAGAAACGCAGCCAAATCTTGCGATTGCGACTACGAAATTCATTATTTTGGCCTCAGAGCCTGAAGCGAAAAATACAAGCATATTTATTTCAAAAAGACTTCAGAGGCCTCTTGCACCAAACTACCTAGCTAGGTAAAATCGAAAAAACCGGTTTCAGAATAAGCTAATCTAGTGGTGGTAAATTTGTTTGCAATAGCCCAATACATAATCCTACATGTGCTTGCTAAATTTTGCACGCAAATTGTTACATTTGGGACTTGGACTGGGTATACGATGCAAAATAATCCAAGCATTGGTGCAAGAGGATTTTGGTGCAAGAGGCCTCAGGTTTGTCGAACGGTGTTATGAGAATTTCGATAACAGTACTGCATAAGTTTTTCAGTGATGCCGCAAAAGTGTTGTATCTATCTTCTTTTATTGTGCAGTCGGCGGGACCGATTCAAAATTGAGTCGTTGCTATACTAAAATAGCAGCATATGGCGACAGATGATGAACAGGAAAAATAGTTGCGTAAATTTAGACATAAACCACCCCCAAACCATGAATATCTTTTGAAGGCACTATAGACGACCATTAACTAACTAGATGTGATGAAGATCAAATGTAATGAATACGCTCATTTTACAAAATTACATGCAAGTACCAAAAAGTGATGTAAGTACTTATTCAACGGTCTTTTTCAGCGCTCCCCGCTAACGTGACTTCAAGTTGAGATATTTGCGGCAAGGTACCGAATTGAGCAAAATGGTTTTAATTTACATTATAACTTGTTGTGTTTTGTCAGAAAATGGTCCTAACTCAGATTTTGTGGAAAAAGGTCATAATCTCCCTTTAAATAAGATAAATAATATTTTTTGTTCGAATGAAATTTGTTGTTAAATGTTCGACCTTGCGCGACAAAAATAAAACTTATTGAAGAGGACATTAAATGAAAGCATCATTTTATTGATTTAGGATCAACGGGGGTGGGTGGCCCGAACCTCCCGGTTAGGACGCCAGAATGTGCGTAGCATCTGGGCTCATAATCTTGCAAGAAAGCTTCAAATTATCTATCCAGTCTTAATTTGCATGCTTTAAACTTTATATTACCGATGTTCTGACATCATAAAACGAGCCTGGTTCAAATATATCACGAATTTTCTGTATGTACCGTATTTTACTCGAAGAGGGCAAAAACGCTTTATCACTGCTCATTGCCAAAGATGACTGATGCAAATTTTATAAATCACGTGGGTTGTATAACGGAATGGCTGCTACCCTTTTACGCGGCCAAATGTGTGAAAATACGCAACACTTCTTCAAAACTGCGATGGCCCATACCTCCAGGGGGCCCATACCTCCCGGGTCTCCCGGTGATCGTCGTGGCACGCAGGGGAGGAGCTTCCTGTACAGTTGGTGGGGCGGCGGTCCCACCAACTTGCCATTTTGCTCCACCAATAAGTGTTTTGCCCCACCAACTTAAGCTGATTTGCAGGACTTTGTTGCTTTTCAAATCAATCATTGAGGAGCTTTGGAATGTCTGTGTTATGCAAAATTTTACATTTGCAGGAATCTGGAATTGATTCAGTGTTCATTTTATTCAACTTGACAGTCGGACAGTGTAGGTTTGATGCCTTTTCGCCCCACCAACTTCCCCGGAAAAGCTCCACCCATGGTGGCACGTGTCACGCGAAAGCTGTTTTGTTGAAGTAGCGCTTTTGAAAGACCTAAAACTTTCTAGTAGCCGGTCCCGTAGCTCAGTTGGTAGAGCGTTGGACTCCGCGTGGTGAGAGCACGCGTTCACGGTTATAACAGTCCGGGTTCGAAGCGCGACGGGCGCTTGACATTTATGAGCCTCCTGACAGGTTGGTTGCGGTTGGTGGCAGGCCGTGGCCAAGCGAAGTCAGTGAGGGGACCGGCCGTGCGCGGCTATGTGCGCACGTTAAACTTTGAATTCTAAATTCTGCCATAGAACTGGAATCGCGCGATCGGAGGGTAGAGGGCAGTGCCACCGCAACAAGCTTCGCTTAGCGGTGGTTCTGTCTTTGTGAATCCTTCCTATCAAAAGGTTCGGACTAATTTATAAAAAAAAAAATCACAGATGATATCATTGGGCATTTAGACCAGGTCGGGTCAGGTCAGGTCAGGTCAACCAGTAGGGGTCGTGACGGGTATTCGTAATACGTGTCAACCGCCTCTGAGAGCTTTGTAACATGTTACGAAGGCACCAACACTACTTCGTAAATGTTCAAATGGTTGCTAAATTCGAATTCAGCTCCAAAAACTAGCCTAGAAACATGTAAAACTCGAAAACGTGGATCGAGGTCACCAAAGGTCAATGACCTGACCTGACCTTCAGGTGACCTTGACATCCACCCAAATGCATGGGAGCAACATCAAATCACATGTTTGAGCGTTTGAAACCACAAAAAGCGCAAACGCGCGGCATGCGAGCCGACATACGCCGAATCGCGATTCCAGCCAAACATGGTCTCGGAAAGTAGGTCACAGGTCAAAGGTCATTTGGGTCCATCTCATGAAATGTTCAGGGTAGGTGTAAAATTGATCAATGCGAGGGACTGAAAGTTTCGTCACGATCGGCCACTTTTTACGCGAGTTGTTTATTCGCGAAAAAACCTCCGGGGATGATTGCATACCCCCCCCCCCCTGTGCCGGCGAGAGTTAAGCAGTCGAAAAAAGCACTTTTGGACAATTGACATGTTATTGAGACATGGAAGAGCAGTTCAAACAGCTGCAATGCGTCCAGTTTTACAATAGGCAATCGATTGGGATGCAACATGAGTTTTACCGGTCAGGTCATGAGCTCGACCTTAAAAAATGTTCATCTTTGGAGGTTAAATTACACACCATTCTACACCATTGGACGAGAGAGACATGATGCTAGAACTGATTGTTTGTAATGCCTATGTACCCACAACAATGACAACAATGCACCGCTGGGCTACGCTTCGCTTGCGTTCCAGGACCGTAGTGACGTCACAGGAAGGGACGCGGGCGGACCGCTGATGACCCGCCCGCTGTCAAAGGGCGGGCTTGGGTTTGACGGGCGCACAATACGCGGCCGCGCGCGTGTTCCTGGAAGCGATAGCGAAGGCTCGGGCGTCGGAAGGGTTGGACGCTTTGACCCTCTCCAAGACCTCCCGCTGTTACTGCCAAGGTTACTGCTACTGAGAAGGAAAATAAGTAACGGTGGTATTCACACAGGCTTTTCACTAATTTCTGACGTTTCGCACGTGTCGTCAACAATCCGTCTCCTAGAGATAGGTACTTGCGCGAACACAGGTAACCCGAACCGGACTGTTAGCTTGAAACGCCGCAAGGGAAAAACATACTGCTCCATGGTATCATTTCTTCCACGTGTGACCGGTCTGGAGCCTTTTCGCATTAGATCGATGCGTGTTTTTATCGATATAGGATCTCCATCGATCTTAGAATTTGCGATCTGAATGATGGGTTGGAGCAAGATTAGAATGGGTCTGAGCCAGGACAGTAGAATCGGAGTTGGACCCAGAGTCACCAAAATCTTACCAACTCCGACTCCGGAGTAGAATCGAAATCGCAAACTGAATGGTTCAAAGTCATACCTACCCGAAGCGGAAGCCAGTCTGCCGAAAAATAGCCGTTTTCACGACGGGCTTTCTGGCTAGTGGACTTATGTAATATATGTGTTACAGGGAGTTTGAGAAATCCGTGAGTTTGCAAACTCCCTATTGAGTTTGCAAACTCCCTGACCCATCAGTGACTTTGCAAACTCACTAGGGAGTTTGCAAATTCACTAGGGAGTTTGCAAACTCACTGACCGGTCAGGGAGTTTGAGAAATTCCAGAGCGATTGGGCCAAATAAAATCAAATGTGTAAGATGAGGGTGGCATACGTGCCGTCCGTGATGTTAAAACAAAAGCGAATAGTGGTACGGCCTATATAACCGTCTCACGCTGACAAAAAGCTTACAGATCCTTCATTGATTTACCGAAAAAAGCTACTCGCGGCTATGTAAAGGGGAGGTTCGGAGCAACGTGCTCCTCCGTTCCGTCGTTTCCATCCTCAGGAATCAGGATACTGAAATCCTTCTCGTCCACGCCGAAACCCACTCCGGGCTGGACAGGCACCTTTATCTCATGCGGGCTGCTCCCTTGGAGCGGCACCGCTGCTCCCGGGGGAGCGCACCCCGTAGCCGGGTGCAAAGAGTGCTTGGGGGGCTGGTCGGTCTGTCAATTCGGACGGGCTCAGCCCCGGCGACTCTGCATATAGGGTGTCTGCCCAGACCAATGTCTCCCCCTATAATTCCTATCATTCGTCCGACTCTGAAATGGTCTTGTCAGACCGAAAGGGTTTAGTCAGACCCAACTAAACAAAAACAAACAAGCAGCGTGCGCCAGTCGCAGCTGGGCTGGCTGCCAGCAGCGCCGGCTCTCGATGACACGTCTATGGCGGAGTGGGAATGGGCGTGAATTGATGCGTGTGCCTGTACTTTAGCATAAGTGACCAATAGTCAGCTGTTTCTACTTTGATATATTTAGCCTGACTCTGGAATAGCCACACTTGAGTGGAACGGGTCTAATTGGGACGTAAACTAAATAAATGTATAACTAAATAAAGCGGCAGTACATGCATGGGTAAATCACTGAACATTTTAAAATGAAAAAGGTATTTATGGTGTGCATATGATCTATAAGCTTTCTGTCAGCGTGCGAGGCCTTACAGCTAGCCTCCTTTGTTTTAACATCACGGGCGGCACGTATGCCACCCACATGCTGCACACTTGTTTTTATTTGGCCCAATCACTCTGAAATTTCTCAAACTCCCTGACCGGTCAGTGAGTTTGCAAACTCCCTAGTGAATTTGTAAACTCCCTAGTGAGTTTGCAAACTCACTGATGGGTCAGGGAGTTTGCAAACTCACTAGGGAGTTTGCAAACTCACGGATTTCTCAAACTCCCTGTAACATATGGACTAAATCTACAAAAAAAAAACTCTTTTACAGCAAATATGTTCATACTTCATATCATGACTTTATTTTAGTGTTTTAACCCTCGCATGTCACGCATGTGTAGGGGTAGTTGGACAGGACCCGCCCCCTCGGTTTTTCGCGAATAATCTCACTCAAAAAGCGGACGATCGCGACGAAACTTTCAGTACCCCAGAGCTGATAGATTTTACACATAACTCTTTTTCTTTCATGACCTTGACCCCAATGACCTTTGACCCCTGACCTTTTTCTCGAGACCATGTTTGACCGAAATCGCGATTCAGCGTATTTCAGATCATATTATCAACGCGTTTCCAGTCTTTTTTTGTGTTGTAAACGTCCAGCATATCAAATGATGTTCGTCCCATACATTACGGTGAGTGCCAAGGTCACGTAAGGGTCAGGTCAAGGTCATTGACCTTTGAGGACCTTGATTCACTTTTTTTAGTTTTACATGTTCCTAGCATCCGTTTGATCATTTACTTAGTAGTTTTAGTGCCTTCGTAACATGTTACGAAGCCGTCAGTGGTAGTTGACACCTACTATGGATAGCCGGCAGGACGCCTACTGGTTGACCTGACCTGCACTGACCCGAGCTAGCCTAAATGCATGAACTCATAATCTGTGATCAAAACTAACATAAAATACGTGATCGGCACCCCAAAAACTCCGTAACAGCTTCACTTTATGAATTTCTAACACGTCCCGAATTTATGCTTTTGCACCAATCTACATTGATTACTACAATCTGTTTTATTTTTTTATTCATTTATTTACTTGTTTACTTATTTATTTGCATAATCGCAAACAGAGCTATCTCCACTTGCAGGCGAAGTCAGGCTTAAAATCAGTTAAATGAAAAAACAGCGTAACATAAAATAAAATACTGAGTAGGGGAAAATGGGGTAATTTGGCCCATGGTGTAAATTGACCTCCCCCACCTGTACGACGTCTGATAAAAGTGAATGAATTAACTCTAGTCCCTATTCATTCGTCATGGGTAGAACTAACTCGAGGACAAATGTCAAAATTTTCCCCTCGTAGCTTTGTTCACAATTAACCCGCGCCCGGGTGGGCATCTCAGCCAACTTCGCCATGGTGGGGGGCTTTTTTGGCCACACCAGATTACCTCAGAAAGAAAGCAAGCTAGAAAGACACAGTAAAAGCTATAGATAGCTCGCTGAAAGATCTTTCAGAATCATATAGGTCATTTTTGATCAGGTTATCGCGTAGGTCACTGAAGGTCACCAAAGATAAAATTTTCACGATTGTTGTACCCGATTTTGACAACTTCTCACAAAGCGGCGCATAAGTCGGGAACCAATAGAGCTACAGCTGCGGAAAGAACTCATTCGATAGCTCTTTCAAAAGCCTTTCTGAAAAAAAAATGTTTCGGATTTGACCTAAGGTCAACGGTTTTGCCTCCAGAGAGCAAAAACTATCAAAATAGGACGTTTTTCGGAAAAGTTTCCGTGTCATAACTTTTAACTCCAAGCTTGCATGACGTTGATTTTACCGGCATCGCGTTTTTCTCGTCGAGACGCGTCGAATGAACTATATCTTTACCTGAAAAGGTCAACTTGAAAATTTGACCTCAGGTCAAATCACTGAAAAGGTCATGTTGCATGTCATTCGGCTCCTTTTGCTGAACTGAACACATTTATGGTGTTTTCAGCGCTCTAGCATGTTTCTTTCTAAAGTTATTGTCAAAAAGCTGTTAGTAACGTTTCATGATCTGGGATGACCTCACGGGCATAATTGAAGTGTTCACAGGTACAATTTTCCGGTTCAGTGTGTCATGCTTACCTATGTCACGGTGTTTGAGGTTGTTTACGGCCAAACAAAGAGCATTTCAATTTTCCCCCATTGACTTATAATGGAGAGGTCGCAAAATTTAGCTGGTCACCGATATGAAACTTCCGAGATGTATACTGATTTCCTCATGCAAAAGTTTGAAAGTTTGAAACGAATTTCAAACTTCTGGGATGTACACTGTAGGAATGACAGAACCACAAAGTTTTTTAGAGGTATGGTTACTTAAGTTGACCTGGTGACCTGACCTTACGTGACCTGGGATCAAAATTTTCACACACCATGCGAAATTGATGTATGATACAAAGTTTCGTTGCACGCGCAAAAACTGGCAGGTGTGGCCAAAACGCCCCCTCCCTCCGCCCTTGCCACTCGGGCGAAGGATAATACATATTACCAGTAAAACGCCTTTTGGGCGAAGAACGATTGGGCGAAGAACGAGCGAGCGAGATAGTGAGCCCTGCACGAGCGGAAGGGCGAGAGGGTACTTCCAACGGACTTGCGCAAAGCACCCTTCTAACCGGTCGCTAGCGGTGTACCAAATTTGAACACAATCGGCCCAGCCGTTCCTGAGATCTGGAAGCGGCATTCTGCACGTGCGCACGTGCAAACGGGGTCCAAAATGACTTTTGCACGGCACCCTACTAACCAGTCCCCAACCGTGTACCAAATTTCAGCGCAATCGGCCCAGCCGTTCTCGAGATCTGGAAACGCCCCCTGCACGTGCGCACGTGCAGTAGCACCCTAACCGCAACACATGGGAATGCATTGCCTCGTGGGTGCCTACCCGTATGCCAAGTTTCAGCGAAATCACCCCAGTAATTACCGAGTTACTGAAATGGGAACAAATTTGGCACCTCTTATTGTTGTATTTTGCACGTGCAGTGGGGGTCACTCACATAGATGAAGAGTATCCAACCTTTGGTAGAAGGGATGCAGCTTCCCTATAAAAATGACCGCAAGACAATCGCTCAAGCCGCTGCTGAGATATGGGCCTCTCAAAATTATTACTTTTGCAAAACTGCTTGAGCACCCTTGACTTTTCACGTGGCACGTGCCACGGCGGTCACTGAGATGTATCAAAAGTAGTCAATTACGGGGTAGAAGGGATGGGGCTACCCAGCAAAAAAGACCGCAGGCTATTCGATCCAGCGGTTGCTGAGATATAAGCCTCTCAAAAGCGTTACAGGCCGGGCCGGGCCGGGCCGGGCCGCTCATACTGAGATTTTTCCGTTATATTGAAAAGACTTCGCTTCGCTCGCTGCGCTCGCTCGCTCGTAATAAAACGTGAATTTCTTTAGAAAATGGTAAGCTTTACTTCTGTTTTAAAAGTTGTATTTCATGTAGTATTTGGGCTGTAAACGAACTCCGACATTATAGCGCCATTCCTGGGGGTGATCAGCGGTTCCAAGAGCAATATTATCTAGTTCCGTACAGCCATGACTACTTTACACAATTTTCAGAATGGCAATGTGGGTTTATTTGGCTGGGACTAGCGGGCCAGCTTGACCTTGGGCGCACCGCCCAAGGTCACTATGCTGGGACAGCCGAGTTGTCATGGTCAATTATACCATAAATGACATAATTCATGACCAACTTTAACGACATGGACCATTCATGCCTTATTTCCTATTGGGCAGCTGTAAGGGCATGTGACGTCATCAAATGTTATTAAACGTTTTGTTTTGCTAATAACTCCGTACAGAAAAAGATACAGCCGCGCAAATGGTATTATTGTATTCAGCTCGTCAAGGCGCATCGAACGATATACATGATGACCTTGAAGACACGTGACCTTGAGGTCAAGCGACCTGAGGTAACGTGACCTGAGGTCAACCCCTTGGACTATTTGTGACCGATTTTTTGGAAACTATGACCGCTGAGTCAACTTCCAAAATGCGTCAACTGCGTCATAGGACACACGTCATTGCTTAATCTGAAGCTGACTCGCCTATAACAAGAAATCCCGACCTCAAAGTAACACCGGCCAAAATGCCCCACACCCCGGCCAAATAACCCTGCTGGTGGGGCAATTTAGCCGCTTTGTAGACATTTGTAATACCTACGCCACAACTTCAATATAAAAGTTACCCTATCATTTCAAGTTTACTGTCCAGTGTCCAGTAAAACAAGATGAATGCGACACCTGCCAGCGTTGAGGAAATGCCGAAATATATCTTCAATTTTAAGTTACATCATTTAAAAAGAAACGGCCAAATAACCCCATTCTTTCCTACAATAGTACCTACACGTTTAAACCTCGCCGGCCGAGGGGGACCCCCCATAGGGTTTTTCGCGATAACTCCAAACACGCTGGCGATAAAGAGCTTTAACTTGGCATACCTGACCTTTGATTCAAGCCGGATCTTTTGACACCAACCGCATTTTCAGGTCAGGTCAGGTCACTGAACTATGACGTCATAAGGGAACCTCTGCACGGTCGTCAGATGTCGCAAATTCGCAACGCCCTCACTGCCAGAGTAGCTTTCACAGGGAAATGAAACTTGCATGATCTAATATCCATTACGAGTCTCATAACTTGTATGTCTCGGAATTTCCTAAAGGTCATATGAGGTCAGGCCATTTTCGTAACCTCACCATTATGTCAATGGGGAAAAATGAAAACTGCTATTCTGGCGCCGGGAACGATCTCCAACTATCTCAAGCACACAGAATCGTGCTTTGATGCACTCCTTGCAAGGAAACATGCGTCAGTTTTGCAATTTTGACCTTGTGTGACGTCATTAGGGTCATATTAGTTTTTCGTCAATAACTCCCGAGCAATTTGAGCTAGCGAGTCGAGAAAGCAACCAATGGACTCAGGAAGACCTGCCAAATCGAATGATATGCGATATAACCTACACTCAGAAAACACTTTAAGAACATTTTTGAATAAGGGCTCATATGAGTGCCAAAACAGGGCTCAAATCTGTATGATTTTAAAATCGGGATCAGTTAGGCGCCCTTTTCGGGCTCAAAGTACATTAGCCCCGAAAGCGGCATCAGTTCGTCTTCCTTTTCGGGCTCAATTCGAGCTGCGTTTTAGGGCTCCATACGACATTCCGCCATTCCGTCTTTTGCTGTTTTCAGTGCCGTGTGTTGGTGTACCTACCGCCGTGATTTCAAAATGAATGGTAAGTTATTAGTTATCAGTTATCGCTATCTTTTAGAAAAAATCAAGATGTTGATGCTCATGCCATTTTAATCCCTTATCAATTAAAATTGTGGTGGCATTTGTTCAGAAAAGGTCTGATCTACAATTGTGGCGCCGTTGATACGAATACGCACGGGTTTGATTATTCGTTTTTCTTGTATTTGCGCCACATGAAAGCATCATATCTGGATTCAGGATGTCAAATAGTGTAAGAATGTGCAAAAATTTTGTCTGGTTCTTCGTGATGATGTGATTGAAGCAATGCTTTCAAGGGTAGGTAAGGATTTTGTTACTTGTTCGTAATGGTTATCTTGATGCTCAACTAAAATTAATCCTAACCTTGCCTACTAACCTATTAAGTTAAACTTAGTACCAATACCTACCAACCTACAACCTATTTGGATCTTTCATATACTTATAACATGCTGCTGCTTCTGCTAACATGCTGCGGAATGCTGGTTGACATGATGGAATGCTGGTATGACAGTGTTCCATGTTTCAGAATTTTAGGTGAATAACCACACATGATGGGGAAAATGTTTTCATCCTAAAAATATGACAAGTGGCTTTATTTCATCTTTGCTAAAAAAATATGTCAAAAGTTTGATTCAACAGCCAGCTGCCAGGTTACCCATGACTTGACAGTTGATGCATCTACTCTACATCATTTCATTTCAGATCCTGTGAAGGTTCTGACAAAATCTGAGGTAAAAATGGCATTATGCAGTTTTGCGGAAAGACTAAATCTATCTCATTTTGTCTTCAGATTTTTTTTATTGGGACACCCAATTGAAATCCAATTTTAGAACACTGTGACACCATGCCTGTGTGCCAAGTAAGAGGAAGGGTCTACAAGTATACATCAAGATAACCAATTATGGACAAGTTGAGACTTGAGTCATGAGCTCTTATTTGTGGTTACAATACCTTCAACTGCATGATTTTGCACAACTTCCATACAGGCATCCAGACTGGAAAAGGTTCAAGTCCATACTTATTCTGGTGCTTGAATATGGCAGTTCAAAGATGGAAGGCATATGATGCTACAAAATGAAAAAATAATTCAACTTACAAAAAATAGGTATTCATATCTATCCTAAACTAAACTAACCTAAACTTACCTAACCTAATCCAACCCAACCCAACCACCCCAACCAGCCCAGCCCAGCCCAACCCAGCCCAGCCCAGCCCAGCCCAGCCCAGCCCAGCCCAGCCCAGCCCAACCCAACCCAAAACCTACAGTCTAAAACCTAGAGCTAAAACCTGCAGCCCAAACTGGAAAACATCCATATGGTACGCCGGACGCCCGTGAAGCCGTCATGCGCCGAAGTTCGGCGCAAGCTATTTTGCAATTTGCGCTGAAATTTCTGCATTATTTGCGCCGAAGGTTAGTGCCCTTTTGCGTCAAAATTAAGCCACTTATACAAAAAGCACGTTTACATCTGCTGGCCAAGGTTTTATAAACCAGACAGAACGCTCTGGGCCTTAACCACTCCTGACTCCCATGTTTGAGCGTCCAAATTAGTTGATGTTTCCATGGAAGCTGAATACCACAATACGTGTAGCGCACTGTAGCATAGTGCCGTGAAATAAGGCTCGGGACGGAAGTTCCGGGGTCACAAAAATTGGTGTGGCGGTGTTGTCGCGGCTGGCGGGCTCCAGCAAGGGGTTTAAGTTTACGACACCACTCTTGTTTCAGGAGAGGTGTCAGCGATTCGAGACTACTTGGGCATGCGGGCAGCGGGGTCGGCGTGGCTGCCTGCGGCTGCGGCCACACATCTTGGCGTCCTGGAGGCGGAGATGCTGATGGTGGCATGAGTCATCACTGGCTGCCCGATTTCCATGCTCCAAGACTCGCCGTGAGGGCCGAGGCGGGCGTCGTGCCGATGGAGAGATGAGGAGGGATGCGCTGGCATCGCGCCTACTGGCGAAGGCGCTCTCCCTCCCGTCGGAGGACCCGCCGCGTCGTGGCGGAAGCCCCCCCCCCAACCGTGACTGAAGTCAGTGACCGGCTGGAGAGAGCGCGGGGGAGCGGTGTGGGACCACTGGAGTGGCGCTGCCCGCCGAGGCGCGCTTATCCACGAGACTGCCCCCGTAGACGCCAACAGACGGCGTCACGGTCCACCTGGACCTGCTGCCGATCGGGGCGTCCGCGACAGCGAGGAGGAGTGCTGCGGAGGCGTGACTGGGAGCGCTCCCCCAGCGTGCGACGTGGGCCTGGGTCGACGGGTCTGCGACCGGGGGAGTAATAGGAAGGCGGCGCTGGGGTCCTCACCGAGCACCCAGACAGTACAACATTGGTACTGCGGGAGGCGGCGGGGAGGATTTGCTCCATTTACCGATCTGAGATGGTGGCGCCCAAAACGGCAAAGCAACATCTCCTGAAGCACCCGTCCTTCGAGGAAGACCCCATAATCATTTGCTCCGACTCGCAGGCGTCGCTGGCGACGCCACGAGGTGGACAAGTGGCCCAGACACCCCCCCCCTCATCCCCTAGGTGCCGCCATCTGGGAGTATATGATGGCCCTAGTGGCTGTAGGGGGCCGAAGAATCCACCATAGAAGGAGGGCGGCGATAGCCCGATTAAGCTGGGCGTCCAGTGGAGCCTCGGCTCTATCATGGGCATTGGGCAAGGACTCTGCGAGCACCCCCGTCTCCTCCATCTCCGACGGCACTCCAGTCAGAAAGCTGTCCCCACCCGAGTTTCCCAGCAGCATGGGCCACATGAAACCGAACAGCGCCGAGCCGCTCGACGCTGAGGACCAGGCGAGAGTAACAGTGAAAAGGTGAAACGCTCGAAACGGCGCGCGCCGCCGGCCGAGGGCGCCGAGCCGGCCCAGGCCGGCTGCGGGTCAAACAGAAGCCGTCTCCGCGGCGGCCGCCCAGTGACAGCGACTCGGACTGACGTCGAGGCACCGCTGCCGCCTCCGCCGACCAACCCGCCGCCCAGCAAGGGCAGTTTGAAGGCGGCTGCGCCGGTGAAGGTGGCGCGGCCTGGCAGGGGCCGCGGCCGGCCCACTCCCAGCTACCCGTCCCGCGAGGTGCTCAGTACCACCGACTCGTCCGATTCTGAGGCAGCGCCGTCGGCGGGCCGCCGCCAGCAGTGACGACGACCGGCTGGCGGCGTTCGCGCGGGACTTGTCCGACTCCTGGTACTCGGACTTGCCGCCCAAACTGGACGCCGGCGGCGTGAGCACCAGCAACGCCAATAAAAAGTCCACCTTCATCCGGCTCTTCTCGCACCGTGTCAAAAGGACTACGCCGCGCGGCCGGCCGGCCAACTCGAATGAGCGCAGCGAAGGGCACACGTCCCCGACGGCGGCACTGGCGCCTCCCGCCGCGCCGCTGCCGGCGTTGCTGGCAACGCCGATCCAGGCCCATCGATTTCTACTGTTTTGTTGCCTACGTGCCGCTGCCGCCGCTCAGCCAGCACAATGGCGTGCCGGTGTTGCGCTGTCGGATCGAAAAGCGGCTCCTGCAGCGGACGGACGGGTGCGGCCCGCGCGATGAGCCGCCGCCGCACACCGAGCTGCGCCGCGCGGACGTGAAGGTGGAGCTGGCAGCGGCCTGCTCAGTCCCCTCAACGGCGTCGACCGGCTCTCCGGCGATTTGCGGTCAGAAACGCCGCCGCTTCTGGGACCAAGGTGTCAGAGCGCGGCGCTGCCCGTGAGACGTTAAGTTAGCACAGGCAATGTCGTCTGCACTCCTTGCAGTTCATGTTGAATACACAACCATGTTGCGAAGTAATAGGCGCCGGGTTTTTCAGTTCATAGAACCTTTTCCCTGGCTATTACACCCCACAACCGAACACTGACACCTTGCACAAGTATGACTGTGTGTATGAATGTTAATAAATACATGAACCAATGTTGTGTTTTCGGTTCCAGTACCTTCTTTGGGCACCTCGGCAACAAGTAAGTAATCCGTTAGCTTTGCCACACCTAAGATAGGCTCCCACGTTGTTATTTGCTCCCGGGTTAACATAAACCGGTTTAACGTAACTTTTGCATCCCGGCCAAAATTGCCGGTTAACTGTCCCACCGCTCGAGACTGGCGCTAGGCTGGCCGAGCAAAAAAAAAGTTTGTCCGCGGCTTCGTCTTATTCGCAGCTGCTGGACACGGGGGAGGGGGGAGGAGGGGCTGCATCGGACGAAAAGCGGGCTCTGGTATTAACTGGATTTTTTGCCAGCTGGCGCCGTATGGTGGCGCTAGCAGAGCTTCTTACATATCAATGCTAGATATAAAAGAATGAATATTTACCAATCAATTTTTCATTTAAAGCCATTTGAAATATTTATGTCCATCCTACTACCGCGCTTAGGTATATCTAAAATTAAATACCTTTCGTGCGTCGCCAGCTGGCCAGCCAGCTGACGCAATCCAGCTTTTACCAAAGCCCCGAAAAGCGATGACGTGAGCCCTAATATTGGCTTCACCACACAATTTGAGCCCTCAAACTGGAATCAGGTGAGCTCGAAAATGGGGATCAGGCTGAAAACTGGTATCATAGTGAGACTAGTTTTAGAGCTTGACACCGATAATGGGTACTGACTGAGCTCTGTTTCTGCGATCAATGATACCGATTTAAGGGATCGTATGAGCCCATGTGGCGCTAGCTCAGAAAGTATTCTCGAAATGTGCTGTCTGTTTTGAATATGGTACATTAGCCCGAAAACTGGTCTCTGAGCCCGAAAATCGGGACACTGTTTTCTCAGTGTACTTCGACCAATGTCGTGACCTGGGGGCGCTGACCTGACCGTGACCTGAGGTCAACACCTTAAGTTGACCTCACCCAAACAAAAAGTATACCATTCGACGCGCCTGGGCGAGGCGAACACGATGCTGCTAAAATCGCGGCTCTGCGGCCGTTTTTTTTTTTTTGCTAAGTTATTCACCAAAAACGGAACCGTACCTTGGGGCACTTGACGGTTTCTCATCAATATAGTATTCATTCTGAGGGATTACATATTTTTGTTAGTCCACGACAACTGCCAATAGCAATCCGCGCGTCTGAATTTTTTGTCATTTTTCTTCTGAGCGTCGATTTATCAGCGTGTTGGAGTGGGCCATCACTGGCCATGTAATAAAATGAATACTGTGTGGAAAGGGATAATAATAAAAATATTGACCTCTGTGACGCCACTGTAGCTCTCGGGCGAACAGTACAGTATGGCCAAAGAGAAATTCACTCAAACCCCCTGCCAGACCAACACCATCCATATAATATTCAGGTCGGAGGCGAAATAAAATTGACCGGGTACATCGTTGATGTACTCGATATCAACGATGCAAAGCAACTCGGCATCAATCTGCTTGAGGGGCCAGGGCAGCCACCAGTCCGGGGTCTCGGCGTCCTCAGTTCCCCTGACGCAGGCTAAAACAGAGGATGAGCGTTTGGCTAGAAGGGGGCGGATAACTGATGAGCTCAACTGTCAAGTTAAACCGCACCGTGCTGATGGTCACCGTGTCGTGCTGAGGGGGAGGGGCGTTTTCACACGTTTAACTCGGCTCCTGGGCCACGTGGTGACACAAGTTAAACCGCACCGTGCTGATGGTCACCGTGTCGTGCTGAGGGGGAGGGGCGTTTTCACACGTTTAACTCGGCTCCTGGGCCACGTGGTTACACGTGGTAAGTGGCATTCAAAACAGCGTTAAAAAATAATGAAGAAAATAGTTAATCGTTTGTTAATTAAGCCAGGTGAAAGGTCAGGCCGCCAAAGGTCAAATTTTGCCTATGTCAACATTTTTCTTCAAAAAGCGGCGCACAACTCGGGAACCAATAGAGCTACCCAGCCGATAACTCAAGAACCAATTTAGACGCAGCAAAACGGACGAGGAGGCAAACGAAAGAACGCGACGAGACACTTCCGATGAGTACCTGAAAGTTGAATTTCAAGGTCACAGGTCGGGTCAAGGTCAGGTCAAACACATGAAATTGGGCTTTAAGTAGCATGGGTCCAAAACACCTCTGGTGACCTGACCTTTGACCTGACCGAAAAAGTGACATAAGTGATTTCGCCATCATTCCTTACGCTTTTTCGAACGTCGCTTTCCCCGTATCGCTACATGGCCCAGGAGCCGAGTTAAAAGGGGGTGTTCAAACACCCCCGCCCACCAGCAGGGCGTGTACCTAAAGGACTAGTGATGTCAATTACAGAACATCTGAATACTGATACCAAACCAAGTCCCAACATAAATCGTAAGGAAATACCGATACCGAACCAACTTCATAACATCAGGGAAATACCGACTTTTTACCAATTTCTCAGCCTTCTTATACATTAGTGAGGGCTCATAATACCAACAAAATACCAAGTACATTAGGACTGAAATACCAAATACCAAGTTGGTATCGGTTTGGTATTTGGTATGTTAGAGTGAGTTTGCGAAATCGGTGGATCCGCGGAGTCCCTAGGGAATCCACGGAGTCCCTAGTGGCTCCGCGGATGAACATCAAGTCTAGTATATGTATTCGCGGATAAACGGGCGGGGATCCGCGGATGAACAAGACTCTTCAGGATAACCGCGAACTCCCTGAAGAGTTGACGAGATCCGCGAACCACCCGGGGAATTTGCGGAGTAACGATTCATTCTAGTGAATTTGCGAAGGTCCTTTGCGTTTCATGCAGCTATCTTATGACAAGAATCAAGAATGCAACTGCATATT
The DNA here is from genome assembly GCF_019059575.1 of Amphibalanus amphitrite. Lineage (NCBI taxonomy): Eukaryota > Metazoa > Arthropoda > Thecostraca > Balanomorpha > Balanidae > Amphibalanus > Amphibalanus amphitrite. The sequence continues at coordinate 400,722 of NW_024881560.1, forward strand.
GGTTAGATCGTCTGCGACTTAACCCTCGCCCGTACCTATTGGTGTTTTCCCAGTTGCTGTTGGAATTCGCGGAGTTGGTACCGAGCTTAGACGTCGCTCGCAAATATCAATATGCAATTAAATAATAGACGGTAGTCGGTAAGCCATTTTTGGCGTGGTTGAACTTCTGCGACCAGTCTGCTTACTTTTCTCCCAACCATGAATGGAAAGCTGGAAAGGCATCTGAGCGATCATGTGAATGTATGCAAGCATGGGTGTCGTTTTGTATAGGCTTGGTAGGGCCTGAGCCCTACCAATAATTTCAGAATTTTTACATTAATCCTAGGGCGCTTCATGGTAAGAATGGCTTGGTATCCTAAAATTAACCATAAAAGCCCTACCAATAAAGTTCGGAAAGTGACACCCGTGTATGCAAGTGTGTATGAATAACAGTAATGCTCACTCTTCCTCAGAGGCGGAGCTTCCTGTACAGTTGGTGGGGCAGTTGCCCCCTCCCCCCAACTTGCCCTTTTGCCACAGCCGACCTGACCCGACCGGCCAGCACCGCGCTTACAGCCGCTCCAGCCCGGCGCCGCAGTATATCTATTCTGGGGAACATTTTGACTGGAGGGGCAATGTTGAACTCCGATACGAGAACCCAACACGTAGGTACCTATGAACCCGCGTAAAAATATCAACTTTGAAATTTGAGCTAATTTGACCTGACCTTGACCTGACCTTCACCAGAGCATAACCTAAACTGGCCCCAAAGGCTGCCTTACCCACATAATCGCAGTTTTCATGTAAAATGGACCATAAAACATGCATCACATCATGTTTTCATATTGTGACCATCTGTGACCTGACCTGGCATCAGTGACCTGAACTAGCAAAATATGTGTTTGAAGAACAATGCCCCATCATTGATTTTCAGTGACATGCATTTTACTCGATTTTACAAGCACAACACATTTCTTGAAATGCCTGTAAACGGTGAAAATTCGACATTTGACCTGACCTGTGACGTTATCGCTTTGACCTAGGTCAATGAAATTGGGTCACAAGGTAGTTCCCCGCTGGGGCTATCCAACACCGTTTGCGGCTTGTCGCTATGTTACGTGGTTCTCGAGATCTTAGGGGGGAATGCCCCCCCTCCCCCAATAGGACGCGTTGCTCGGCAGACCCCAAACGGGGCGCGGGTTAAGTCGCAGATGATCTACCCAATATCACATGCATTCTAGTCTAGATAGCTGTATGAAACGCATAGGAACTTCGCAAACTCACTAGAATGAATCGTTACTCCGCAAAATCCCCGGGTGGTTCGCGGATCTCGTCAACTCTTCAGGGAGTTCGCGGTTATCCTGAAGAGTCTTGTTCATCCGCGGATCCCCGCCCGTTTATCCGCGAATATACTAGACTTGATGTTCATCCGCGGAGCCACTAGGGACTTCGCGGATTCCCTAGGAAATCCGCGGATCCACAAATTTCGCAAACTCACTCTAACATCGGTATACCAAAAAGTTGGTATCCGATTGACATCTCTATAAAGGACCCCCAGCGGGGTGCGGGTTATGAAATGCATGCATCATTGTCATGAAGTAGTCACAAGAAATTGCCAAGATTCCGTTCAAGATTTTGGAAACCGTAGAACGATAGGTAATCAAAAATCGAAGATGGCAATTTGATTGTTCATGGTAGGTATTGGCAGTCCAATGACGTTTACGGCATGTCTGTTTGTGTCTATTCTGTGATTTTTTACCTATGATTTTTTTTTTAAACATGTGTTGTTTTTTGTCGAAAACTCAAATCATGACGTCACTAAAACCTCGATATCTCAACGAAATTTGTACTGATTTTTTTTTTGGAAACTGTCACAATAAACTTCTATCAATTCCCTACATGTACCTACCTACACAAAATTTGGCAAAAAAAAAACAACGTCCCTAATCCTATGCTAAAATTCTGCACCAGCAATATTCCAAGTGTTCGTGCTTACAAACTGGCCAGCTGTCTATATGGACTCTCAGCTGCTCCCGGGTCATACGCAGCGCCTCGCCGACTGAGCGTAGCCAGGCGACAAGCCAGCCCGTCACCGCAAGAACGGCGCTACCTACCCCCCCCCCCCCCCTCCCTCCTCCCGACCCCGTCCCCCGACCGGCGCGGCATTCCTCGGGCCACAATAGTTAGGCTCCCCTCCCTCAGCTGACCCGTCCTCAGGTGCGGTGTAGGTACACTGGACAAATACCTCTGCCGGGGCTGACGGGGTCCATGTTTGAACAAGGGATTAAGGGAAGCGTTCAAACATCTCAGACGGAGTTTTCGCCGAAACTACCAGCTAGCGCCATCCACCGGTGAACGGCGGTACTAAACTTCATTCGCTAGTTCCCGAAACGACACACCATGATATTTGATATACCTATGCTTCAAAGCGTAACGCCCCCGCGACCTTCCAGATATGAACTGACTTGAGCGTGGAAAACCTTTGAACTTAACGGTCATGAGTCAAGACTAGGACAAGCACGGGCTGTCAAACGAAAATAATCAAATGTTTCCGGAAAGTGGTTTGTCATATCGTTAGTGTTGGCGCGATTCAAACGTGATGAAACGATATTCAGACGTAGAGTCGGCATGCTAGGCATCCTCCACCCTTGAACAACATCAGGCGCCTGGAAATATGCTTCATAGCATGCTAAAAGTGAAATCGTCACACTCCTTCTTGAAATGTATTGAAGATAGTTTGCTCTGTTTCCAATGCAGTATTCTTCAATGATAACATTTTAAACACTTCCGAAGGACAAATGCTTATACCACCTGTATCCACAAATGTATTGAGTTGCTACAAGTGGGTGTATGACGTAATTACATGGAAGATAATAATGACAAATATGGCTAATCTGTAAGACCACTTTCACGACCATAAACCCTTTATCCCTTTCCTCTAAGCAATAAAAAGCAATATCACACCCGAACAAACACGATAATGTGGCGACCAGCTGCGAGTTGTGTGTAGGACAAACGGTAACCCGATCAATACACGATTACCGAGTATGCGGCCTGCCGCGTCAGTTCCGGCCGGGCCGAGCCCCCTGACCTCACGGGCGCGGCCGTGGCCCCCCGAGCCGCGCCGGGCTGCTATCGCCCCTCTGCAACTCTCACCCGCCGCTGACCTCTGCCCCGTACCGCCACCAGCCCCGCCCACTGCGCAGAGCGGCGGTCCGTAGTCTGCACCGGTACTGACCGGTCACCGCCGCGCCGGTCCGGTCCGGTCCGGTCCGGTCTGGACCCCATCGGTCCCGAGAAACTGAAACCTCAGAGGACCTAACTACTTGCCTCGGCCGTAATTGATTCCGGTCCCAGGTTGCTTATCTCCAAAGCTGGAACCTTACTTTGCAATATTTTACATCAATTCACTCTATACGAGTGTGCCGGTGATTCTAATCCCAGGTCCTCGTCTGTTGCCACTGCACTGGCGTCGAGCGTCACACTCGATCGGTCACAGGTTACGGGCGGCCTGCCGCAGAAAGCTTTCTGACTTCACTCATCAATACCGCCAATTGGCTGTGCTCTACCTTACTTTTGTATGTCGCGGTGAGAATCTTTCTGCAACTGCATCCATGTCGGGCTAAAATAGATGAGCCATTACTAACATTTCTTTTTGGGCGTAATAAACTTAATTTCAGCATTACTGTTACAATAAAATTGTCCCAGACTAACCCCCGTTGCCACATGAATTGATCCGTCGCTGGCTGTCCCTCCTACCCCGCCCTGTCATCGACTCAGTTGATCAGCTGTTGCTCGCCGAGAGTCGGCCCGGCGCAAAGATTGCCTCTCCGTGACCCTTCCCCTTCGACCGGTGCCACCCATCTCCACCAGGCACCTCAACCTGCGACTGGCGCGCGGAGCCGCTCCCGGCGGCACTTGATCCCCGTTTATGGCTGTGACAAGCTAAACCAGAGAGCGAACGACAGCTGCGACCCCCGAGAAGGACGGAACGGGATGGAATGGGATGGAATGGGACGGGACGGGACGGGACGGGACGGGACGGGACGGGACGGGCCCGGGTGGGTGAGGCTGGGTGGTGTCGATCGATCCCACCTGGCTAGCCGATTCCGGTCGCCAGGGCGAGTCGGCCGGCCGGGCGGTACTGCGCTGATCGGAGGCCAGCGGCCGACAGAACTTGTTGACATTATCGGAAGTTCGGGTGCAGTTGAGTGCGGAAGACTTCTGTTGCAGCCCCTTCGTCTCCCATTTGACTCAGTTTCGACATATTGGTCGCGAACGAAGCCGACGTGGCATGGTGGAACTTCAGTCTTTGATGAGCTTTTTTAGGTCTTGTGAGGATTTAGTGGGATTGCCGAGAATGAACACAGGGAAAGATGAAAGTGGATCTGCTAACCCACCGCATTGACGGTCCGTGATGCTTTTGAGGCTGAAAGTTGCACGATGAGTACCGTTTTAAATAAAGTGGAGCGGTCTATAAGGTGCTCGATGTTATCCGATCTCCTCTTGCGAATTCCGCTGGCGGAGTTGTCGGGGCTGAGCTGAGTTACCAATCGCACGGTGCACCTCCCCCGGATCTGCGGGGCTTCCGACCGTCATCTGAAGCGGCCCGGATCTGTTGTGGAGCGGAGCCTTCATCGGCCAGCCGTGTCGATCCAATTCTCGCCTCGGGACATAGCCGGAGGAGCAGTCGCAGGCGTTACATTCGCTGTTTCTGGTCTTTAAATCAACTGTACGGTTAAAATCAATTGTCTCGCACTGCACTTTCTTTTCTCATTTGAAATTCATTATAGCTTGACAAAGGACACTCCCATCCAGTAGGAATCACTGACCCTTGATGAATGCAACATGCAAAGCACTTTCACAATTTAAACCACCGTGTTTGGCTGACTTGTAAATAAAAGGCAGTCTTCCTGACCCATGAAGAGCTTCATCCCCCGCTGCTGACCGGTTCTGGTCGTCAGCTGCCCACCCCCGTGGGGTCGTAACCCGGCTCCAGATTCTCCCATCCCCAGCAGTGGCTTCTTAGTCATATTCTTTTCCAAGCCCAGTCCTATCTTTGTTATTAGCTCTCCCACTCCCAGTTCTACCTCCAGACAGCTTTATTATTCTCTTTAACTCTCGCCGGCATCTTAATTCGCATCTGAGGGCTTCCTGGGAGGGGGGAGGGGGTGGAGCTCACGGTCCTCAGCTTCCCCAGCTCCCTAGAGTCAACAGCCCTCAGCTTCCCTGCAGCTACCTAGAGTTAACAGCCCTCAGCTTTACCAGTTCCCTGGAGTTTACAAATTCGGCTCCCCCAGTTCTATGAAGTCCCTCCTCGACCCTCAGCCCTCCCTCTCACCCTCCTCAGCCCTCAACTATTCCCTCCCAACCTCTTTAGCCCTCAGCTCTCCAACCTTCCCCTCCCCGGTCCTCAGCTCTCCCTCCCACCCTCCTCAGTCCTCAACTGTTTCCACCCACCCTTTTTAGCCCTCAACTCTTCCCCCGCCCTCTTCATCCCTCAGCCCTCCCCTCCCACCTCTCATCTCCCCTCCCGCTCTCCCCCGCCGCCCAGCAATGCCCGTCTGTCGTCTCGCCGCCTGGTTCGGACGCCAGCTCGTTAATTTGCTCGTCGACTGAACTTGGTGCAGCGCTGCCGGCTCGAGCAGCCCCTCAGGTTGATTCGAGCCCCCTCCCCGCCCCGACCCAATCCGGGCAGACAGACCGGATGTAGGTCCGCACCGGTCGACTGCGGACGCCGGCGACGGGTCCGAATGATCGGAGCGAATCGGCCTCCGGGCACCTGTCGCGATCGGCCCGGATGACGAGATGAGGCGACGCGGGCCGTCCGTAGAGGCTGGTGGGGACGCTGCGAGAGCGAATCGGGGAAGGGGAGGTGAGGACGGGACTAGGTGAGATCAGATATGGAGCGGCTTGCCAGGATGAGTACTGGGAGTGTCTCTCAGGTTAGGGTGACCAGATAGGGGCCCTTATAGGTAAGAGCGGAGAGGCCGAGGGACCGAGCCTCTCAGAAAAGGACCGGGAGTTAGCGGCTCCGCCAGAAGGAGGACGGTATGTAGCGGCTCTCATGTGAGATCGAAGAGGGAGCACCTGCCATTGAAGCGACGATGACAGCTCTGCGTTGGACTTCTGACAGCTCTTCTTCAGCGGCTCTCTGACAGCGGAGATACCGCCAGATAACCTGAGCAGATCGCTCCGTCTCCGTCGGTGTCCCATGACAGCCGCGTTCCCGGCGACGGGCCAGCGCGTTTGTATCTGACCGGCCAGCGCGGCGCGCCCCGGACTCCGCCGGCCTCTCGCAGCCGGTGCACGCAGAGCCCGGAGGCAGCAGTCGATGACAGTCACGAGAGAGATGGCCGCAATAATTCAGGGCTGTCAAGGATGGCAAACGGTGCTGAAAGGATGACAGATTTTACCGGCAAGGTGGCCAGTGACAATCCTGGCTCGAGCGTAAGCGGCATTTATGCATTGCAATGTTTCGATACAGCTATCGTCATAGAAAACGACAGTTTTTTGATGAATTATTGGAAAGGTCATTGGGAAGCATTCACTCTTTTACGCGCAGCTAGTGTGATAAATGATTCTCCATTGCTAACGGGTTACTATCCGAATGCACGAGATCGTGAAAAGGAAAAGAATCGTAGCAGTAAAAAGAATCTGGCGGGGTGAAGTTTTCATTATGTAAACACAGCGGCTTCAGTGAGTGAAAAGGTATTTGAGGCAAGAAGGTTTTGCTGACTCGCTGCCTTTCAATGCCATTTGGCTTTTAGTGGAGTGTTTGGCATATTTGTGCAGTCCGCCGTCATACTATCCACTCGCCCCTCAGTCATGCCTATTACCCACACGTTGGCTGTCATACTATCCAGTCGCCAGTCGCCACCACAGTCCGCTGTCATGTCCACAATCCAGTCGACTGTCATACTGTCCATACATCCCACAGTCCATTGCCGTTATCCAGCCATCCCTACCCTCCAGCCCGCCACCATACCGTTGACGTCCACTGTGGAGAAGAGAGAGCCGATGAACGCTCGAAGCGCGTCGGGCAGCTCGTCGTACTCCTTATTGAGACACGTGTCTTTGATGGCACACTTGAACTCCTCGACTGAGACCTGGCCGTCCTGGAGAGAAGTGCTCTCAGTCAGCGGGAGCACACGCGAGCAGGGAGCACGCCTGCATGCGAGCACACCAGAACACACACCTTCCCTCCCATACACACACACGGCACGCACAGACCTCTGGCGCCGCGAGGGAGGCCCTCCGTTGCGGGGGTTAGTAGCGTTGTCGGTGAGTGAAGAAAGTCCTGTGGGTGGTTTATAGTTAGTGCGGCATGCATATTTGGATGTAGTCTTGGTGAGTATGCATATGCTGGTCAGTATTCGAATACCAGATTATATAGGACATGCAGGTGAAAATGATAGCGTTATGGTTCTGCCACGACTGGGCGGCGCAGGTGAGGTGTCGATGCCGTGTCACGCCAGAATATGATGTCGATATTCTGCATGACAAAAATGCATGGCATTCACAGTGGAGGATCCGGTGCCTGAATCACTTTAATGAATAAAAATAGTAGTGCGTATAATATAAGAACAATCGTGTATTACAACCAAATTACAACATAAATATCGAATGTTCGAGGAAAATGATCGGCCTTTTACATAACAGGCCATTTATATAGTAACTTTTATAAATCAAAATTTCGCGATGCAACAACGTGCACAAAATTGGAAGAGATCATTAGATGAACAATTAAGTGACTGATCATTTACTTTGGTCTTTGTTTATGATAACATTGAATTAACTATGTTTGCAAATTATTTTATTGAAGTAAGAAAAAAATGCTGAAATTTAATGACCATCTAAGGACTTGAATGTTGTAACTTAGAGTTCGTTTAGTTTAATTCCTGTATTCGAGTGCCTTACATATTCAAGACCAAATTATATCACCACTCAGTTTGTGCCGAGAGAACGTTCAAATTTTCTCAGATAAAATATCGCGTTCTCGGCACGTACAGTTAAAACACGGATACCTCTTATGAGGTTAGTGACCTCTGACATAAAAGGTCAGTGACCAACACAACAACTCACACCCCCTAAAATGTGACCCCACTCCGCTTGTGACCTTTATGGTTCCCCTGCTTGAAAACGGAGAGGCCTGCGTACTTCTCGGCCACTTCTAGTGAATATCCTCGTTCGGCCAGAGTATGTAGTAACATCCTGGCCAGAGGATGGGTCTCCATCGCTGTGTCCATCTTCTGCTGTATCTTTCCCTTCTGTGCTCCTTTCAGCGTCATTTGAATGTTTAACAGATGACCCGGCTCCCGAGAGCGTCGTGCCCGTATCAAGGACCCTGTCGTCATCAGTTGGGTTGCTCCTGCTGACCTCTTGTGGTCGCGGTTCAGCTGGAACCGATTGTCGTGTCACTGGGCGGGAGGACATCTCGGTTACTCGCTGACGAAGCGGTGAATTGTTCCTCCTTGACTCCGTTTCAGTTCCAAGTATTCGTGTCTCGGATGAGCGTGCTCGTGGATCGGCTGCTCTCGAGGCTGGCTTGCTGGCATGTCCCAGCGGAAGCAGCTGTCCTGCGTGACGGGACCATGTCAGTCCGTCTACTGCCACCTGATAGGACACTGGTCCTGTTCGGCCAATAACATGGCCCTCCTTCCATTTTGGTCCGCCTGCATAGTTGCGTACCAGCACCTTGTCTCCAGACTGGTATTCTGGAAATCTTTTGCTGCCGTTTTCCATCTGTTTCGCCTGTGCATTTAGCACCTTGTCAGCGGGCCTTGGCTTCAGCAGGTCGAGTTTGGTACGCATCACTCTTCCCATCATAGCTTCTGCCGGGGCGACTCCAGTGGTGCTGTGCTGGGTGTTTCGGTACATCATCAGGAACGATGACAGCTGTAGTTCCAGCGGACGGTCATCTCCGCTCAGAAGACATGCTTTGAGCTTCTGCTTGACTGTTTGCACCATTCTTTCAGCCAGTCCGTTAGACTGAGGTCGATATGGTGCGATTCGGATATGTTTTATCCCCAGCTTTGTCATAAACTCTTCAAACTCTCTCGAGGTCAGCTGCGCTCCGTTATCCGTCACAACTTGCACCGGAATTCCCCACCTTGCAAATATCTTGGAGAGCTCACTGATTGTTGCTTCTGCTGTGACTGTCTTCATGGTGACTATCTCTGGCCACTTGGTATGACTGTCTACTACGACTAGGTAATGTTGACCTCTGAAAGGTCCTGCGTAATCCAGATGGATCCGCTCCCACGGGTTCTTCGTATGTTCCCACGGATGTAGAAACACCGCTGGTCTCTCGTTTTGTCCAGCTTGACATCCTGCACAGCCTCTTACAGCTTCTGTCACATCTTCATCGATCTTTGGCCACCAAACATAACTTCGTGCCAACATCTTCATCTTGCTGATGCCTGGGTGGCTGCTATGAAGTTCACTGAGCACCTCGGCTCGCAGATTCTCCGGTACCACGACTCTGTTACCCCAGAGAATACAGCCACAGGTGAGCGACAGTTCACTCCTCTTTGCTTCAAACGGTTGCAGCTCGGATGGGATCCTTTCCGGCCAGCCGCTGAGGAGGTACTGTGCCACCTTTGATAGAACTCTGTCTCGACCAGTGGCCCTCTTGACGTGTTCACAGGTGAGTGGCGCCATCCTGTCCCACTGCTCCAGGAAGCACACTGAAGCTTCATCTGTGATCCTGTCAGTCTCCTCTGCTTCCGGAACTGGCAAACGAGACAAGAAGTCAGCCATGGGAATGTCTGCTGCTTTTCTGTACTCCACATCATAGGTATACTCTGCCAGAATCAACGCCCATCGTTGCATTCGGGCAGCTGCTAGAGCAGGGCCTGGCGTCTTTGGTCCTAGCATCGTTGTCAGTGGCTTGTTATCAGTCACTAATGAGAACTTTCTGCCCCACAGGTACTGGCGGAACCGTTTCACACCAAAGATAACGGCCAGCCCTTCCCGTTCGACCTGGGCATAATTCTTCTCGGCTGTGGATAGGCTTCTGGAGGCAAATCTGACAGGCCTCTCGTTTCCGTCTCCGTCCACCTGCACGAGAACGGCTCCTAAGCCATACGGACTGGCGTCCGTGATCAAACGCACTGGCTTCCGTCCGTCATAATGTGCCAAGACGGGTGCTTGAGTGAGCCTCTTCTTCAGCTCGTTGAAGCTGGCTTCTTCAGTCGCCGTCCATTTCCACTTTTGGCCCTTCTTCAGCAGTCTGTGCAGCGGCGCCGCCACTTTCGACATGGCAGCCACAAATCTGGCGTAGAAGGTCACAGCTCCCAGGAAGCTTCTCAACTCGCCCGTGTTCCGAGGTCTGGGAGCGTCCAACACCGGGGTCACCTTCTCCTTCACTGGTTTCACGCCGTCACCACTGAGTTCCACTCCAAGATACCGAATCGACTTCATCATGAACTCGCACTTTTTCCTTTTTAGGACGAGCTTCCACTTCTTCAGTCGCTTCAGCGTTTCACTTAACCGCTCTAATGTTTCAGCCTCTGTTGGTCCCGCTACAAGGACGTCATCTTGGAAGCATGTCACTCCTGGAAGGCCTTCAAGCACCTTCTCCATCGTGCTTTGGAATATAGCTGGAGAGGCTGCTATCCCGTATGGTAACCGCTTCATCTTCAGCAGTCCCCTCGGAGTGTTTAGCACCGTCATCTTCTGGCTCTCTTCGTCCAGCGTCATCTGCAAATACGCTGTGCTGAGATCCAACTTGCAGAACAACTTCATATCTGGCAGCTTTGCCAGAATGTCTTCTAAGGTTGGCATTGGATGTTTCGGAACCTCAAGCTGAGGGTTCACAGTGCATTTGTAGTCACTTCAGCTCGCTCTCAACTTGGTCTTGCAGGGCGTATGGGACCGTTCTGACTCCCTTGAAAACGGGCTCTGCCGTTTCCTTTAGCCTCAAGTGGGCCTTTACGTCAGCCAGTTGTCCTAACTTGTCTTCAAACACATCCTTGTTCTCCTTCAGAATCGCTTCGAGTGATAGGCGCTGGCTGCCGTTCTCCGCTACTTGATTGACGTGTTTCCCGGTGGATATCAGTCCGAGCAGCTCCGCCGTTACTCCACTCAGAAGCGAAACTTGGCCGTGGGCCGCGATCAGCCAGCAGCTCTGGACCTCTCTGCCGTTCACCGCCGTTGTCGCCAAGAACTGACCATCCAGCTTCAGAGGGATCTTCGAGCCATACGGCAGCAGACGCCGATTGGTCTTCACTGTCTTGAAACCGACCAGTGTTTTGAAGTCCTTTCTTGTTATAATATCTGCTGAGGCTCCTGTGTCAACCAAAACCCTCACAGTCTGACCGTTTAGCTGCACTGAGGTCAGTGTGCCACGTCCTTCAGCGCTGCTGCTCTCGGACGTGAACGCAAAGTCGTCGAAATCACTCACTGTCCGATCTGCTTCGACTTCGTCTCTTGTGGCATTCACTCGCCGCTTGTAGCTCGGTCCATCATCTTGGCGGCTTTTGCACATCTTGGCAAAATGGTTCTTGCCTCCGCACTTGTTGCACGTTTTCCCTCTGGTGACTAAACAGTCACTCGCTTTGTGCGAACTCCTTCCGCATCGGTAGCATGGGCCTCGACTCTGTCCGCCTTTTCTGTCGCCGTGTTGGAACGGACTTTTCTGGCGTCTTTCACCGACGACTCGGTAGGCCGACTCTCCTTCTTTCTTCGGCTCCTGCTCCGGACTCGGATTGACTTCTTTTGTCAGATTCATCTCTTGAAGTTTCTTTGCCTGTACTCGGACCTGCAGAAACGACTCCCACATTTTGATTGCATCTTCTGCCGTCAGGTGCTGTGCCTCAAGCATTCTGACTTGCAGCGAAGAGTGCGGACACCGTGAGATTATCATATCACGAATGAGCTCAGTTTTCTGCTCCCGAGTAAAGTCACACTTCTCTGCCTGTTTCTTCAAGCGCCCCACAAAATCTCTAATATTTTCATCTCGGTCCATCATGGTCATGTTGTGGAATATGTTCCTTTCGTACAGAGTTCGGACCTGGGGTTTAAGAATACGTCTCAGCTTTGCTTTGGTGCGTTCATAGTCATTTGGCAGTGCTGAATCGGATTCAATTTCAGCCATATCCTTTAGTTTCTGTTGGATGTCAGTGCCCAGTAAATGAAGCAGCAGTGCTCTCTTCCGAGTCACTTCTTCTATGCCTAAAGCACACAGGTACACTTCAAATCCATCTAGCCATATATCGAAGTCTTCACCTTCATGGAACTTCTCTGGAGTGCTGAGACTGAGCGCCATATTTACTTGCTGTGGCCTGTTCCGGGTCCACAGTGATATCCACAATTATATGCAACAGTCGCGACTCAGTTCACCGTTCAGCCTCACTCCAACTCAATCAAACGTCTGTTAACTTACTTTGCACCAATCTTCTCTCAAATAAAAATTATCATGATAACACTCGATATCTGACGTTACGTTACTCTACTTAATTAATTCAACATCCTTGTCGCCATTATGTTGTAACTTAGAGTTCGTTTAGTTTAATTCCTGTATTCGAGTGCCTTACATATTCAAGACCAAATTATATCACCACTCAGTTTGTGCCGAGAGAACGTTCAAATTTTCTCAGATAAAATATCGCGTTCTCGGCACGTACAGTTAAAACACGGATACCTCTTATGAGGTTAGTGACCTCTGACATAAAAGGTCAGTGACCAACACAACATTGAACATCACATTTTTAAAACGTGCACACTCAACTGGAAGACAGGCTATAAAAATAGTCTCTCAAATTACTGATGTATTGTCTCATGTTAACCCGCGCGGGGCTGGGGTCTCCAGCCAAACGCGCGGGGCTGGGGGTGGGTAAATTTTACCCCCCCCCCCTGTTATCTCCCGAACTAATGGTCCGATTTGGAAAATTCAAACGCCAATCGAAAGATCTAATCTCGAACAACTAAAAACATGTACTTAATTTAAAGTTTGAGCCTTGAGGTCAAGGTCAAGGTCAGGTCAAGGGTACAAATTGCAAGTTTCTACAGTATCGGCCTTGCACCGTAGTTGAAGAATGGACTGAGACTGATTGCCCAAAACGTGTTCTTAGGCTACCAAGACAATATTCGCTGCATACAATATCATTCAGAGGTCAAGGTCAAGGTCAGGTCAGGTCAGGTCAGGTCAGGTCACCAAAAACAAAATATAGAAAAGGGCATGTGCGACACATGATTTATGGGTCATTTTATTCATACAATTCAATGGGCACACTCAATAGGTGATATGGACCACATCTAGATGAATTTTAGGTCGAGGTCAGGTCAAGGTCAGGTCAAGTGAGGTCAAATTTTGAAGTTGGTTGTTAAGGCCTAAAAAGGTGTCTATCTGATGCAGTTTTTCACGACAAATCGAATGGTGCTATTTTTGTTTCGGTTCGAGGTCTAGAACTTCCAAAAAAATCATTTTTCAAAATTGTTATGTGTCGTGACGTCATGAAATTTTTAATAACTCCCACATTTTTGAACCGATTCTTCTAAAAATTGGTATGTAGGTGCACATAGACTCTGACATATATTCCGGTTTTTTCGATGCACTCAAAATTTTTGATTTTATAATTATTTTCCCAAAAAAGTCAGTTTTTTTAGAAAAAAAAGTTTGTCCAAAATCCAAAATTTTCAAAAAACCGAGATAGCCATTTGATAGACAAAGTAGAATTACGTATAAACTTTTTTGTTACGTCTTGATTCCTTTAAAAATGAAGATGTTAGCGGCGTTTGAACTTTTGCCGTTTTTGAGGCGAAAATGGCGAACATGACGTCACTAAATCGTCAATTTCTCAAAAATTTTCCGACGGATTTCGCTCAAATTTTCAGGGAACGTGTCAAATTGATGTAAGAAAAGGTAGGGTAGCCTGGGGCAAGACACCCCAGATAATTTATTTTGCTACATAGCTTTTGTCCCACATCACCTGGAAGGCCAAATTTGTGCTCAATGCGTTCTTTGGACATTTTACTTTAAATTCCACCCCTCAAATTCATTCACTTATGATCGGACTCCTAACTAGGAAGTGTTTTATGAAGCAACTGCAAATGGGGCATTTTGCCCCAACCCCAGGGCAAAACGCCCCACGGCCTGGGGCAAGAAGCCCCATACTCTAGATTAAAGATTAAACATGCTAGTTGACTTAAATCTTACATGAGAGGTCTGTTAGACCTTGGGAAGCACGGCACTGAAGTTAGCTCCTTCCATCCTATCAGGTGTTCAGCTATGACACTATTGTATGAGCAGGTTTTTCACCTGCCTCATAAGGCCAAATAATATATTATTGCAATGGAAATGTTAACAAAATACTTCCTTTGCCATCCAGTTGCTGAGAAAAGTACACATAAATGCATAGAAACTTACTGTTAGCCAGCTACCGAACATTAGGAAGTGGGTAGTCCGAACAACACATGAGGTAAAACGCCCCATGGGGCGTTTTGCCCCCGCGACCTACCCCGCGTTTTACCCCATCACGTAGTTCGGTCAGAGAACAACGCCTTGCACTCCAGCAGGGCATAATTCAACACGAACCAACCCGGCATTATAAGCGTTAGATAAAGCTGTTCAAAATACATACAAGTCGTTAACCTGATGTGAATCATAAAAGAACGCCATGATGCATAAGCTGACAACAAAACATAAAAATCACTCCAAAAACACATTTTTGGCTATATCTCCCTAAAGAGTCATCACAATATCTTTTCAGCCTGCTCATAAAATGATCATATAGTGCACGTTTTATAGAAGAGATGATGTTTCTCCAGAACCTTGCCAGTTCCGAGAAACATCGGTGAGGCGTTTTACCTGGGCGGGGCGACTTGCCCCGGTCTACCCTACTGAAAGTTTGGCGGCGCTGCGCGCCGCTGTTTTTGAGTTATCGCAAAAATTCGCGAGGGTGGGTAAAATTTACCCCCCCCCCCCCCCCAGCCCCGCGCGGGTTAAGATATTTTGAAGATTGAAATGTTATGGGTATATGACTTGTTCATATCAGGTATGCTTGGGCCAGAAGATCATATGATGATATGACCATTGATCAATATGATCACAGATTCATGACCTTCGATTATCATAGCCAATAGCATGCGATGACGCAGTTGACAAGACTGTACATTGTGCAACGGGACCCAGCGCGACACAGGGCTTGGCAATAAACAAGAGGCAACCACGCACCCACTTTTGTAACACAGCACAAGGGACTTAGAACACGGAACCTGCCGGCACACATGACTCAACAATGCACTTCACAAACACACACAGAAACAGACTTCATAGCTCACAAAATAAAGCACAACGTTTGTCGTTACACGGCATTGCATATTGTTAAGCTCCTTCACAACAGTCCAACAGAACTGCCTCTTAGAGCTTATTCACTACCAATTGCAGAGAGTCCGCCAAATGTCAAGCTTTCAAACTCAACATTTGGACATTGGCCGAGCCTTTGGGTTCGAGGGTCGAGCAGAGATCATTCGGGGTTGGTGCTATCATTCCGGACGCATTCTGGTCGCATTCCGACCACATTCGGGTGCATTCGATCGGCATTCCGGGACACTAGTCTCATTCCTTGTCATCCGAGTCGCATGGGTGCTCGCCTACCATTCACGTCCACTGTGCCAAAGTGGGATGAGATAAACGCTTTTAGCGCGCCGGGGAATGCGTCAAACGGCTTCCCGACGCAGGCGTTTTTCACGGCCGACTTGAACTCCTCGACTGAGACCTGACCATCCTGCGGTGGCGGTCAGTTACGGTCACTGAGCGTGGTCAGCTCGGAGTCCAAACCCGTCCGGGGGCAGGATATCCGCTATGGTAAACCGATTGATATATTACAGTGGTTAGAGATTCGAGTACAGTGCACACTGCTTTTAATTAGTCATTCACCATTACTTCTAATCAATGAATGGCAGACACACCTATGGTTAGATGTACATAACTCACTGTGCATATACATACCTACCTAATGATGTCATGGCAAGGCATAAGAGAGCTCAACAGGACACTAATGTTACTTGCCTGCAGATGGCAAGAAGCTGTCAAACAAATGTGTCGCTTTGCGGCCGTGATAGGAAAACGAGTTTTAACATAGTTTTTACTTAGTATAAAAATAGAAGTTCCTACATAGAAAATTAGTTTTGTACTTAACAAAAGAAAACCCAGGGAATTGCAATATAACTTGCAAAGAAAATCCAAAAAGAAGGACTTTGCATAGTGGGGTTTCAAATGCACCCATATAGTCTATCTCAAAAGAAATGCCTATAATGTATCTATGGAAACGCTAATGGGGGGGGGGGGAGAAATTAGATAGGGACTATATAAAAATTTGAGTCAAGTTACCCCATGGTAAACAAAATGAAGATCAATAAACAAAATAATGGTGAAACCGTGCAATGTGCATAGAATCGTTTCTTAGGAAGGGTATTCAATGAAGCTTTATTTGGTGTGATTGTGCAATTGGTATCTTCACAGATAACAGTAGTACTACTGTTATCTGTGGTATCTTCGATAGATTCACTCAGAGATGCGCCACAGTTGCGCTAAATTTTCAGTTTTACAGGACTGCTGATGTGATCAACTATGCTTGTGCTGTGTAATGTTTGCGAGTTTAGCATAAACACGCAATCAACATGACTACAAGCTAAAATCTATTGACTACTGCCGTGATAGACAGGGCGGCAAACAACGGTAACGACGTTGTTCATCATGCGGCTACATTGTTCTGATATTTTTACCACAACTATTTACAACTGTTACAAGCAGCTTTGAAATGCCAATTATTTACATATGTAAGCTGTTAATAACAGAAGCCACAAAATGTAAGCACATGTAAGTAGCTGAAAAGCGGCACAATACTTTGACAACTTTTTAGTTTGAGCGCACCATCTTTCTTACCATTCAGGTCGACTGAAGCGAACATTTTGTCGACGAAAGCCTTCAAGGCCTGAGGGAAGTTGCTGTACGACTTTCCAACGCAAACCTTTTTTACGGCGGCTTTAAATTCGTCAATCGAAACGACGCCGTCCTGTAATGAGCAATTATTTTATTTCAGCCATAACCTATTGCTGCAATGCTATTGCAGCTAGGAAGACGGACCGTGTAGCCTGCATCGGAATGCTCTGAGCAAAAGTCATGCAACAAAGTGAAGGGTTAATAAATGAAAATATGATGATAACGGAAACAAAACAACTCATAATAAAAGGGAATGGAAACAGAATATGCCAAGTTATCCCGATCCATAGTCTGTATAATGTCACTAATATGACGTAGGTGTTGTTGTCAAGCCCCATGTGTGACATACCTTGTTGAAGTCTGCAAGGTCAGCGATCTCATTCCAGAGATTCCGCATGACCTTCCTGTTCTGTTCATACTTCTCTGGCTTCACCTCGCCCTTGCTCTCAATGACCGACGTTCGCACCGCCAGACACTCGAAGTCGTTCTTGTCGAGGTAGCCGTTGTTGTCAATGTCTGAAGGTGGAAAACAGAGTCTGGTTAGTTGCGTCCAAGGTATTAATTAATTCTGCTATCACGTATAGTCGTATAGGCAATGCAGAGGGCTTATTTCACTGGTTCCATTGTTTTGCGATTCCTTCGCTACACAGCTCTATCAGTTTTTTTTTTTTAGTTTCAGTGCTTATCAGAACTACCATATGTGTTTAGTAACAATTTATTGATATACATTTCTTATTTCTAAACATATGGATGATTGAAGGAATGTTAGCGGTCAGCGGAGAAGATTAGGTATGCTTAATTATAATTAGAAGAAGAAGAAAAATTAAGGGTGTCCGTCCCCCCCCCCCCCTACACAGTACAAACACGCCATGGCAAAAAAAAAAATGAAAAAGAAAAGCAACAAGACTGCGAGCGGTGTATTGGGGCGCATCGCTGCAGCCAGGGCTGACGGCCCCCCGACTCTGTAGGCTGTGCCGCCCGACACTGCCGCCCGCCGGCACAGCATCCTACGCGATACCAGAGTTGGGCGGTTCGCTTGGGCCCAACAGAAAATAATCAAATAGGAGTGATTTCCTGGGTGGGTGTTTTGAATACCAGCTTCGAACGTCACTTGAAAGCATATACGTTCAGGTCACCAAGCTGTGCCAATGTTGGTTTGTGGCAAGCAAAATTATCAGCGCCGGTATGGATATGGAGAGGCACGCTGAAATTTTTACAGTTGGCGCCTACTAACTGGACGAGTTCTAATCAGAATCTTGGGTCAGCTGTCAGTCATTCAGCCATTTTAGCTGGCCAATGTTTGTTGCGCGTCAACAGTGAACGACCAGCCGGGGCCCCGGCAGCGAGACAACGGAGACTGGTGAATTGGAGGGAGAGCTTTGATCACTGGTCAGCTCCGAAATGCGACCAAGTTTGACCTACATAGGTCTGGTTGAAACATTTGCATTTAGTTCAAGTTGCGCAGCCGATGCGTCCTATCAAAGAGATATCTGCCGTTCTGTCAGCACTGACTACGAGACGCCAACTTACCGTACATATACCGGACGACGAACTTGACCCGGTTATCCCAGCTGTAGGCCATCTCTGAAACAGCACAGGGGCAGTCGTCAGCCGCTGTGAACGCCCGTGGAAAAACGGCACTTACTCTGTGACGGCTGGGATCGAATGAAACGAACAATTGACGGGAAATTTGTCACATTGAGGCGCGGTTGTCCCCTGTGCTGCAACATGAAAATATTAACAACCTCCATTGAAGATATTGCACCTTTTTGCAATGACAAAACGGCCACTGACAAATCTTGGACACGAACTAAATCAATAATAATTGCAATTGACTCACCAGAATAACCTTTTATTAAAACAGCCAACTTTCCAGTAGGGTATTTGCAACTGTCATGTGCAGTACGAGTCAGCTAATATACGAGTAGCTTATGACAGAAGGGGACAGTGGACACACATTTCGTCATGAAAAATAGGCAGCACTCATCACAGCCAGGAGCAGTCACACCCTTTATGACTAAACTCGGGCAGCCGTTGGCTGGGTGGTCGACCTGACAATGAATTGTCCCAGTCACCGATGAGAAATAACCTCATTAGTCAGGCAGCAGAATTACGAACCTATTGAAGAAGGTCACACTACCCAGCGAGAGTCTGCAGCGCCGTGTTGGATAAGGCTCTATTCTGGTCCGAAGGAGCACTGCTATGCAAATTAATTAAGTTGGTAGTTGGCGCAAATGAAATCACATGACAGTGTCATGCTCCCATCTGACTTGAGGACCAGATGATCCCTGACACCTGTTTGCACCAAGTAGGGACAATTAATGGTTGTATCTTTCGTGTTAAGTTAACAAAGGTTTGACCACGAGTTGAGTCTTGGTTCGTGCAGAGGCTGGGTAGCTCAACTCATTTTCTGTGAATTTCCACATAGCTCTCATCGATCGCGGCCTGTTCGGTCGATGCGGAACGTGTGTCCTCAGCCACGTCTTGACTCCTGCCATCGGCAAAGGTCAATAGTAATTACAGCATGCTTTACGAGCATGTAATTTAGGCCGTGAGGGTGTCAAAATAAAAGACCGACGCAAAGGCGTATTTTCAACGATGCTGTGACCGATGCGTGCAATTAATTTAGAATTCGTTAATAACGTCCATTTAATTGTCACTGAAGTTATGTGTAAGAAGATAAGTGTTGCATCGCGATGCATAAATGATGCAATTGGATGATTTTTTCAGCGAAAAAGGCTGTAAAACAGAGCCTGTGCCGGACCTCGTTTTTAATTATGCATGCTACTTATTAATTAAGTATGTATGTATACTTGCACTACATATAAGGCCTTGAAATGCTAAAAAATCGTTTTAGGCAAGATAAAAAGATCTCCGACGTGTATTTTGCTATCATGATATGAAGTTCAAGAGAAATTTCCGGAGTCGCAGCTGGAGCCTGAACGAGAATTGAGATATTTGAAGTCAGATTCGAGGTCACCAAAAAGTGTATTTACTTCGCAGTCCTAATTATGGTTAACTGAATATATCAAATGAATATATATGTATTTTTTTTTTTAATTATGCTGCACGATGCCGTGTCTTAATTGGATTTAGGGTTTTTTACGGTAAAAGAGCTGTTTGATAGACACTTTGTTATCTGCTTTTCATAATCACACGATCATTACGATTACTTTGTGTTTAATAGTTCACCTCTAAGCTCCTTGCTATGTGATTTATTCCTGCTTCTGCCATTTAACCCGCGCCCTACTGATGTCTACGTGTAACGCGCCCTACGGGGGGGGGGGGGGGACTCCAAAACTACTGGGCCGATTGTCAAAATTCAAACGGCGTCTGATAGCACTGGAGAAACTGTCGAGCGAAAACTAATTTAATTGACCTCAAGGTCACTGATGACGTCACAGGTCAGGTCAAAGTAACAATCATCAATCCTAGACTTGTTCACCTTTTGGGCTCTGGCCGCCGGATGGCAAGTCAAATCAGGCTCATTTTTGCTTTAGGTACATACTTGTAACTAGATGCTTTAGGTCACGGACATATTATATTATGCATCGGTCACGTGCCACATGTTTTATGGTTCATTTAGGCCATATATTTCGAATTCTCTGTCGTTTATGTCCTTTGAGGTCATTTTGAGTTGAATTTAGCTGAGGTTAGGTCACTTTCAGGTCCAAAAAGGTAAAATTTTTAAGTGGAAATTTGTCAACACACAAGGTGTGTATCGGATGCCGTTTGAGCTCAGAAACACGATGGTGCCATTTATCTTAGTGTACGATGTCAAATGCATTCTGCAAAGTTGATTTTAAAAAATATAATTGTAATTTTTTTCTCTGATGCGTATAACTTGGCTATTTTTGAAGATATCCAGCTTAAACTTGCTACAGTACCTATATCCATGGCATGTGCTCTATCACATATATCCCGGTTTTCCGAAAAATCAAAAACTTTTTGAAAGAAAGACAAAAATACAAATTTTGAGACTTAATACATAAATTTCAAAATTTTCAAATTTCGCGACCTCCCCATTATAAGTCAATGGGGGAAAAATCAACTCCCTGTTTTTACCACTAAAACGGGTCGGAATGGCCCCATATACCATACATGACTTCATATACGATCAACCTTCACTACCTTGAGGTCTGTTTTGCTGTTGGGCAGCTGTAAGGTCATGTGACGTCATCAAAGGTCACCAAAGGTTTTTTTGCCAATAACTCCGTACAGGAACAAGATACAGCCACACGGATGATCTCATTGTGTTCAGCTCGTCAAGACGCATCGAATGATATACATGATGACCTCGAGGTCACGTGACCTGAGGTCTACCTTTGACCTTGACCTTTCGAGGTCAACATATATCATTCGATGCGGATTGACGAGAGGATCACGATGATGCCCTTAGTTTGTTCCTATCATGACTAATTCGGAAGTTATTCGAGAAAAACTCTCTCCTTATCTAGCGCCGCCATTTTGACTTTTTCGACCCCTGTGACGTCATCTTTGACCTGACCTGAAAATGACCTTTGTAAAAATTGTAGACCTTGTCTGTGCGTATGCGATGCCGTTTACCGCTTGCCGCTATCTTGCTTCGTTCTCGAGATCTCAGGGGGGCGGTCATCCGCCCCCCCCCCCGTCGGTACGAAGTTGGCGCAGACCCCCGTCGGTGCGCGGGTTAAACCTTTAAACGAATCAACACGAAACTTGCAGTACCCTCAGCGGCATCAATTTGACACCTTGTGTCAAATTCCCATTCATTCATTTGGACGAATTCAATTCATTTGGACGAATTTGTCAAATTCGTCCAAATTCATGACGTCAGAGTGACGTCATGTCGGCCGATTTTGATGCAAAATATTGGATTACGGCAAACGCTCTCAAGAGCCCAGTTTTAAAGCTAGATCCAATTTCTTTGCATCAGTGGATTACAAGTACACGTAGCTATCAAACTGCTATCTCGAATTTTCGAAATTTTGAAAATTTTGAAAAATATGTGTTTTCAATTACAAAAAATATGTTTTGATTTGTTCAAAAAGTTCGTAAAGTGGGGCTATTTGAAACGGATTTTACAATTTTTTGGCCTCTCTCTTCAAGACGGTTCATATTTCTTATAGCATGTAAATTGCAAAAATGTAGTTCCCTGTGAGCTCTTTCATATAGGCGCATTTTTGTTCAGCTAATAATAATTATTCAGGATACTTTGTTCGTCAAAGCCTGTCTCAAATAGGCCCATAGGGTGGGGCTATTTGAGACACGGTTTTAGTTACAAAGAAATTGAAGAAAATCGGTTAGATATAATTTTTTAAACGCCATGCGATTGGAAACTAAATTTTAATCATTCTGGCAAAAATTGTTTTTGCAAAGATTGTTATATTTCCTTTATATTCAATCTTTTCCGTTTTCGTAGGATGCTTCATTTCGGTAGGTTATAAATTGCATCACTATATGCTAAGGCTATCATTATGTGATGTGACCCTAAACTTTCAAAATTACAGGATGATCATCAAGGGCTATTTTAAAGTCAACGACAGAAAATTTTTTGAAAGTAAGTTTTTGTATGTAGCCCTGGTGGCGTGAAAACAGATATACTGAAAGTCGGTGGGGCTATTTGAGACAGGCTCGCTACCTTATGAAGCACACCGTAATGAATCAAACGAGCTAGAAGGTTTCCCAAAACATTTAAGTGAATGTTCTACATGATTCCTTGTTTCATTGCACATCTTCATGCGAAGAAATAACAGAAATATGTTAAGCGACTTTGATTTTATGCCGATTTTCCTCGATCGCTGCATGCTGTATCAATTGGCCGGTTACCCTACCACATCAAGTACTTGCATAGGCTCACCTAACAGTACGTTCATGTGCTAAATAATCTGAACCCTCGCCCTGGCAGGGCATTTTTCATAACACGACCTGGCAGGGGGGGGTCGATGCGACCCCCCCCCCTCGCGATTGGCTCCTATGGCACCTAGAAACACCAAATTTGGTAGGTAGGTGGGCCCCCTGGAGTTCTCACCCCTGTGCAAATTTGGTTGCTCTAGGTCAATATTTAGGGGGGTTTTGGGGGGTATAAATGTCAAAATTTCGCTAAAAACGGGTCAAAGGTTTTTCGCTTATAACTTTTGATCTAATTAAGATAGAGCAAAAAGAAAAGCACCAGTGAACTCAGCACGTCAAGGCGCGTCGAATGATATACTTTTTAGCTTGCTTAAGTGTACTTTAAGTTTTTTTTCTTAAATTTTAAGTAAACTTAAATTAATAAATTAAGTTCAAGTTAACCAAATTGCATCATATTGCATATCATTCGATTCGGCTGATCACCAGGAACACAATGATACCATTTTTTAAGCTCTAGCTTCATTATGTGCCAAGTTATTGGCAAAAACGTCATTTGACCTCAGTTGACCTCATTTGACCTGACCCATGGATAAGTACACCAAACAAAGAAGCACCAAGTGACCTGCTGTTAAGTACCGTGGTTTCAAAGCACAAAAGTGATAGAACGAAGCGGATATCTCCAGTATTTTCCTAATTTAGTATTTTCCCATAGGCTTAGCATTACGACGTAATGACCTCTAACCAGGGTTGTGCTCGACTCAAAAAAATTTGCCGACTCGACTCATCATTTAACTTCAGAAAGCCCTGACTCAACTCTGACTCAAACAAGGAGCTGATTTTTCCCCTTGACTCAACTCATGACTCAAGCGGCTCAATGAAAATACGAGTTGACTCAAACTTGACTCAAATTTTTGTTGAGTCAAGTCAGTTGACTCAAAATTGACTCAGATAAAAAAAGTTGTTGGGCGTGGGGTGGGGGTGAAAAAAATCCTGCAGCAGGGCCAGGCCTAAGTTGTTAAGCAGGGGGAGAATGAAAAGCTTATGTAGATTGTTTCTAGAAAGATGAGTCAGCTGACTCATGTTCCTAAATGTTTTTGACTCAACTCAATGTCAAAAGTTATTTTACTGACTCAACTCTGACTCAACTCAACGCCTTAATATTTTTGTCCGACTCAACTCTGACTCAACTCAACAGCTCAGCATTTTATCCGACTCGACTCAAATCTGACTCATTTGAGTCAGAGTTGAGTCAAATTTCTGACTCGACTCATGAGTCAAGCACAACCCTGCCTCTAACTGACCTCAGGTCAGTGACCTCAAAAAAGCCGGACTATATGTTATACAACTCGGTGAACTTAGCACATCCTGAAAGTTTGAAGGAAATCAGTCGAAAACTGTGAGTTGGACAGGTGCAAAAAGAAAATTGAAATTTGACCGTGACCTTGTACCGGTTTTTCTGACCTGGTGACCTGACACAAGGTCACCCAGACCTGAAATTTTCAGGTCATATGTAAAAAGGTTGCGCCATAGGCTGTGCCAAATTTGGCGGCGCTGCGCGCCGCTGTTTTTACGCAATTTTCGAAAAACCTTAGGGGGGGGTCGCATCGACCCCCCCCCTGCCAGGGCGAGGGTTAAATGGTGTTTTTTGGTCAACCAAGGTAGACATGTGTTGATTGCCGACTAAGTCAGTGACTGATAAAGCACATTTTAAGCACGTATTCATCAGAATAACTAGTTTGGTCACCAGCTAAAGGGTCATTATGTTATACTACGAACATGTAAATATTGCTTGCTGCGCTAAAGCCTAAAAGTACCCAGCATGAACCCACTGCACGTTTATGACCACAACCGATTCACCGGTGTTGCTCATGTCGAACGTTCGATGCACTTCAGGTAGATGGTGGTAAGTCTTCTCGGGTGCAATCGCATCACCATTATCAGTAGCTATTTGGCATATCTGTTGAGATTTGACCAGGTGGGCATCATCGGGATTCTGAGACAATGGGTTATGTAATCGGCAGTACCGTTAACAATATATAATATTTTCATGAAAAAATGTGCTTAGCCTATAAGTAATATATAATATCACACGGGGCCGGTAAAATGTTTCATTCAGGACCGAGGGATTTGTTGAGTTTTCCGCACGAGACCGAAGGTCGAGGGCGGAAAATTCAACAAAGCCCGAGGTCCTGAACGAAACATTCCGGCCCAAGTGTGATATTTATTTTAGCATATGCCGTTTAATTTCCATATTTAAGCTTCTTTAACAATTTTACATGCTTGAAAGAAGTGGAAAAACCAAGACCGAATATCAAGAACTAAAAAATGTACATATTCCCTGACCAAGATAATAAACCAAGCCGACTCATCCTTGTGTCTGGCTGTGAGTTGGATTTCTATCAAACCAAGAACATCTACTTCAATCTATGTCATATGAGAAGCTAGAGTAACGTTCGTTTTCAATATTAGAGAAGAGTGGAAGGTATACCTACAATCCTGTGAAGTGAGCGCTTGGTTTTCTACCCATGTCAATATGAATAAAGTTTTTACTGATCAATGTGAAATGCGTTTTTTTGTCAATTCATTACACATGTAAAAGGCATGAAATTGGCGCTACAGTAGGTGATTAATTAATCTGTCAGTACATTAAGATTTAAAATATTATCTTATTGAAAACCAACATTTACAATCTCTTCAATAGTTCAAAGCGACCAAATGCAACACATCAGTTAACGTTAGATTTATATCAGTTAAGCTCTTTTCCAGCGCCTTCCTCCGTCTCAGGAAATGCTTCAAAAGTTCGCTGGTAAAATGTTTTGCCCATGGGCCGAAACCTTTGCTCAATTGACTTCAACATTATGCGGTTTAATCCAAAAAGCTTTTACCGCACGCTCGCGCTAATGCTAAAGACATACTCCGGCATATGCTAAAACGGTAGTAACGATAGATCCAGTGGCGAAGCTGTTAAAATTTCAACTATTTTAAGCTGCAGGTAGGGGTTCTTTTGGAGCAGCATAAATTTTGCGTTTTTCTGTATTTCGTATTTTATGCCAAATTTCTTTCAAAACTTTTCGAAATTTTCAAAAAGGTTATTCAGGTCATTCACTGTTCAATTCCACATCAGCCTAAGCAAAAATGACGAAAAAATATCTAACGGTTTTCATTTTACAACGATTTTACTAAACCACTACCTTACTGTCTCAAATAGCCCCACTGTCTCAAATAGCCCCACTTTACGGTATATGTGATAGAACACACACTGATGGACTACCCTAGCAGGTTTTAGCCCAATATCTTCAAAAATAGCCAAGTTATGTGCATTATTGTCAAAAGTTTACAATTATATATTTTCCAAAACCATTTTTCAGTCCGTTTTTGACATCGTACAGCAATATAAATGGCACCATCGTGCTCCTGAGCTCAAACTGCATCTGACAGGCACCTTTTTTGTTGAAAAATTTCATTTTCAAAATTTGATCTTATCTGACCTGAAATTGACCTGACCTCAGGTAAATTCAGCTGGCCTGAAAATGACCTCAAATGACACAGACGACATTCGAAATCGACGTGTAAAATGGACCATGAAACATGCGTCAGGTGACCGATACATGATATACATTTTTCGTGACCTAGAATGACCTGGCCTTGACCTAACAATTTGAATTTAAAGTTATGTACCAGTAAAACGCCTTTTTGGGCGACCAACGGAGCGAGCGAGAGGATGGGCCTTGCACGTGCGAAATTGCGAGGGGGTACCTCCAACTAGCTTGTGCACTGCACCCTACTAACCGGTCTTTAGCGATGTGCCAAATTTCAGCGCAATCGGCCTAGCCGTTCTCGAGATCTGGAAGCGGCACACTGCACGTGCGCACGTGCAAGCGGGGTCCAAACTGACTTTTGCACGGCACCCTACTAACTGGTCCCCAACCGTGTACGAAATTTGAGCGCAATCGGCCCAGCCGTTCTCGAGATCTGGGAGCGCCCCCTGCACGTGCGCACGTGCTGTAGCACCCCAACCTTAACACATGCAGATGAATTATCTGATGGAGACCTAACTGTGTACCGAGTTTCAATTCAATCGGCCCAACCGTTGTGCCGTTATTGAGGTTGCAATTTTGGGGGTTCTTAAAAAATGTCCAACTTTACCACGCGCCACGTGCGGCGGTTGGCAAGAACGCATGGTGGCCATCACACCACAGAACTTTTACGTCCAAGTGACATTCAGTAAAGAAGACCGCTTGTCAATCGGATGTCCCGTTCCTAAGATATTAGCTTTTGAAGAGCGTCCCCACGGCCGGCCGGCCGGCCGCTCATACTCAGAATTTTCCCTTAATTCAGTATGAGACTCCGCTCGCTTCGCTCGCTCCGTAATCAGAGTATCTAAGGCATATAGCAAGAAGTGCGTAAACCAAAAATGAACCTGATCGGACTTGTCAGCCGGCGGCCAGAGCCTAAATTGTAAGCAAGCAAAGATGCCGATTATTTTTACTTTGACCTGACCTGTGACGTCATCAGTGACCTCGAGTTCAATGAAAATAGGTATTACTCAACAATTTTTCCAGGGCTATCAGACGCCGTTTGAATTTTGACGATCGGCCCAGTAGTGTCGGAGATAGGAGGGGAGAGCCCCCCCCCCCATCACTCGCGTTATGGAAAATACCCCAGTCATGCGCGAGTTTATGTTTTTCGTCGAAATCGGTCGAACATGGCGTCACTTTTACGTCATTTCCGGCCGACTTATGGTATTTACGAAGTTCATATTTTGACATAAGGTGTCAAATTGATGCAGCCGAAGGTGTCAAACGTACCGTGTCGATATGTCAAGCGGTTTAGAAGTTATTACAGAAAAACGAGAAGGGGCTATGAATAGCCCCCCCCCCCGTGGGGCGCGGGCCAATTCAATTCAATCTAATTTGATTTTCATAGGAACGTCTTCATCTTACATGCTTGCTTATAACATCAAGCATGCGAAGATTGAGTCAATGGACCTCAACTTTGATCGTTGTTCTAACATCGTGCACATTTCCCAGGAGGACGAAGGGCTTTAATAAGGTTCACTGAGTAGCCGCCTGTCTGTTGACCGACTGTCAACAGGTGAACGGTCAGCCAGCCACCGGAACGGTCTCTCCCTATGGTCCGTCCGGGTCCGTGCCTGGTCAGGACCACCTTTATGGTCCGGACCCGGGACCACTACGGCCGTCAGGTCCCTCTCGTCCGTCCAGACCACACCCGAGCGGTCGCCGGACAGTCCCGTCCGTCTGTGCGGGCGGGCGCCGCTGCTCGCTGTCCACCGCACGGTCTCTCACTATTCACCTGTTGCTGTTGTCGCTGCACGCGCCGCTGCTGCTGCCGCTGCCGCTGCCTCCCTGGTGCTGCTGTCACCCCGTGCTGCAGCCGCCCCGCCAGCCACCGACACACTGCTCCTCACCGGCAGAGGGAGAGAGGGAGAGAGCACCGCCGCCGGCGCACACACCGGCGCACCGCGCTTATATAGGGGCGGCCGGCACCGCCGCGAGTACCTGGCCAATGTCGGCGCCTGCCGCGACGACCAGACCCACCCGAAATAGGCCGACCGCCGTCTGCAACGGCCCTCCTGCGAGCGTGTGTGACCCGGCCGCAGTGGTCAATGCCGCCGAGGAAATATCACTCACAGGGCTCAGGAGGGAAGGTAAAAATAGAAACTCCTCCGCATGTCACCGACCAATTACCAGTTTATCACTGAACTATTGTGCAAACGGTTCAGGTCAGATGTTCCGTTAACTAAGTAAGAATAGAGCATGAGACTTTTCCAGACGTTTTCACTACTCCCGGCTCACAGCGAGGTAAGTAGAGTTTCTTGCATTCGAAAAAATCTGAGGAATAGCCCGCCGAGCAAATCAGAAAGTATGTAAGTTAATGTAAGACGAAGACGCGCTTTGCTCAATGCTCCATGCACACGAATCATGACTGATGCCATGATTTACCTATCAACCAGCCCGTACCTATTGGCAAATCTAAGTAGGCATCGTACCTACATACAGATGTCAACTGTTCACATTTTGGCTATAAATACAAATTTTGTACACCTTTTTTGGCCAGTCTGGACGAACACGCAGTCGCAGTCAATGATGGGACCAATCTGAAATGAGGAAGATCGAGCATATGTGTACCTATGTGTATTGTGTGGGAAGGGAAGGTGATGCTTCTTTTTATTGTTACTATTAGCCCTCGCCCTGGCAGGGCATTTTTCATAACACGGCCTGGCAGGGGGGGGGGGGTCGATGCGACCCCCCCCCTCGCGATTGGCCCCTATGGCACCTAGAAACACCAAATTTGGTAGGTAGATGGGCCCCCCGGAGTTCTCGCCCCTGTGCAAATTTGGTTGCTCTAGGTCAATATTTAGGGGGGTTTTGGGGGTATAAATGTAAAAATTTCGCTAAAAACAGGTCAAAAGTTTTTCGCTTATAACTTTTGATCTAATTAAGATAGAGCAAAAAGAAAAGCACCAGTGAACTCAGCACGTCTAGGCGCGTCGAATGATATACTTTTTAGCTTTCTTACGTGTACTTAAAGTTTTTCTTAATTTTTAAGTAAACTTTAATTAATCAATTAAGTTCAAGTTAACCAAATTGCATCATATCGCATATCATTCGATTCGGCTGATCACCAGGAACACAATGATACCATTTTTTAAGCTCTAGCGTCATTGTGTGCCAAGTTATTGGCAAAAACGTCATTTGACCTCAGTTGACCTCATTTGACCTGACCCATGGATAAGTACACCAAACAAAGAAGCACCAAGTGACCTGCTGTTAAGTACTGTGGTTTCAAAGCACAAAAGTGATGGAATGAAGCGGATATCTCCAGTATTTTCCGAATTTAGTATTTTCCCATAGGCTTAACATTACGACGTAATGACCTCTAACTGACCTCAGGTCAGTGACCTCAAAAAACCCGAACTATATGTTATACAACTCGGTGAACTTAGCACACCCTGAAAGTTTGAAGGAAATCAGTTCAAAACTGTGAGCAGGACAGGTGCGAAAAGAAAATTGAAATTTGACCATGACCTTGTACCGGTTTTTCTGACCTGGTGACCTGACCCAAGGTCACCCGGACCTGAAATTTTCAGGTCACATGTAAAAAGGTTGCCCCATAGGCTGTGCCAAATTTGGCGGCGCTGCGCGCCGCCGTTTTTACGCTATCTTTGAAAAACCTTAGGGGGGGGGGGTCGCATCGACCCCCCCCTGCCAGGGCGAGGGTTAGTATTAGTGAAGCGTCGAATAAAAATGAGAAGCTTCTATGCAAATGCGGTGTTACTTTAACCCTCGCCGGCCGAGGGGGGGGGCGGGTGCCGCCCCCCCCATAGGGTTTTTTTCGCGATAGCTCCGAACACGCTGGCGATAGAGAGCTGAAACTTGGCATACCTGACCTTTGATCCAAGCCGCATCTTTTGACACCAACCGCATTTTTGGGTCAGGTCAGGTCACTGACCTATGACGTCATAAGTGAACCTCTGCACGGTCTTCAGATGTCGCAACTTCGCAACGCCCTCACTGCCAGAGGAGATGTCACAGGGAAATGAAACTTGCAGGATCTAGTATCCATTATGAGTCCCACAACTTGTATATCTCGGATTTTTCCTAAAGGTCATATGAGGTCAGGTCATTTTCGTGACCTCACCATTATAAGTCAATGGGGAAAAATGAAAACTGCTATTCTGGCGCCGGGAACGATCTCCAACTATCTCAAGCACACAGAATCGTGATTTGATGCACTCCTTGCAAGGTTAGATGCGTCACTTTTGCAATGTTGACCTTGCGTGACGTCATTTACGACGTCATCAAGGTCATATTAGTTTTTCGTCAATAACTCTTGATCAAATTGAGCTAGCGAGTCGGGAAAGCCACCAATGGACTCAGGAAGACCTGCCGAATCGAATGATATGCGACATGACCTCTTTCGACCAACTTCGTGACCTGAGGGTGCTGACCTGACCTTGACCTGAGGTCAACACCCCAAGTTGACCTGACCGGACAAAAAGTATATCATTCGACGCGCCTGAGCGAGACAAACACGATGCTGCCAAAATCGGCGCTCTGCGGCCGTTTTTTGCGAAGTTATTCACCAAAAACTGAACCGTACCTTGGGGCACTTGACCTGACCTCAGAGGTCACCGGTTAACCTAGGACCTTAAAATCGGGTACCAATCTCTGCGTCTCGTAACGGCGCACACGCTCGTTTTTTCCGCGACGCGCTAGCTCCACCAGGGGCGAAACGGCGAGAGGGGGGTCGTACCCGCCCCCCCCCCCCCTCGGCCGGCGCGTATGTAGAAAACCAATAGGTCCGGCGAGGGTTAAAAGCCGGACAAACAGAAAAACGTATAACGTAACTTATTTTGCGAGCTGCTTTAGCGGCTCCAAATCGATTCCACTCGCTCTAATGACTTCATACCTTCCTAAAAATCTGCAACTTCATTGGTCTAGGGTAGACCGGGGCAAGTCGCCCCGCCGAGGTAAAACGCCTCACCGATGTTTCTCGGAACTGGCAGAGTTCTGGGGAAACATCATCTCTTCTATAAAACGTGCACTATATGATCATTATATGAGCAGACTGGAAAGAAATTGTGATGACTCGTTCGGGAGATATAGCCAAAAATGTGTTTTTTGAGTGATTTTTATGTTTTGTTGTCAGATTATGTAGCACGGCGTTCTTTTATGGTCCACATCAGGTTAACGACTTTTATGTATTTTGAACAACTATTGTCTAACGCTTATCATGCCGGGTTGGTTCGTGTTAAATTATGTCTTGCTGGAGTGCAAGGCGTTGTTCTCTGACCGAACTACGTGATGGGGTAAAACGCCCCAGTAGGTCGCGGGGCAAAAAGCCCCTGGGGCGTTTTACCTCATGTGTTGTTCGGGCTACCCACTTTCTAATGTTCGGTAGCTGGCGAACAGTAAGTTTCTATGCCTTTATGTGTATTTTTCTCAGCAACTGGATGACAAAGGAAGTATTTTGTTAACATTTGCATTGCAATAATTTATTATTTGGTCATATGAGGTAGGTGAATAACCTGCTCATACAACAGTGCCATAGCTGAACACCTGACAGGATGGAATGTGCTAACTTCAGTGCCGTGCCTCCAGAGGTCTAACGGACCTCTCACATAAGATTTAGCCAACTACCATGTTAAATCTTTAATCTAAAGTATGGGGCTACTTGCCCCAGGCCGTGGGGCGTTTTGCCCTGGGATTGGGGCAAAATGCCCCATTTGCAGTTGCTTCACAAATCACTTCCTAGCTTGGAGTCCGATCATAAGTGAATGAATTTGAGGGGTGCAATTTAAAGTAAAGTGTCCATAGAACGCATTGAGCACAAATTTGGCCTTCCAGGTGATGTGGGACAAAATTTATGTAGCAAAATAAATTATCTGGGGCGTCTTGCCCCAGGCTACCCTAATTATAACTTCTCGAGACGGACGCATTTTCAAGTCCTTCCCTCCCCTACCCCACTACAGTTTTGACTCGGCTCTGCAGGACCAGTGACCACATAACGGCCGGTGTTTCAAATTGTAAAACAACACAGCGGAAGCAGAAGGACAGTTTAACAGATCGCCAATATGTCAATACTCAATAATGACACTACACACTACGGTCACTTCTTAGTCAGGATCAAATTTAGAGTGAGCCAGCCTGAGCGCACCGGCTCATCTGCGTCTCCCTCAGTTTGTGTGACCCATCCTGCTGGACCGGGGCGGGCTCCGCCAGGCCGCAAGATCCTGCACCATGCAGGCAGGCGGCAGCTGTAGGCTACTCAGTACCCGCCGCCAGCCGGAGAACGGTGCCGGCTCCATTTGGCGGCCGCTATTCCACGGCTCGCCCCGGCGACAGAGGCGACATGTCGGCGGGTCTGGCAGCGCCCCGGCCCCGGCGCCGGCGCCGCTGCCAGGTCCCAGTGCATGCAATGCCGGCCGCGGAGAAAAACGCTGGCACCGGCCGCCGGCTGGCCACAGAAGACGCCTCTAATTGACTGCCGGCACCCCCGACCGCGCGCCGTGGAAATGACCCGGGTCGACGGCGGGACCCCGAGACAGGCCATTTGTCACCGTTTTTATCCCTTCCACTGCTCTAAGAAGACTCCCCTCCCTCATCTTCTGACTCGTGTTAGTGTATCGTAAAACAGCCAGATAGAGCAAATAGTGATAAATGTTGTTTGATGACAAATGATTGTTTCCAGTGTCCATTGCATCCCAGTTGTACGATTTGTTAACCCTCGCCCGCACATGTCATTTTCCCATCCTAGAACGCACATGGGGGGGGGGGGGTGGTTGCCACCCCCCCCGCGCCATTTCGTTCCTGTTGGAGATAGAGCTTAGCAGTAAAGACCAAAAAGATTCTTTGGGAAGAGACAAATCCAATGATACCCAGTTTTACCTTCTCAGGTCAGTCATTGACCTTCCAGGTCAGGTCAAACTAAAAAATGTTGCTGTTTTGGGTCACCGTTGGATATCAAGTGCGCTGCTTATCAAATACCGATGACGATGCTGTTTTCTGGTGCCAAGCCAGCTAGAACCTCTTTGTCACACTATCCGACCAGAATTTTGCTGCTGAGGTCATTTCAGGTCAAGTTAGGTCAAGGTCAATTATATGTGTTTGTATGTCTGTGTGTGTCTGTGTGTATACTGATGTGTGCACCGATTGTTTTTGGGTCCATATCACATGAAATCATGATCTGAGAAGCCTTTACCAAAAATGCAGTCAAAAAACTTCACAAAAAGTAAATTCAGCTTGCCTAAAACGCAATTATCTTAGATGACCTAGGTTGACCTTGACCCTGACCTTGACCCCTGTACATCGTCGAACAACATGTTCCATGATAGGTGGGAGGTAAGACTGGCAAAAAGGGCCGAAATCAGGGTGTCAAAAGCTCACAAGGCCCATGGCAAACGCAAGATGTTGAGAATTGGCCATTTGGGTCATGACATGACCTGAAAAACAAGGTCATATCTCCGGAACCAAAAATCACAGAAACTTGAAATTTTCAGTGGACATCAAGAAAGGATAGACGAGCAGCTATACAAAAAATCAGCCTTCTAGCTCTAAAAATGTTGAGTGCAGAGCAGCAAGACTGCCTGGGGGGGGTGGCAACCACCCCCCCCCCCATGTGCGGGCGAGGGTTAACATTGATATGCTAACAAGGGCTCCAGTCGATTATCACGCGCACCGGCGGGGGGGGGCGGATATCCACCCCCCCCCCTGAGGTTTTTCGCGAATAGCGGGAAAACCGCGGCGCGTAGCGCCGCGAAATTTGGTACGACTATTTCCTCATCAATTTTACACATGGTGTGCAAGTTTGAACTTCCTACCTTTTAAGGTCAGGTCACCAGGTCACTTTGAATGACCCAACCTCACGTCACTTTTTTGCAACTTTGTCACCGTGCCAGAGCTACAGTAGATGTCGGAGGCCTTTGAAAGTCGCAGGATGTTATTAAGTCATTAGTAGCTACAATTTGTATATCTCGGAATTTTGATATCGGTGACCTAAGGTCAGGTCAATTTCGCGACCTCCCCATTATAAGTCAATGGGGGAAAAATAAACTCCCTGGTTTTACCACTAAAACGGGTCGGAATGGCCCCATATACCATACATGACTTCATATACGATCAACCTTCACTACCTTGAGGTCTGTTTTGCTGTTGGGCAGCTGTAAGGTCATGTGACGTCATCAAAGGTCACCAAAGGTTTTTGGCCAATAACTCCGTACAGGAACAAGATACAGCCGCGTGGATGGTCTCATTGTGTTCAGCTCGTCAAGACGCATCGAATGATATACAAGATGACCTCGAGGTCACATGACCTGAGGTCAACCTTTGACCTTGACCTTTCGAGGTCAACATATATATCATTCGATGCGGATTGACGAGAGGATCACGATGATCCCCCGTCGGTGCGAAGTTGGCGCAGACCCCCGTCGGTGCGCGGATTCTACAGTTACACAAACCAGCGCCGGTTATTTCTTGGCGGTCCAACTGCAGCTGTTGCCTGTCACCCCGGACCCCATCCGGAACATTTAAATAATCATTTGAAAGCCGGACCATGACACACACCGTTAGACGATAATCTGCCACAGAATGGTGCCCGTCGCCGCCTAAACTGCCGCTGTTCGTCGGCTCCTCTGTAAGTGTCCTGTTGGCGCGTGACAGCGGTGTGATTCAGTCTGTCATCAGATGACAGCAGACAGTCCGCAGAGAGACCGTTTGTGGTGACAGGCTGACAGCTCCGCCGCGAACAAATGGTTCCGGTGATGTGTTGTGGCACCAGCCACTCAACCGGCGGAGCTAAAGATGGATTTTATGAAGAGACGACGGTGAGACCAGAGGGATAAGCAACAGCAAAAGTCCGCATATTCTCCTGGTGTATTTTTTTTTTTTGTTAATTCTTAGCGTATCCAAAGAAATAATAATTGGCATTCGTTGACTCGCGTAACAACAATCACACCGATAGAAGTTAGCCTCCCCGTGTTGACGTTTTCACAGTTCTGCTAACGTACAGGGAGAGGGAAAGGGAGAAAGAGGGAGGTGTGGAGAGGGAGAGAGGGAGGTGTGGAGAGGGAGAGAGGGAGGTGTGGAGAGGGAGAGAGGGAGGTGTGGAGAGGGAGAGAGAGGAAGGGATGGAGAAAGAAAGCGAGAGAGAAGAGAGAGAGAGGGGAGAGAGAGAAAGAGAGAGAGAGAGAGAGAGAGAGAGAGAGAGAGAGAGAGAGAGAGAGAGAGAGAGAGAGAGAGAGAGAGAGAGAGAGAGAGAGAGAGAGAGAGAGAGAGAGAGAGAGAGAGAGGACAGAGGCAGCGAGACAGTGATGGGTTCGAGCTATTCGTGCCATTAGTTGAACTGTCTGGCCGCTGTCAGTCCTCTGTCGGGTAACTGAGCGCAGTGACGACCGACGATTCCCGGGCCCGCCATCCGCCGCGCGCCCCATTGTCGAGCCGGGCCAAATGGCCAGCGGCTCCTCTCTCCTGAGCGGAGCACCAGGGCGCTCTGACGGCTCCGTACGCCGGCTCTAAATATAGGCACCGCAGCCGGTGACCACTGCTGCAGCCGGAACTCTTTGGTGTAGGACCGGAGAGGCGTGACCCCTTTGCACAATTCAGGGGCCAGGTACTGACTGCCGGTCACTCACAAAGTAGGAAGTTCACTCACTCGGCCGGAAAAAATAGACACCGAGAGAATACGTCTTGTAGGTAGTTGACTCACTCGGCTTTATTACATCCTACAACTTTCAAAAGACTCGGTCATCTACTGTGCCTTCAACACGGTTACAAACATGCAAAAAAGCGATGTGACCTGGTGACGTGCCTTGGAATATAGGAAGCCACCACTTCCGTCTTCCACACAAGAACAACTAAAATTTCGCGGCGCTCTACGTCACAGCTTTTCCGCAATTTACGAAAAGCATCCGGCCTGGGTTATCCCCCCCCCCCCCCCATCAATGCGCGGGTAAATTAGGACTTTGGTGACCCATGAAAACCTGACCTAATAATGATTGAGGTGCAACTAAAGGATGGACAATTTATGAATCCAATTTACCTAAATTTAACAACGATCAAACGATCACCGCGCTGAGCAGTTTTATAGCGATGTTAGACCAATGACTTCAGAAAGGTCATCGCTGCATTTAATATTTATTTTCGGGCTCAAGTAGGTGTAGTTTGTCATGATTTCTGATAACCTTTTGAACGTCCCTCATCGCTTGTCACAAGGTCGATGAGCAGTGTGAGCATCAAAACGCCCCCACCTTGCCACCTCCATCATAGGCGGCGGAACGGGGAGGGCACCGGGGTACCGTGCCCCCCTTTGATTAGAGCATTTTAACATGACCTCTATGGGCGTTGCATGCAAAGAATGGGACCAAAGGTTAGCAGTGCCCCGCCCCCCCCCCCCCCTTAATTGAAGGTGTTCGCCGCTACTGACTTCCATGTGTTACGATCCGAACACCGCTGCTGGGCTCTCAGTCACCTTGTACACCTTTTTTCAATCCGAATCGGCATCCGTTCATTCAAATACGGCAGCGGGCACCTTATCTCGACAGGCACTCCAACAACTCGACACTGGAGCACGCATTTCGACACGTTTCACGGATTTAGACTAGCATCTGTTGATATTCGACCAGGGTCATTAAAAAACAGCAGGGGCATTTAATATCGACAAAGGGCATTCTGTTTTGTCATATTGCATTTTAAGTCGGCAGCTTGCAGCCAAGCTAGACAATGGTCAATTTATCTCATCAGTGAATTAAGCAACTCTTATCTTTTCGGAAAGGCATGTTAAGAATGTGCGTTAAAATGTTATACGGTACTGTAAAGAGACACTCCATATGGGCGCTTGGTTGCTAAGTAACGGCACACCTTTTTCAATCCGAATCGGCAACCGTTCATTGGAATACGGCAACGGGCACCTAATTTCGTCAGTCGCTCTGGAACCTTAACACCGGTTCGTCCCTAACATCAACCGCTTCCGGCACACAAGCTGACCTCATTCGAGGTCACCATCCTCTGTGACAATGTGGAAGCACTGGCGAATCCAAAGGGCGACGGGGGTCATTCGGGCCCACGCTCCTGGCGAATCCAAAGGTTGACGGGGGTCATTCGGGGCCTCGCTCCTTTCAACGCATCTCAAAAGTTGACAATGTTTTAGCCATAATTCTTGCATGAAAAACAAAAATATTGATTCTTCATTTGCGTCGATCTGTCGACACATTGTGAGTGGCGCTGACCGCCAGCGCGGATGGTTCAGGTCTGCTGAGATGGGAATAGGCATGTCACCGGAGAGCGGCAACAATGTTTGCAGGACGGCGGTGTGGTCAGTCATGGTCAACTGTATTTCCGGACAAAAAAAAAAAAAAAAAACTGCCCTCTGGAAAGGTGGAAACCCTACGGGCTGACCCATCGATCGCTTTGGCTGCATATCCGTAGCGGGACAGTTTTATACCGGCGCCTTGTCAGCCGTCGCAGCTCACCGGTCACTGGTAGACTCACCCAAATGCTTCCTCCGCATTATCCTCTCATTTCACGACTCTGACGTGGCTTGCTAGCCTACTCACCCTCCATTCACAGAAGAAAAAAACGTTTAGACCTTAAAACCACGGCCTTGGCGTATTTTGTGTTCCATTAATCCCAGGGAAGTCTAACGAAAGAAAAATGCCATAAATTCAAGTGGTAAGCATTGGAAACACATCAATATACAAAATGTGGTATGAAATTTGCTTGATTTTGCTTGTTATAACGGCAACGAAACTGAATGACCATTGCCATTTTAAAATGAAATTTGCCTTTTTCCAATGCCCGATGCCACAGTCCTATGCCGTGTGCCGAAATCCATTGGCCAGTGTCGAAACAACGCCCAGTGTCGAAATTAAATGCCCCATGTCACGCCTCTGCACTATGCCGAGTTTGGAGCGAGGTTTGTCGAAAGCGCATTCCGGCTGACGTTCCTAATGCAGATCTGCCGAAACTAACTGACCGGATGCCGATTCGGATTGAAAAAAGGTGTATAAAGGACATGTGTGTATCCTTTTACAGGCGCTGTGGACTAGCGAGCTGGTAACCAGACCCGTGGACAGGGTGTCACATCTGGAAGCACGTCTCGCCGCCGGACTCCGCCCTGGATTCCTGCGAGTGCCGCTCTGCCAAA
Source organism: Amphibalanus amphitrite (assembly GCF_019059575.1). Lineage (NCBI taxonomy): Eukaryota > Metazoa > Arthropoda > Thecostraca > Balanomorpha > Balanidae > Amphibalanus > Amphibalanus amphitrite. The sequence goes on from NW_024881560.1 coordinate 439,144, forward strand.
CGACACGGCGCGTGGCCAGCGCGCGGTAGCCGCTTCTCTGTGAGTCTGCCGAGCCGCCACGCAGCCAGGCATGTGGCGAGGCGGCGCCGGCCGCGGGCGGAGCGCCTCCACGTAACTGTCACAACCGTCTCATGTTTCACAGACGGCAGACAGGTTTACGGTGATTGTGTACACGGACGTCCGAATGTACAATGTTGTGTTTAATTAGAGCTGTTGTCAGGATATGGGTACGGTGCTCGGATTGGTTGCCCAGCGAAGTAATTACCACATCAACAAACTAGCAGGACGCCTGCCATTTCATGCAGGACATGTCCTATCCCTACTCACTAGGAAAATGTGAGGGTTGGGAGTAACTGATGACATACAATAGCCGAGACAATAAACATCGCCAAGATATCCAGCATCTGCAGGCATAGTGATCGACTGATGCCGTTTTTCATGATTGAAATTGGCAAGTTGCAGTATCATTTGCAGAAAATCTTTAGGGTCCCGAATTCCTTCCACACGATCTCAGATAAGAAAATGGTCGGATGGAATAAACTCTACAAGGTATAAAGCTGTCAATCGTAACATATCGGCTTCATTTATTGTGTAAAAACACGCTTTGTATGGACTGCACCTCAATCGTCAAACGGACACGATAAGACAAATGTCATCATAAAACCACAAGTCATCATCAATTGCACAATGGAACTAACCATGTCACTAAAAATGCACCCAGTTTCAACTACTGCCACACATGCAGCGTAGTCCTGTGCTATCACAAGTGAGATCAGTGAAATGAAAGGCAAGAGTTATAGCTAGGAAGCTTCGTCTGAAAACCATCCGAGCAGACGGGCAAAAAACCTCCGAAGATCTGCCACTTTACCTCTAATGAAAAACTTGGTCACTTGGCCATAAACGAGATCTCAAACTGACTAGAACCAGTATCGATCGTTAAACGCTTGCAAAATAAGTAAAAAGCAGACTAGTGTCACCACTATCAACGTAGGAACTCACGTGTAAGGCACCGTCTATCCGTCAGAGCGCGCACCGTCGGTTGGTGACGTCGCCGCTGGTGTCGCTGCGGTCAGCCGGTGCTGGTGGCCCGCTCCATCCTGCCCGAGATGCCGCTGAGGGTGTCGCGCAGCTGTTCGGTCAGCTGGTGCTGCAGCAGCGCCAGCCGCGCGCAGCCGTCCAGCAGCTGCTGCCGGCCGGCGGTCGGCTCCTCCAGACTCCGGCAGAGCGCGACCGGCTCCGGCAGCGGCCCGGTCGGCGGCGCGGCGCCCAGGCGCGCCAACCCAGCCGCCAGCGCGGCGGCCAGCCGCAGCTGGTCGGCGCAGCCCTCCTGCAGCCGGCCCAGACGGCGGCGCTCCTCCACCAGCAGCCCCTCCGTGAGCGCGCGCAGCTGCCGCTCCTGACTGACGGTCCAGTCGCAGCTCTGGCGGCGCTGCTCCAGCTCGCGCAGACGGCGCTCACTGGCCTCGCCGGCTCGTGCCACGCGGTCCGCGTACGCTCGCTCGGGGCCAGGCGTGAGCGGCGCGTTTCGGTGCCACCGCGCGATGGCGCTGGTCATCTTGCGGCGCGGCCCGAGCAGCGTGATGCCGGCTTCCTTGAGGTCGTCATCGGTCATGACCAGGAAGACCTGCAGGTCGACCTCCTGTCGCTCCAGCACTGGCTGGTACTTCTGCAGGCCGACGGTGGCCAGCAGAGCCGCCAGGTCGGCCGGCTGCTGCTGCTGATCGGACGAAGCCGCCGTCCGGCCGCTGTCCGCTGCCCCGGCCGGCGGCGCGTCTCGGCGCAGCGCCGCGAACGCCGCGCCGTCGGCGGGCCGCGCTGTGGGCGTCGGCGGCTCGCTGGCGTCGTACTCTGCTAGCAGCTGGCTGACGCGCTCGTGGCCACCGGTCTCGGCCAGTTCGCGCGCGCTGGCGCCGCTCGGCAGACGCAGCTGCACGTTAGCACCGTGACGGATCAGAGCGAACACGATCAGCTCGTGGCCCGCGGCGGCGGCCAGCAGGAGCGGCGTGTAGCCGCGCTGTCGGTCCAGCGCGTTGGCGTTGGCGCCCTCCGCCAGCAGCAGCTCCACGGTAGCGCGGTGACCAGCGTCTGTAGCCAGGTGCAGCGGTGTCCAGTCGCGCGCGTCGCGGCACTCGATGTCGGCGCCGCGACCGAGCAGCGTGAGCAGCACGTCGTCGTGTCCGCGGCAGGCGGTGAGCGCCAGCGGGGTGCGGCCGCGCGGCTCGGCGGCCGCCGTGTCGGCGCCGCACGCCAGCAGCGAGTGCACCACGGCCGCGTGCCCGTAGTAGCAGGCGTACATGAGCGGCGTCCAGCCGGCGCGGTTGGGCCGGTCCAGCTGGCCGGGACGCTCGCGCGCCGTCTGCAGCACCAGCTCGCCGTCGCCCAGACTGGCGGCCGTGTGACAGTCCAGAGGCGGACCCGGCTCGTGCGCCAGCCGGCTGATCCGCTCGTGGGTTGAGTGAGTGAACACGTCGTCGCACTCGTACATAACTGGCCAGAAAGTACCTACGTTTCCAGACAATGGCAAAACAGGCTGAAGGATTCACCAATAGCCACACACTAGTGCTGGTCCTGGAACATATGGCATGGAGCAGAAAAAAGGTTAAAGCATCAGGTGCTAACTGACCTGAACATCACCTAGAGCTGCAAACATTTTGTTTTGCTTGAGGATAGTCGAGATAGTCGACAGATGAAACCTGCAGAGTGCAGTTGACCAGACAAAAACAAAAATATATCTAATGGACACAGCTTAAAAAAGTATCACTTACAACACATGGGAAATGGGAAATGTCACATCATGACAGGGTGGCATGGTTATGACAGCTGAAGGTTTTTGAATGGTGGCTCAAGAAATACATTTTTGGACACAATTACAGTACCCAAGCAGATTAAGCAGGCTACACATTTTTGGTGATACTAATGGCTATCTTAAGGGCCAGTACCCAACTGATAGTCTAAGCCTAGGGCTAAAGATACTAAATCCTGAATTAGTATCTTTAGTGATTATATATTAGTATCTTTAGATTAGTATCTTTAGTGAATTACTGTATAGTACCTACGTATATTAACTTGAAAGACAGTTGAGACCTTCATTCAACTGCAGAGAGCAGATCACAGCAGAAACAAATATATGGTTTCATGTTCAATATTGTAAGACATGTTTATAAAGTCTGATGGCCAAGAGTTTCAAACGAAAATTATAATTAAAATCTAAATCTTTTTGTATTTCAGACGTTTCGACAACACTGTGCCATCGTCAGTACCTAATTGATATAAAATATTTCCTAAAGTCACAAATCACATTTTAAAAACACATTTTAAAATTCGTTATTTTTAAAATGTGATTTGTGACTTTAGGAAATATTTTATATCAATTACTGACGATGGCACAGTGTTGTCGAAACGTCTGAAATACAAAAAGATTTAGATTTTAATTATAATTTTCGTTCGCAACTCTTGGCCATCAGACTTTATAAATATGGTTTCATCCGACTTGTCACCTCTCCTGACTCATGACCAGAATCAAATCCAAAAGCACTGGATAATTTTTCCCTGCCTCTTCAAAAAACTTGTTCTTTACATTACGCTACCTAGGTATTGAAAACTTCTAACTTAACCTATTCAAAATGTGTCTTGGACCTTGGTCTTAGTCAAATTGCACAATTACAAATGACTAAAAAGAGACCAAATTTCAGTAAATTTCCTTTTAAATTGGATTACCTTTTAGAGTACCTATGCCTATACAGTTAACAGTATCCAAATATTTTCCAAGGCCGCCAACGACAAGCTAAGGAAAGAAAATGGTAATAGTAAAGCAGGCATCACACTTGTTTCTTGCAACCGAGGAGAGGTGCTGTAGGTTAAATCGTAGGTTGTATGTTTTAGGTTTTGGGTAGTAGGTTTTAGGTTTTAGATTGTAGGTTGTATGTTTTTTAGGTTGTATGAAGGGTTAGGTAAGGTTTGGTTAGGTTTTATTGGAAACAAATACCTGGGTATCTGGTATAGCGCCTCTCCTTGGTTGCAAAAACAAGTGTGATGCCTGCTTTACGACTTCCAAGAAAACTTCAATGAAAATGTCTTAATTAAAGTGCTCATCAGTCAAATGAGCTTAAAATGATGTGTCAAATATCTATGAGTAATAGTCCTAGTCGTAATGCCATGGCATATGTAAATAATGTTTCCTGTTTTGTATAAATAGGTAATAGTGACAAAATCATTATTGAACTCAGTCCACTCCAAAGTCCAAATGGCAGCGTGACAGCAAGCGTGAGAGGTGGACTATCGGAAAATCTGAATCATATTGATATCACAAGAAAAGGATCTCAGGCTCAGCATACAATGCACCTTAAGGACCCTCCCACCTTAACATTAGATTTGAGTTGAGATAGCCAAAATGGGGTCCCTGGCTCACAATTACCGGTTTCGGCACTCACAACATCGAGAAATGCCTAAAATCGGAAATATTGAATTTCAAAATTGCAGCATTTTGATTCAGAGGGGCTAATGCATAGGAATACCCCTCTGAATGTGTGACGTCAGCGCAGATATCTACCGATTTTTAAATGTTTGACTAAAACGTTTTGTAGCACGCGGTGTTATATGCTGCTTTGCGCGCAACAAATGCCGCACTTTCAAATAAAGTCGCTTAGGAACAGCGGAGATCCCAAAAAGTAAACAAAAGTAAAAGTCTAAGGACGCCATTTAATTGCGTCCCAGAAAAGCTATTTCTGGCACCTAAAAGCTGACTCGCCCCAAAATTGGTCCTCAGCACCTATTTGGTGGATACTAGCACCAATCATGGAAAATGACCTTAATTAGCTGTTTCTGGCACCTATTCATCGGTACGCCTTACTCTTTTTTCTGAATCTGGCACCTAAATGCTGAGCGTAGCACCAATCTAGCAGAAAAATGAACTACTGGCTGGTAGAATCATGTTGTTCTGGTATAATGACCCCTGGAGTCTAGCCTAAAGGTTGCCAGTGCAGCTACACTCTAAGACAGCCCCGTAGTGATCTCAGCATTGTATATGACGTTTAAGTAAGCAAATAATATTGATTTGTTTGAAAAAACAATGTCATTTAAATATTTAAAAGTATTTATTTGTAATGCTTAAAGGGAAACATTTTTGTGAGTAATTGTCTCGATTTTGACCATTAAAACGGGTATTGCATTTTTTGACGTCATCAAATAGCTCCGAAAAAGAAATGTAATGTTTTCATTCCGTTCAAGGCCGCTGAAGAAACGCGGGATCTTGCGTGGGACATTGTCCGTTGTTTGCCGCGCAGAGTTGTGCCGTGGTTGTGCCTTTTTCATCCGTTTCTTACTTATGTCATATGTGTGCATGAAGCTTTGATTTTGTTTTTGGTTATTGTGTGGCCGGTCAGTCAAACGCCCATGTAGAAACCGGATGCTGCGTTTGATCGAGATGGAGTCAGACGATGATTGCAGAAAGCTAATAATATTGAAAAGAGGGCCGGTTGCGTGGCATGTCTGTTCAGAGTTGACATTTTGCTTTACTCCAGTTAATGACCTGAGAGCCTGGCACTTGACATCACCGAATGCAACGTTCATGTTGTTAGGATACATAAAATCAGGAAGATTACGCGAATTAGGTAGGCAAACGTGGAATAAAATAGGTGCTGGATGTTTTGGTTTTGGTGCTGAATCAGCAAACAGCAAATACGGAGTTCAACTAGACGATCTGGCAACTTTAGGCTGTGTGGAAGCAATTAGGTGCCAGATTCAGATATTAGGGTCGAATAAGCATTTTGGGGCTGATCAGCAATTAGGTGCCAGAAACAGCTTTTTAGGGACCAGAAACAAATATTCCCCAAAGTCTAATATCAGTCCCACGCACAAGGGGGAAAAGCTCAAATTATTGAGCGCTCAAAATATTGAGCGTGTGACGTCAGAGGCTCCCATAGGCGTAATGCTGAGGGCTCAAAAATTGAGCCGTTTCAGGAACACGTTTTGCAAAAGCAACTCGCAACACCTAGGGAGAAATGGCAACACCCTAGGAGAATCACTAATGATGCAAAACAGATTAGGCTTTCATATTTTTCACTGCTCAAGCTTCAATGATTGGGGGAACACCAATTTATAGGTCGAAATCTTACGGCATACCAGGACGACTTAAAAAAAAGGCCAATATTTATGTCGAAATAAAAGTTATTTTTTGTCCATTCACGTTTTTTACTAGGGTTCTGTTGGAAAGAGCATTTTTCATACTACCCAAAATGATTGCGATTCAATTTCACATTACCCGTATCGGAGAATATTTTTCATTTGGCGGCGCCGTTTGTTTATTTCGTCGCGATGTCTCCGGTCGCGTGGTTATCGTCGTCCTTGTGTTGAGGGTAAGTTTTTATCGTTTTAGTTGTACTTAGATGTTAAAAGGTACACTGAAAAGTTTGAATATGCTGTGATTTTAAATTTGGAGACACGTAAACGTCAATCAATTCACGTTTTCCTCGATTTGCGTGCAGATAAGTAACTGTCGACGAAAGTGGCGCCATCCGATATGATGTTTTGAAGGAAGGAGACACAACATATTTACGTGAAAATTTTTGTTTTTTAGTGGTCTAAGTGCTTCAAAGAGGCTGTGAATGTTTTCTTCACACAATTTTTCATTAGTTATGATGAGGTAAAAGGTAGTTTCAGTCTTAACTTTCATATAAATGACATTAAAACATATGATAGTCCACTGATATCAGTGATTGAGTACCTTGATATTTGGCATTTCTTATTAATTTGAATGTATTCTCTATCCATATGTCCTGATAGTAAGTGACAACACTCTGCCAATATGTTTCCATAGTTTTCACATTCATTTTCCAGTCCTTTACATAACATCACAATTTATAATCAACAAAACTCAACTCCTTCATTACTTCACAACACTGACAGCATGACAGACTGACAGTCAACTATTGTGTGGGTGAATGCTGAAACAGGATAGCCACTTTGCTGACTGGCTCGCTCATATGAAATAAGATAAAAATGATCCTTTATATCATTTCCATCTGGAGGATCGGAGTCAACGGAAATGAAGGCCACTTTCAAGCCTCAAGGTCTAGGCCGCCAGACGCCAGTCGGCAGTCACCACCAAATTTATAATCAATTAATTCATTATTATACTTTGAGACCCTTAGGTCACTGGATCAGCATCACATTTTCAGTTTCAATATAGTAAAGGTTTTTATTTGTATGATGTGAAATATTTTCCTGAATCAGAATTTGATTATCCCTAGGTACCTGGTAGAGGTTTTGGATTTAATGCTCATTGTTGGTGTGCAGTCAGGATTTTTTGACAGGTCCAGATAGGGAATCCTGAGCAATTTTATAGTAAAGTGGTCTCCTTATAATCACCACACATTTTATCAAAAGCATTTGCAGAAGTCATTCAATGAATAATTTTATCAATGTTGCACCCATTTCTTAGACGGATTAGGCTGCATCTTTTTTTTAGTTCCTGTTGTATGACATTTTCCGTTTTGTTCCACTGCATAAAGAAAAAAATCGTTTGAGATCACCAAACAGCTTTTCTTTTTCTGGCAGGTCTGCACAACCAAGCGGTCGCTGGCGAGGACGTCGGCCGTCTCTGTGGGTAAGGTCATCTGCTCAGCCTTTGTGGAGATCAGCAAGACGTCACTAAGATGAAGACTTCGCTGGAGCAGAAGCCGCTGACCCGTGTCCGATCGGGCAGGTCATGCTCGACGGCACGAGCCACAACTCGAACGACTCGGTGACATCAACAACATGGTGGAGCAGGTGAATGAGTTTGGCGACGTGTTGTGCGACTGCAAGAAGGGTTGTCTGCGTGTTCTGGCCGGCGGAGCGGCGACGCTGCGCAGTCTGTGCTGGCGGTGAGCAGCTGGCCGTGGTGACCGCGCGCGCCCACATGCGCCGACAACCTGTGCGGCTTCGACGGCCCGGGACAGCCCGATGCCGCCCACTATGCGACGCCGACCGCGCACTGTCCGTACGGCCACATGGAGGTGTGCCCGCGCCTTTTGCCCGCACGCACGCCGCTACCTCGCAGCTGGTCTGCAACCACGCCGTCGCCGCCTGTAGCCCGATAACAAAACGGCTGTCTGATAATGCCGCGTGTTCTTTGTGATGTTGCTACTGTGATCGTTGCTACTGCTGGTCTGAGACTCGATGTTTCCATTCGTCTTTTACATGTTAAGGATTTGATAATGATAAGCTTAGTCCGAGCTTATGTCGTTTATATCATTTGTTATATGGCATATTTTGGATCAAAGCAGTACGACACTGCCTCCTGCTTTTGTGATGTATGCTGGCAAGACGCAGGTTCCGGTCGCAGGTCACCCGGACCCGGTTCCAATGTGGTCGGGTTGGCATGCGATAATGTGATGTTGTTTTGCTCGTCTCTGTGTTCCACACTTGATGATATTTGTGAATCTAACCCACATTGTATAGTATTTTTGTTTGTTTGCGGCCGATGGCCTTGTAAGTTGTAACCGTGGCAATACAGTTTTTCCTGCTATAATTCTCCAATATTCAAGGGTGGGTGGATATCTCTGTATTGACGTATTCCCTTCTCCCAGTACAGTCAGAGGATATTAATTACAGTATTCATACGGATTATTCAAGCCTTGTATAATTATTTGAGGTGTACCGAATCCGAAAGACCGATACAACTACTAGCGGAAAATGTGACATGATGCCATGGGTTTGTGAAAAGTTTAGGTACCACGTAGCATTCAACTTCCTGCATTTCTGTTTCAACTCAGTTTAACGTATTTCAACGAACATAACATCAAAAATGGCAGCCAGTACCGGCTTCACCTGTCACGGAGAACGCTCAAAAAATTGAGTGTAGATGCTGGCCGGCACTCAATTTTTTTAGTGCCAGCTGACTGTCGTCTGTCGTGGCGCTCAATTTATTGAGTATCGCGGTCCCGAACGACAAGTGGCGCTCAAAAAGTTGAGCGTCTTTAGGGCATTTTCTTTCCAAAAACACCGATATAAATTATCACGGCGAGTGTTCGAGAAGAAACCTTGTTGCTCTCTCTTGCCATTGATACCTTATTTGGATACGATATTTGCCGTAGTGTGACGCTAAAGGCATTGTAAAATACCATCGTTTCGCCTATTCCTTCATAATGGGGCCCGCTCAATTTTTTGAGCGCTCAATTTTTTGAGCTTTTCCCCCTTGTGCGTGGGACTGATATCTTGAAAACCGGTGAATATTTTTCGATGAAATTTGGTAGATATTCGTTTTTGCTCTTTCTGAACCGAGCGACATCACTTTCATGCCAATCCATTAACTTTTTTGAAGGTGGGAGGGTCCCTTTAACTGAATAAAATTAAAAATATTGATAGATTCAGATTTAAAACAATGTATGTGATATGTCCGTGAAGTTAGCGTCAGCAACAGCAACGAATACAGCGTCGGATTCAGAATCGCTTAAAAAAACTCATGTTAGGTCAATTGGGGGACGGGGAGCAAGAATATGACCTTTATTTGGCCCTAGCTCTTACCCCTTACCCCTTAATCGGCCCTTAAAGGAAGGGGCGCGTCAAAAGTGCCTCAAGGGTTCGTCTCATCGCCAAAATAAGGGTCGCAATCGATTCCTCGGGTCAATATCTAGCCGCAGCCTCGGGTTCCAGATGTGTGCAACTTACCCGGTACCCCTTACCCCTTAATCGGCCCTTAACCCTCGCCGGACCTATTGGTTTTCTACATACGCCCCGGCCGAGGGGGGGGCGGGTACGACCCCCCCTCGCCGTTTCGCCCCTGGTGGAGCTAGCGCGTCGCGGAAAAAACGAGCGTGTGCGCCGTTACGAGACGCAGAGATTGGTACCCGATTTTAAGGTCCTAGGTCAACCGGTGACCTCTGAGCTCAGGTCAAGTGCCCCAAGGTACGGTTCAGTTTTTGGTGAATAACTTCGCAAAAAACGACCGCAGAGCGCCGATTTTGGCAGCATCGTGTTCGTCTCGCTCAGGCGCGTCGAATGATATACTTTTTGTCCGGGTCAGGTCAACTTGGGGTGTTGACCTCAGGTCAAGGTCAGGTCAGCACCCCCAGGTCACGAAGTTGGTCGAAAGAGGTCATGTCGCATATCATTCGATTCGGCAGGTCTTCCTGAGTCCATTGGTGGCTTTCCCGACTCGCTAGCTCAATTTGATCAAGAGTTATTGACGAAAAACTAATATGACCTTGATGACGTCATAAATGACGTCACGCAAGGTCAACATTGCAAAAGTGACGCATCTAACCTTGCAAGGAGTGCATAAAATCACGATGCTGTGTGCTTGAGATGGTTGGAGATCGTTCCCGGCGCCAGAATAGCAGTTTTCATTTTTCCCCATTGACTTTTAATGGTGAGGTCACGAAAATGACCTGACCTCATATGACCTTTAGGAAAAATCCGAGATATACAAGTTGTGGGACTCATAATGGATACTAGATCCTGCAAGTTTCATTTCCCTGTGACATCTCCTCTGGCAGTGAGGGCGTTGCGAAGTTGCGACATCTGAAGACCGTGCAGAGGTTCACTTATGACGTCATAGGTCAGTGACCTGACCTGACCCAAAAATGCGGTTGGTGTCAAAAGATGCGGCTTGGATCAAAGGTCAGGTATGCCAAGTTTCAGCTCTCTATCGCCAGCGTGTTTGGAGCTATCGCGAAAAAACCCTATGGGGGGGGCGGCACCCGCCCCCCCCCCCCTCGGCCGGCGAGGGTTAAGGGAAGGAGCGCGTCAAAAGTGCCTCAAGGGTTCGTCTGATCGCCAAAGTAAGGGTCGCAATCGATTCCCCGGGTCAATATCTAGCCGCAGCCTCGGGTTCCAGATGTGTGCAACTTACCCCTTACCCCTTAATCGGCCCTTAAAGGAAGGGGCGCGTCAAAAGTGCCTCAAGGGTTCGTCTGATCGCCAAAATAAGGGTCGCAATCGATTTTTTCGGGTCAATATCTAGCCGCAGCCTCGGGTTCCAGATGTGTGCAACTTACCCCTTACCCCTTAATCGGCCCTTAAAGGAAGGGGCGCGTCAAAAGTGCCTCAAGGGTTCGTCTGATCGCCAAAGTAAGGGTCGCAATCGATTCCCCGGGTCAATATCTAGCCGCAGCCTCGGGTTCCAGATGTGTGCAACTTACCCCTTACCCCTTAATCGGCCCTTAAAGGAAGGGGCGCGTCAAAAGTGCCTCAAGGGTTCGTCTCATCGCCAAAATAAGGGTCGCAATCGATTCCTCGGGTCAATATCTAGCCGCGGCCTCGGGTTCCAGATGTGTGCAACTTACCCCATACCCCTTAATCGGCCCTTAAAGGAAGGGGCGCGTCAAAAGTGCCTCAAGGGTTCGTCTGATCGCCAAAATAAGGGTCGCAATCGATTTTTCGGGTCAATATCTAGCCGCAGCCTCGGGTTCCAGATGTGTGCAACTTACCCCTTACCCCTTAATCGGCCCTTAAAGGAAGGGGCGCGTCAAAAGTGCCTCAAGGGTTCGTCTGATCGCCAAAATAAGGGTCGCAATCGATTCCTAGGGTCAATATCTAGCCGCAGCCTCGGGTTCCAGATGTGTGCAACTTACCCCTTACCCCTTAATCGGCCCTTAAAGGAAGGGGCGCGTCAAAAGTGCCTCAAGGGTTCGTCTGATCGCCAAAATAAGGGTCGCAATCGATTCATCGGGTCAATATCTAGCCGCAGCCTCGGGTTCCAGATGTGTGCAACTTACCCCTTACCCCTTAATCGGCCCTTAAAGGAAGGAGCGCGTCAAAAGTGCCTCAAGGGTTCGTCTGATCGCCAAAATAAGGGTCGCAATCGATTCCTCGGGTCAATATCTAGCCGCAGCCTCGGGTTCCAGATGTGTGCAACTTACCCCTTACCCCTTAATCGGCCCTTAAAGGAAGGGGCGCGTCAAAAGTGCCTCAAGGGTTCGTCTGATCGCCAAAATAAGGGTCGCAATCGATTCCCCGGGACAATATCTAGCCGCAGCCTCGGGTTCCAGATGTGTGCAACTTACCCCTTACCCCTTAATCGGCCCTTAAAGGAAGGGGCGCGTCAAAAGTGCCTCAAGGGTTCGTCTGATCGCCAAAGTAAGGGTCGCAATCGATTCCCCGGGTCAATATCTAGCCGCAGCCTCGGGTTCCAGATGTGTGCAACTTACCCCTTACCCCTTAATCGGCCCTTAAAGGAAGGGGCGCGTCAAAAGTGCCTCAAGGGTGCGTCTGATCGCCAAAATAAGGGTCGCAATCGATTCCTCGGGTCAATATCTAGCCGCAGCCTCGGGTTTCAGATGTGTGCAACTTACCCCTTACCCCTTAATCGGCCCTTAAAGGAAGGGGCGCGTCAAAAGTGCCTCAAGGGTTCGTCTGATCGCCAAAATAAGGGTCGCAATCGATTTTTCGGGTCAATATCTAGCCGCAGCCTCGGGTTCCAGATGTGTGCAACTTACCCCTTACCCCTTAACCCTCGCATGTGTGCGGCGTTTGCCAGCTTCTAATGTGTAGGGGGGGGGGTCGGTTGGACCCCCCCCCCTTGCGTTTGGCCCCTGATCGAGCTAGAGCTTCGCGGAAAAAACGAGCGTGTTGCCCGTGACGAGAGGAAGCCGATGATACCCAATTTTAAGGTCCTAGGTCATTGGTTGACCTTCCAGGTCAGGTCAATGACCCAAAGTCGGGAAAATCGGGACCTATTAGAAAGTCGTAAAGTGTGGCTGCTAAGGGGTTTTTCGGGGTGCTGATCACGAATATCGTGTTAGTTTTGATCACAGATGATGTCTTGAAACATTTAGACCAGGTCGGGTCAGGTCAGGTCAGGTCATCCAGTAGGCGTCGTGACGGGTATTCGTAATACGTGTCAACCGCCTCTGACAGCTTCGTAACATGTAACGAAGTCACCAAAACTACTTCGTAAATGTTCAAATGGTTGCTAAATTCGAATTCAGCTCCAAAAACTAGCCTAGAAACATGTAAAACTCGAAAAAGTGACCCGAGGTCACCCGAGGTCACCAAAGGTCAATGACCTGACCTGACCTTCAGGTGACCTTGACACACACGGGAGTAACATCAAATCACATGTTTGAACGTTTGAAACCACGAAAAGCTTGCAAACACGCGGCTAGTGCGAGCCGACATACGCGAAATCGCGATTCCGGCCAAACATGGTCTCGGAAAAGAGGTCACAGGTCAAAGGTCATTTGGGTCAGGGTCATGAAATTTTCAGGGTAGGTGTAAAATTGATCAATGCGAGGGTACTGAAAGTTTCGTCGCGATCGGCCGCTTTTTACGCGAGTTATTCGCGAAAAACCATGGGGGGGGGTCCATCCGACCCCCCCCCCCTACACATGCGAGGGTTAATCGGCCCTTAAAGGAAGGGGCGCGTCAAAAGTGCCTCAAGGGTTCGTCTGATCGCCAAAATAAGGGTCGCAATCGATTTTTTCGGGTCAATATCTAGCCGCAGCCTCGGGTTCCAGATGTGTGCAACTTACCCCTTACCCCTTAATCGGCCCTTAAAGGAAGGGGCGCGTCAAAAGTGCCTCAAGGGTTCGTCTGATCGCCAAAGTAAGGGTCGCAATCGATTCCCCGGGGCAATATCTAGCCGCAGCCTCGGGTTCCAGATGTGTGCAACTTACCCCTTACCCCTTAATCGGCCCTTAAAGGAAGGGGCGCGTCAAAAGTGCCTCAAGGGTTCGTCTCATCGCCAAAATAAGGGTCGCAATCGATTCCTCGGGTCAATATCTAGCCGCGGCCTCGGGTTCCAGATGTGTGCAACTTACCCCATACCCCTTAATCGGCCCTTAAAGGAAGGGGCGCGTCAAAAGTGCCTCAAGGGTTCGTCTGATCGCCAAAATAAGGGTCGCAATCGATTTTTCGGGTCAATATCTAGCCGCAGCCTCGGGTTCCAGATGTGTGCAACTTACCCCTTACCCCTTAATCGGCCCTTAAAGGAAGGGGCGCGTCAAAAGTGCCTCAAGGGTTCGTCTGATCGCCAAAATAAGGGTCGCAATCGATTTTTCGGGTCAATATCTAGCCGCAGCCTCGGGTTCCAGATGTGTGCAACTTACCCCTTACCCCTTAATCGGCCCTTAAAGGAAGGGGCGCGTCAAAAGTGCCTCAAGGGTTCGTCTGATCGCCAAAATAAGGGTCGCAATCGATTCCTCGGGTCAATATCTAGCCGCAGCCTCGGGTTCCAGATGTGTGCAACTTACCCCTTACCCCTTAATCGGCCCGTAAAGGAAGGGGCGCGTCAAAAGTGCCTCAAGGGTTCGTCTGATCGCCAAAATAAGGGTCGCAATCGATTCCTCGGGTCAATATCTAGCCGCAGCCTCGGGTTCCAGATGTGTGCAACTTACCCCTTACCCCTTAATCGGCCCTTAAAGGAAGGAGCGCGTCAAAAGTGCCTCAAGGTTTCGTCTGATCGCCAAAATAAGGGTCGCAATCGATTCCTCGGGTCAATATCTAGCCGCAGCCTCGGGTTCCAGATGTGTGCAACTTACCCCTTACCCCTTAATCGGCCCTTAAAGGAAGGGGCGCGTCAAAAGTGCCTCAAGGGTTCGTCTGATCGCCAAAATAAGGGTCGCAATCGATTCCCCGGGACAATATCTAGCCGCAGCCTCGGGTTCCAGATGTGTGCAACTTACCCCTTACCCCTTAATCGGCCCTTAAAGGAAGGGGCGCGTCAAAAGTGCCTCAAGGGTTCGTCTGATCGCCAAAGTAAGGGTCGCAATCGATTCCCCGGGTCAATATCTAGCCGCAGCCTCGGGTTCCAGATGTGTGCAACTTACCCCTTACCCCTTAATCGGCCCTTAAAGGAAGGGGCGCGTCAAAAGTGCCTCAAGGGTGCGTCTGATCGCCAAAATAAGGGTCGCAGTCGATTCCTCGGGTCAATATCTAGACGCAGCCTCGGGTTCCAGATGTGTGCAACTTACCCCTTACCCCTTAATCGGCCCTTAAAGGAAGGGGCGCGTCAAAAGTGCCTCAAGGGTTCGTCTGATCGCCAAAATAAGGGTCGCAATCGATTTTTCGGGTCAATATCTAGCCGCAGCCTCGGGTTCCAGATGTGTGCAACTTACCCCTTACCCCTTAATCGGCCCTTAAAGGAAGGGGCGCGTCAAAAGTGCCTCAAGGATTCGTCTGATCGCCAAAATAAGGGTCGCAATCGATTCCTAGGGTCAATATCTAGCCGCAGCCTCGGGTTCCAGATGTGTGCAACTTACCCCTTACCCCTTAATCGGCCCTTAAAGGAAGGGGCGCGTCAAAAGTGCCTCAAGGGTTCGTCTGATCGCCAAAATAAGGGTCGCAATCGATTCCTCGGGTCAATATCTAGCCGCAGCCTCGGGTTCCATTCCAGATGTGTGCAACTTACCCCTTACCCCTTAATCGGCCCGTAAAGAAGGGGCGCGTCAAAAGTGCCTCAAGGGTTCCTCTGATTGCCAAAATAAGGGTCGCAATCGATTCCTCGGGTCAATATCTAGCCGCAGCCTCGGGTTCCAGATGTGTGCAACTTACCCCTTACCCCTTAATCGGCCCTTAAAGGAAAGGGCGCGTCAAAAGTGCCTCAAGGGTTCGTCTGATCGCCAAAATAAGGGTCGCAATCGATTCCTCGGGTCAATATCTAGCCGCAGCCTCGGGTTCCAGATGTGTGCAACTTACCCCTTACCCCTTAATCGGCCCTTAAAGGAAGGGGCGCGTCAAAAGTGCCTCAAGGGTTCGTCTCATCGCCAAAATAAGGGTCGCAATCGATTTTTCGGGTCAATATCTAGCCGCAGCCTCGGGTTCCAGATGTGTGCAACTTACCCCTTACCCCTTAATCGGCCCTTAAAGGAAGGGGCGCGTCAAAAGTGCCTTAAGGGTTCGTCTGATCGCCAAAATAAGGGTCGCAATCGATTCCCCGGGTCAATATCTAGCCGCAGCCTCGGGTTCCAGATGTGTGCAACTCACCCCTTACCCCTTAATCGGCCCTTAAAGGAAGGGGCGCGTCAAAAGTGCCTCAAGGGTTCGTCTGATCGCCAAAATAAGGGTCGCAATGGATTTCCCGGGTCAATATCTAGCCGCAGCCTCGGTTTCCAGATGTGTGCAACTTACCCCTTACCCCTTAATCGGCCCTTGAAGGAAGGGGCGCGTCAAAAGTGCCTCAAGGGTTCGTCTGATCGCCAAAGTAAGGGTCGCAATCGATTCCCCGGGTCAATATCTAGCCGCAGCCACGGGTTCCAGATGTGTGCAACTTACCCCTTACCCCTTAATCGGCCCTTAAAGGAAGGGGCGCGTCAAAAGTTCCTCAAGGGTTCGTCTGATCGCTAAAATAAGGGTCGCAATTGATTCCCCGGGTCAATATCTAGCCGCAGCCTCGGGTTCCAGATGTGTGCAACTTACCCCTTACCCCTTAATCGGCCCTTAAAGGAAGGGGCGCGTCAAAAGTGCCTCAAGGGTTCGTCTGATCGCTAAAATAAGGGTCGCAATTGATTCCCCGGGTCAATATCTAGCCGCAGCCTCGGGTTCCAGATGTGTGCAACTTACCCCTTACCCCTTAATCGGCCCTTAAAGGAAGGGGCGCGTCAAAAGTGCCTCAAGGGTTCGTCTGATCGCCAAAATAAGGGTCGCAATCGATTCCTCGGGTCAATATCTAGCCGCAGCCTCGGGTTCCAGATGTGTGCAACTTACCCCTTACCCCTTAATCGGCCCTTAAAGGAAGGGGCGCGTCAAAAGTGCCTCAAGGGTTCGTCTGATCGCCAAAATAAGGGTCGCAATCGATTCCCCGGGTCAATATCTAGCCGCAGCCTCGGGTTCGAGATGTGTGCAACTTACCCCTTACCCCTCAATCGGCCCTTAAAGGAAGGGGCGCGTCAAAAGTGCCTCAAGGGTTCGTCTGATCGCCAAAATAAGGGTCGCAATCGATTCCCCGGGTCAATATCTAGCCGCAGCCTCGGGTTTGAGATGTGTGCATCTTACCCCTTACCCCTTAATCGGCCCTTAAAGGAAGGGGCGCGTCAAAAGTGCCTCAAGGGTTCATCTGATCGCCAAAGTAAGGGTCGCAATCGATTCCCCGGGTCAATATCTAGGCGCAGCTTCGGTTTCCAGATGTGTGCAACTTACCCTTTAGCCCTTAATCGGCCCTTAAAGGAAGGGGCGCGTCAAAAGTGCCTCAAGGGTTCGTCTGATCGCCAAAATAAGGGTCGCAATCGATTCCCCGGGTCAATATCTAGCCGCAGCCTCGGGTTCCAGATGTGTGCAACTTACCCCTTACCCCTTAATCGGCCCTTAAGGGAAGGGGCGCGTCAAAAGTGCCTCAAGGGTTCGTCTGATCGCCAAAATAAGGGTCGCAATCGATTCCCCGGGTCAATATCTAGCCGCAGCCTCGGGTTCCAGATGTGTGCAACTTACCCCTTACCCCTTAATCGGCCCTTAAAGGAAGGGGCGCGTCAAAAGTGCCTCAAGGGTTCGTCTGATCGCCAAAATAAGGGTCGCAATCGATTCCTCGGGTCAATATCTAGCCGCAGCCTCGGGAATCGATTGCGACCCTTATTTTGGCGATCAGACGAACCCTTGAGGCACATTTGACGCGCCCCTTCCTTTAAGGGCCGATTAAGGGGTAAGGGGTAAGTTGCACACATCTGGAAGTGGAACCCGAGGCTGCGGCTAGATATTGACCCGGGGAATCGATTGCGACCCTTATTTTGGCGATCAGACGAACCCTTGAGGCACTTTTGACGCGCCTCTTCCTTTAAGGGCCGATTAAGGGGTAAGGGGTAAGTCGCACACATCTGGAACCCGAGGCTGCGGCTAGATATTGACCCGAGGAATCGATTGCGACCTTTATTTTGGCGATCAGACGAACCCTTGAGGCACTTTTGACGCGCCCCTTCCTTTAAGGGCCGATTAAGGGGTAAGGGGTAAGTTGCACACATCTGGAACCCGAGGCTGCGGCTAGATATTGACCCGGGGAATCGATTGCGACCCTTATTTTGGCGATCAGACGAGCCCTTGAGGCACTTTTGACGCGCCCCTTCCTTTAAGGGCCGGTTAAGGGGTAAGGGGTAAGTTGCACACATCTGGAACCCAAGGCTGCGGCTAGATATTGACCCGAGGAATCGATTGCGACCCTTATTTTGGCGATCAGACGAACCCTTGAGGCACTTTTGACGCGCCCCTTCCTTTAAGGGCCGATTAAGGGGTAAGGGGTAAGTTGCACACATCTGGAACCCGAGGCTGCGGCTAGATATTGACCCGAGGAATCGATTGCGACCCTTATTTTGGCGATCAGACGAACCCTTGAGGCACTTTTGACGCGCCCCTTCCTTTAAGGGCCGATTAAGGGGTAAGGGGTAAGTTGCACACATCTGGAACCCGAGGCTGCGGCTAGATATTGACCCGAGGAATCGATTGCGACCCTTATTTTGGCGATCAGACGAACCCTTGAGGCACTTTTCACGCGCCCCTTCCTTTAAGGGCCGATTAAGGGGTAAGGGGTAAGTTGCACACACCTGGAACCCGAGGCTCCGGCTAGATATTGACCCGAGGAATCGATTGCGACCCTTATTTTGGCGATCAGACGAACCTTTGAGGCACTTTTGACGCGCCCCTTCCTTTAAGGGCCGATTAAGGGGTAAGGGGTAAGTTGCACACATCTGGAACCCGAGGCTGCGGCTAGATATTGACCCGAGGAATCGATTGCGACCCTTATTTTGGCGATCAGACGAACCCTTGAGGCACTTTTGACGCGCCCCTTCCTTTAAGGGCCGATTAAGGGGTAAGGGGTAAGTTGCACACATCTGGAACCCGAGGCTGCGGCTAGATATTGACCCGAGGAATCGAGTGCGACCCTTATTTTGGCGATCAGACGAACCCTTGAGGCACTTTTGACGCACCCCTTCCTTTAAGGGCCGATTAAGGGGTAAGGGGTAAGTTGCACACATCTGGAACCCGAGGCTGCGGCTAGATATTGACCCGAGGAATCGATTGCGACCCTTTTTTTGGCGATCAGACGAACCCTTGAGGCACTTTTGACGCGCCCCTTCCTTTAAGGGCCGATTAAGGGGTAAGGGGTAAGTTGCACACATCTGGAACCCGAGGCTGCGGCTAGATATTGACCCGAGGAATCGATTGCGACCCTTATTTTGGCGATCAGACGAACCCTTGAGGCACTTTTGACGCGCCCCTTCCTTTAAGGGCCGATTAAGGGGTAAGGGGTAAGTTGCACACATCTGGAACCCGAGGCTGCGGCTAGATATTGACCCTAGGAATCGATTGCGACCCTTATTTTGGCGATCAGACGAATCCTTGAGGCACTTTTGACGCGCCCCTTCCTTTAAGGGCCGATTAAGGGGTAAGGGGTAAGTTGCACACATCTGGAACCCGAGGCTGCGGCTAGATATTGACCCGAAAAATCGATTGCGACCCTTATTTTGGCGATCAGACGAACCCTTGAGGCACTTTTGACGCGCCCCTTCCTTTAAGGGCCGATTAAGGGGTAAGGGGTAAGTTGCACACATCTGGAACCCGAGGCTGCGGCTAGATATTGACCCGAGGAATCGATTGCGACCCTTATTTTGGCGATCAGACGAACCCTTGAGGCACTTTTGACGCGCCCCTTCCTTTAAGGGCCGATTAAGGGGTAAGGGGTAAGTTGCACACATCTGGAACCCGAGGCTGCGGCTAGATATTGACCCGAGGAATCGATTGCGACCCTTATTTTGGCGATCAGACGAACCCTTGAGGCACTTTTGACGCGCCCCTTCCTTTAAGAGCCGATTAAGGGGTAAGGGGTAAGAGCTAGGGCCAAATAAAGGTCATATTTTTGCTCCCCGTCCCCCAATTGACTTAATTTGAGTTTTTTAAGCGATTCTGAATCCGACGCTGTATTCGTTGCTGTTGCTGACGCTAACTTCACGGACATGTATGTGATAATGTGAAACAGCAGCAGCCAACACTTTTTTCTTTTTTTTTAGTGGCCTTATATATCCTCGGCCTGGCGAGGAGGAGGCTATCCGGCTCGTGAAGCGAGACCGGTGGCCACTTTTTAACAGGTATATAGGGCCTTGCTTTTTAAGGCAGAATAGGGAAACTATAGCGCGCTGCGCAAAATGCGTTCAGTGGCAAAATGTCTGTAACGCGCTTTCATTCGCCGCATTTGGCATCACAAATTTATTACGTTTGATACATGATAACCACCTTGATTGTTTCTGGAACCGATGACGTCATATTCTCAGCTGCAAATAAAAATAGCTGCCCAAGTTTTAGGTGAAAATAAGTGAAATCTAATAGAATTAGAAATAAGAAATATGCGAAGAAATGATCTTTTTCAATTTAAAGTCTCCCCAGGCGCTTCTTACAGCAATCACTCAGACTCAGAAAACTTTGCTAAGGGATGTGTTCGTAGCCAATGGCTATCCGGAGCCGTTTATCAAGAGGGCTATGAGACGCCGTGACGCCAGCCAGACCGTACAGGGGGAAGCCGCCGCCAGACAGGGTATATTGAGTGAAGGGTAGGACGAACTTTGGTAGGAATTTCTAGTATAACTACTAGAAAACCTACTATATGTGGTCGGGACTAGCAAAAAGTTAGTTCAATCTAGAATATGGTAGCGCTTATGGTTGGCAGTCGTGACGCGCACGTGACAATCATTTCTTTAATTTCTTAAATAACAGGTTTTAAGGGCCGATTAGTGGGCAGATACATTCAATTAGCTATTAATAATTGATTATGCAAACATTCAAGAATCTACATCATTTAATTCTAGCCAAAATCACGCGGCGCTCCCAGGATTCGAACTCACGACCTTCGGATCCGTAGCCCGATACGCTACCGACTGCGCTACCGAGGACCGCGAACCGACGATCGGAGAGGCGGATCGCGGGTGCTGGCGTGCAGAGAAATCTTTACCCTGTACGCCGTAGAAGATCGGCTGGGTTTCGTGAAAAATGGTAGAGGAATTGTCGAAAGAAAATTCATCGATCTATCATTTGAGACTAAGAACCATTGATTCCTTCAAAGGTTGACCGAGATATCGCTCGCCGAAAACAGGCCATTTAACATGTAAACCCTATGGGCTGGTAGGAAATGTACGCCGTGGAGCAGCAGTGCTACCAACTAACTTCGGCGGGGGCCGAGCCGCCAGAGACCAAGAAGCCTATGCGGCAGTGCCCTACGTCCCAGGTCTCAGCGAAAGGATAGCCAAGGTTCTCAGGCCACACAGAATCAAGGTAGCTCACAAATCCAAGCGATTGAGGGGTCACCTGGTTAACGTCAAAGATCCCGTGGAGCAGAGCAAGAAGAAAGGGGCCGTATATGAGATAAAGTGCTCGTGCGGCTCCAGCTATATCGGAGAGTCAGGGCGACCAAAACAGGACAGATTGAAGGAGCACACCGCCGATATCAAGCACGGACGCTGCGATACGTCTGCGACGGCCAGACACTTTTGTACCTGTGGCGGTGACTTGAACCCGTTCGAGGCGAGAACCCTAGCCATCGAACGCCACTGGAAAAAACGTAAAATCAGGGAGGCCATCGAGATCCGACAGCTGCGCCCGTCAATGAATCTCGACAGCGGTGGCGTCCAGCTGAGCCCAATATGGGACATTGTGCTAAAAAAATAGTGGTTGGCACGCTGAACGAACACGCGAGGGGGGGGGGTCACCTTGTGTAAGTGTGACTTACCTGTAACTGAAGTGACGCTCTTTTTATTAAATTAGCGCTGATTGTCTAAATATTTAATTAAAATTCCGTGATAGACAGTGATATTGTATAAGTTCTTAGGAAGGCGGTATCGTATAGGTTATTTTATCTGCACTGGAGGACCCAGCTCCACCGATTGCATGGGAATTGTGTTATTTTGTTGTGCTTAACAAAGCTCGCACTGTGCATCACTCGCATTGAAAAAGGTACCACTACGAGTATCGAAATATTTGCTATCAATTTTTCAATATATATCACTCAAGAAACTCCGAAAATATTATTTCATATTCTTTGCTAAGTCATAGAACTTGAGCACCTACTTTTGAAAGAGATGCCCCTAGGTATGGGCCTATGGGGATTGGGGATGGGATTTAGGCAGTGCTTTCTGCGATAACTAATATTCGGACCTGCGATAACGATAAAACGATAAAAAAAGGTTTGCGATAACGATAAACGATAAAAGATAAAAAAAATTCAAAACAATTAACAACGATAGCGATAAAACGATAAAACGATAACGATAATTGTTTTTTAACAGCGATAACGAAACGATAAACGATAAAACGATAACGACGCAACGAGCACGTTCAATTATTTCGGAAGCAGCCAAAGACGGAATGGTGTAGTTTTTTATGCTGAGTTTGACTTTCTGGAGCAAGTTGAGTAGCAATAGACAAATGTACCTATATATTGAGACGGGTTACACAGCACATTCGGGTGGACGCGTTTCGAATGACTTTATCGACATTCGACACCCTCTCGGAAGCGAGGAAGCACTAAGCGAGTATGGTTGGTAACAATAGGTTATACGTGCCTATTTGATGTCGTACAAGGCTTGAGTCAAATGCCAATGCAGGAAATCTTTAACGTAGGTAGGTTCGTAACCACATGCTGTTTGAAATAAACAAACAAATAAATTGAAATAAACGTTGGAAATGTTAACGTTTGAATAGTGTTTTTTTTTACATAGTAACGTAGGCACGTAGTTCGTTGTAACGTAGTAACGTAAGTAAACATATTCCCATAAAATGTCAACACCTATTGGCTTTTGGGGCATTCCACGTCAAATCAAACACCGAAATCCGTCATCCCCTTCGATTTTTCTGAAAATTTGTAGACAGACTGGACATGGTTCAAAACTGAGTTACGTATAATATTTTCGAAATTTGATAAAGTATCGCTGAGATATAGGTCATCGAATATAGCCAAAAATGCCACACATCAATTTTTTAAATGTCTATAACTCTGGTTCCTTTTCTGGTATCAAAATGATATTTACAGGGTCTTGTAGGCAATTGATAAGGCTTTGATTTTTAATTATAAAATTAAATTGAAGTGACCTTGAAATGCATTTGACCTTAAATTAAAACAGAAAAATTTAAATAGCAAAAAACACGTCACCTTCGATTCGGGTAATTTTTACATATTATGTCCGTCACAATGTTCCTAACCATCTGTGGAAAAAATTGGAGTGGGCCATTCATAACTCTCGCGGCAAACGCCGTTTTCATGCATCAACATCACGCAACCGCGCGTAACCTTGAAAGACAGAGTCAAGACATGCTTGCTTGTGTAGGGGAGAGTGGGGCACATTCGTGCAAAAAATGGATAAATCCATATATCTGTTCGTCGGTTAGTGCAATGGCAAAATTGTTGATTGTAGTATGGAAAGGAACTATTGCAGATATTTTTCCTCTTTTAAAGTTATCCTCTAAAGTTATCGCTTCTATTAGAAAAAATGACTTAACCCGCGCCCTGCTGGGGGGGGGGGTGTTTGAACACCCCCCCTTGTGGTTTTTCGCGAATATCTCAAAAACGGCGGCGCGGAGCGCCGCCGTTTTTGGTACACCTTATCATACATCAATTCTACACATGTTGTGAAAATTTCAGACCAAGGTCATTCAAGGTCAGGTCACCAGGTCACTTGAAGTGACCTCACCTCATAAAAACTTTCAATGTCTGTCATAGCTACACCGAGTGACCGATCGCTTTGAAACTTTCAGCGATTGCTAAGAGCAATAGCATGTACAAAATGTATATCTCAGAATTTTGATATCGATGACCTAAGGTCAGGTCAATTTTGCGACCTCCCCATTATAAGTCAATGGGAGAAAATTGAAATGCGCCTCTTTTGGATGAAAGACATTATACACACTCCCAAACACCGAATTACAAGTGTTTTAGACACACTGAACTTGAAAATGGTGTCCGTGACCCTTGTTTATGCCCTGAGGTCATCTTAGGTCACGAATGGTATCTAACAGTTTTTCGCAAATAACTTTTGATAGAGGCATGCTAGAGCGATGAAAACGCCTTAGATGTGTTCAGCTCGACGATACGGATCGACTGATATGCAACATGACCCGTTACGGTCAGGTCATGACCTTGACCTGAGGTCAAATTTTCAAGTTGACCTTTCAAGGTCAAGTCATAGTTCATTCGATGCGTCTTGACGAGAGGAACACGATGCCGGTAAAAGTAAGCTCGTACAAGGCTTGGGTCAAAAGTTATTGCAGAAAAACTACTTTCGAAAATATCGGCTATTTTTGCAGTTTTTGCCCCCTGCAGGCAAAACCGTTGACCTTAGGTCAAATCTGAGAGAATTACTCAGAAAGGGCGTTAATAGGGCTATCGAATGCGCTTTTCCGCGGCGCTGTAGCTCTATTGGTTCCCGAGTTATGCGTTGGCTTCTTGGAAATTTTCGACATTCGACCTGGAAATCGGCGAAATTTTGCCTTCAATGACCTCTGGTGACCTGACCTTTGACCTGACCAAAAAATTGACCGAAGTGATTTCGTCATTATTTTTTACGCTCTTTCGAACGCCGCCTTCCGCGTATCGCTACGTGGCCCAGGAGCCGAGTTACAAGGGGGGGGGGGTGTTCAAACACCCCCCCCCCCCCAGCAGGGCGTGGAAATCCAGGACCCCCAGCAGGGCGCGGGTTAATAACTCTGAACTTTTGCACGAAACTGCCCCACCTATGGGGCACATTCGTGCAAGGGGTAGGGCACTTCCGTGCACCCTGCAAAGTTTGAGGAATTACCGGGCATTGCCAAAAATTTATCAACAGAAATTGGCAGGGGGTCCTTTCACTTGATTCCTTTCGACAAGAATGCATTGCACAACATATGTAGAAAGAATAGGCTGGCCAACAAGAATGTGCCAGCCGCCGGCCATGGACCCGCCTCCGTGACCTTTCCAAGGACACCTGAACTACTTGTCACGACGTCGCAAGCAGCCGAGACTGAGTCAGGCGAGCGTCACTACTACAGATAAAGTCATAAATCGCAAAAACGAAAAAAAAAATATGGAGGAATGTGGCCGTAGGCAGTGCGTACACGAACCTGCCCCACAACGTTATTTGTAAAATATTTCAAAATTTCTTATTGAAAAAAATGACAGTTTTTCAACAAACTAGTTTGCAGCAGTTCCGTGAATAAAGTGAGCTTCTTTGCTCTCAATTTTGAAAAGTTAACCCACATTTCCGAGTCAGGATCACGATGGATGATATGAGAAAAGTTTGGAAAGCGCACGGATATTACAAATTTGCGTTTTTATCCAGCATGACAGCAGGTACAGTGTTGTCTTCTACAGTGAGCGAAGGGCGGCAATGATAGACATATTTTCATAATTTACCTTTAGCTCGTGCAGTCACTCGTCTTCCCATAAACTGCAAAAAACGAATGTGCCCCATGCACGAATGTGCCCCACTCTCCCCTACACTTTCTGAAATGAATGATTGCTGATTAGTGATATCCTAAACTCTGCGAGAATGGAAATACATAGTCATCGTAGTCAAGCATTCAAGTTCCATAGTAAAAGTGTCTCAGGCAAACGGTATTTACTATTTTGCGGTGAATTTTGAGCCGTGTGGAAATGCATCATGAGACATGAAGCCAAAAATTCAACGAAAACATTATCACGCAACGATACCTTCGTCTTTTTATCTTGACTATACGAAAGAATATACATTTTTGAGTATGTATGGGGAATTTCTAGTTAATCCAATAATAAATATGGCAATTAGAGACCTGCTAAGAGTAACATGTCGCCGGCTGAGGCGGGATCGGCCGACGCGGGAAACGCAGCAATCACAATTTTGTGTTTACACGTTCATATTTCAATTGTTTACCAATCGATTTTCAAAATTCTTACACCATAAGATTTCCTGTACATTTCTTAGTCTTCTCACAAAATTTGACGCGAATCGAACGTAATCAGCGGTAAGGAGCGCGATGTAAAGACGGAACCGTTCCGTTCCGTCCCGGCACAGTCTACAATTCAGGCGGCGGCTAGCGGTCGGCGCCGGCTGCCGAGTCGCCGCGGCGACAGGATGTTCACTTTACACCGCTATTACTAGACCAGTTGTGAACCGATTTTCTTCTTGCTTGCACGATGAGATGTGCAATTCAATTTTGGACAGGTAGCTATAATTAATTTCGCATTAATACTATGAGATATTGGCGAAAAACAGGAGGGGTGGGGCGAAATTCACTCTTCCCCCTCCACTGCGCGTGCTAACATACGTTTGCATATGTGCCATTTTCTTCAAAACTTATGAATGGCCCACTCTAATTTTTTCACAGGTTGTTAAGAATATGGTAGGCAATAAAATATATGAAAATTAGCCAAATCGAAGGTGACGTGTTTTTTGCTATTTCAATATTTGTGCTTAAGAACAGAGTTAAGCAAATTTCAAGGTCATATATTTAAGTAGGTGCAATTCTAAACAAATGCTTAAGAAATTACCTAAACAGTAAGGTTTATTTCATTCAAATCAAACAAGTACAACCAAAGTTATGGTCGTTCAAAAATATAAAGATGCAACATTTTGTAAAAATTCGATGCCCTATATTTAGAAGACCTGTGGTCAGAATGTGCAAAAAAAATCAATGTAATGTTCGGGGCGACACAGGAACTCGCTCACAAATTTGTAATGAAATCGCTGATGGTAAGGTGCAAAACAGCCCATTTTTGTTCGATTTGACGTGGAATGCCCCTTTTGCAGTCTGGAGGTGAAACCGTTTACACGCTGGTTCGAAAACTTAGGTTGGGACACAATGGTGACATACCTGCAGATGAAAAAACTTCAAGCCACCTATCAATTTCGATTGTGCTTTTCTGAGATGCAGTAACTCTTCTGGTTTACGAGTTAGGTACGCTCCAATTCGTCGAAAAATATTGAAATAAAAATAATTTCGATAACCAACAGTTCTGTGACCTCAGAACCAATGTGATGATACGAAGGAAAAAACGGTTGTGATCATTTATGCATTCAGGGTACCGACTCCATGTATGTATGTTATGTGCTTATTTAGGACATTTCGGCCGGGCCGAGTCTGGGGCCTCGCCGACCTGGTCACCCACGACGGGAGGTCCCCGGGTGGTTTCCGAGGCCGGTACTGTTTAGAGTGTAGACAGCGCTTTCCACGTGATCAGTGTCCGCTGCTCGCCCCGTCAGTGCTATCATGCCCTCTACACCGCGACTCGGTGTTCATTTCACTGGCATCCCCACACCGTGTCCGGTCGGTCGGTTCTGCGCTGACACCGTTAGAGGCTTCAGTCGGTCGGTGGGTCGGCGCCACCAGCTGTTATTGGAGTGTGACGGCTGTCCTGGAGCGCGCACAGCACACCTGACCGGCGCGCCCACCCAGCCGAGGTGTCCTGCTGGCCGCAGCTGCTGTCCGCCAGACGGAACTCCGTATACCTAGTGAGGCCGCAGGGAAACTGTGTCAGGAGCCAGCCGTCCAGGCGCCAGCCAGGAGAGAGACGATCCGACACAGACGGTTCAGCGAAATGGAAGGGACGAAGCGGTGTATTGTCATGCAGGGATGGTCTGTGTTTTCCTTGTGGCTCCTCCCACAGCACTGTGGATAATTTGTTTGGTTCGGAGCAGCTCGGCTCCCGGGATGCGTCGCGGAGGTGGTTAGTACTTGGTACCTATGCTTGGTACCGACCCGTTTTGTCACCATGGAACCGGCACCTGGTCGGCACCAACACCGGATATCTTGGTGTTGATGGCGTAGTCATGCTTTGCAGTTTGCGACAGGACTGTGGGACAGATTGAGCAGACGACGTCGCGAGGTGTGGTAGCTTCGAGGTGAATACGAAAATGGCATTGCGTCAGAAGATAGATAGGTACCAAGAAGAAGGCGCGGCGGGGCCGTTTTGCTTCCCCCCCCCCCCCCCGCTTCCTGGGGTGCAGCGTGCGTGTTGCCACTGTCACTGCTGTCACTACCGTCATCACTGTCATTATTGTCACAATTCCTCCCACATCGTCTGACCCACCGATGCCCGATAATACTTTTGGACAGAGATCCGCTTAGCATATTCATGAGCTGCGACACGGGGATCTTTATGTAGGGCAGCAGGGAACCGACGCTCAGAGAACTTGACAAACAAACTCTAACGCTTCGAACTCTGCCCTGATGCATATCACAATAAGGTGATCAGGCTCATGGTTCACCTCTACCTCACACTATAGCTGCTGGTATGTCAGTGGTTCTTACAACAGAGCCCGAACAAATAACGCATCTCGGCTCCACCTCAGGCCGATATGAATCACATTTATAAAGACATCCTGTCTGAGCTGGCGCTGTTCGATTTCATCCATCCGGTACTGTCCCGGCCGCCGCGCTGGTGGTTGACTGAGCTCCCGCGCACTGTCAGTAGGTCAAGACGGACAACTTTCAACGCGACAGATTCCACTGTAGGTATGTGTTTTAGCTGGTCAGCTGGGTTCAGCAATCTGTATGCACAATGCAGATACCCGCTCGCTGCACGTGCAAGCAAGCGGTGCCCTTTAGTAGACGTGATGGTGTCAAGTATGGCACAGAAGATAAAAGACATTTGACAGTTCATTCTTTTAAATGGAGTAAATCTCGGACGAAACGATCTTGGCAACGAAAATGACAAAACGTCACTTCGAACCTAAGCAGCTAAGGTTGCCAGTCTTCCCCGACTGGCTGACGTATGTACATTCGTTTCTTTAGCTGAGGTCCGTCAGCTCGGTCACAAGTAGCATAAGGTCTGACAGTTCGTCCTAAGCTGCTGACGAACAGTCAGTTCTTAGTAGCTGACGGACAGTCGGTTCTTAGTAGCTGAGTTATGTCAGCTAGGTCCCCTAAGTAGCTAAAGGGCTGACAGTTTGTCTGAGTGGCTGAGCTGACGGACAGTTGGTCCTGAGTGGCTGGCAGCCTGTCCTGACTGGCCGACGGACAGTCTCTCCGGTCCTGATAAGCTGACGGACAGTCCCGCCCCGCGCCACCTTCCGCGCGCGGCGCGCCCGTACCAGTCGCCAGTCGTGGCGCAGGTGCGGCAGGCGGAGCTCCGTCACCATGGCACGTCTGGCGCTCTGGCTGGTGGCGGTGGCCGCCGTGGTGCCGCTGGTGCTGGCCGGTGGTGCAGACTCGCGTAGTGTGTCGGCTCGCACCCTGAGCGGCTTTCCGCAGCACTTTTTGCACCCGTTCATCAACTTCTGGGAGTTCCACTTGGATCCGGAGGACTTCCCGAAACTGGATGGGGTAAGCGAGGGTCGGTTTGTCCGCTTTTGTATTCAACAGCTCGTTTGCTGTGCTCAGTGTTTTATTACTGACTATATCCTGTTACACCATAGACTTCGGTATGTATGGGTCTATGGCTATTGGCTATATACTTAAGTTACATATCCTGCGCTATGGCTAGAGGCATTGTAAGTTGTAACTCCTCAGATAAGTCATGTAAATGACCGTAACCAGTAGTAGGGCGCCTTTTAGGGTGACAAACAAGCGACCGTGAGGGCGAAAACTGCACGTGTGGTGTTGCGAGGGAACATTTGCAACTGACTTTTGCACGGCACCCTACTTGTCGGCCCGTCCGTTATCGCGTGCCAAACTTGAACACAATCAGCCCAGTCGTTCTCCACATTTGGAAGCGACTCCTGCACGTGCGCACGTGCAGTAGCACCCAAACTGTGACCGATGGGTAGGTAACAGTTTGGAAACGCACATGGAAATGCATTTCCCGGTGGGTACCTACCCACATGCCAAGTTTCAGCGCAATCGGCCCAGTTATGGCTAAGTAATGCAATGGTTACAAAACTGACACCTCTTCTTTTTTCCATGTAGCACAAGTATTAGAGATCGCCCACATGCTTCGGGAATAGTTCAATACTAGGTAGAAAGGACGAAACTACTCTACAAAAAAAAAACTGCGCCAATGAATCGATCCAGTGGTTGCATACTGCGGAGATATAAACCTCGCAGAAGCATAGGAAGAAAAAAAAAACACGTTCATGTGGGGCTCGAGAGTCGATCGAATCGAGCATCCTTCTATATGTGTCGTGGCATCGAACTTCGAGGGAGATTTTTCCAGTCTGGATAACGCGTGTCTCCTGAACCGCTTTGGTCTGTGCTCGATTAAGTCCCGTTTTGTACAGGCTGATCTTTCATTCCTACTCAATGTATGTGCATTGCAGTGGGATCGACTGCCCCCCAACAGATTGCCTTGCCCTAGCAGTCCCAAATAGAATCTCTCGACAGACATAGATGTACCCGCAGCGTTCGATCGTGTCACGGTATATAGAGAACTGATCGTGTGAATATTGTGAAGTCAGGGTTCACTGTCCGTACCCCTGTGCTTTGTAACCGCTTCTTGCAGCATACACCAACCGTTGACATGTTGGCACCATCGTGTTCTGCTTTATCGGACATCCGACGGCTCGCTCATTCTCAGTGAACGTAAATGTGATATGCTGTCTTCATCGTCGTGTGCATATGCTGTGTCTTCTGGTTTACTCCATGATGTAAATGGGCTACTAGGCCTGCAGTAGGCTAGTGCAAGTACATAACACAGAACACAGAATATGCAGAATGCATATCTGACCTATAAGGTCAATACTCTAAAGGCATCCTGAGTCCTCTGGATGATGCCTTTAGAGTATGCCTGACAGAACTGCCGTCAACATTTATGTTTTTGCAGAGAAGGCTTTTTAACCCTCGCCAGGCGAGGGCCTCTTTCATAACACGGACGGCGAAGGGGGGGGGGGGGGTACGACCCCCTCGGTGATTGGCTCCTAGGGCACTTAGAAACGCCAAATTTACAGGGTAGGTCTCGCCATAGTATCCATAAGATATCTCGATCCATAGATCGATAGGAGATGTCGCCCTTTTGAAAATTTGGTGACTCTAAGTCAATATTTAGGGGGGTTTTGGGCATAGGCGGCGGAACGGGGGGGGCACCGAGGCACCATGCCCCTCCTTGATTTTTCCATTTTAACCCGCGCACCGACGCGACGGGGGGGGCGGTTATCGCCCCCCTCCCCCTGAGGTTTTTCGTGAATAGCGGGAAAACCGCGGCGCGTAGCGTCACGAAATTCAGTATGACTATTTTTTTAATAAATTTTACACATGGTGTGCAAGTTTGAACCTTCTAACTTTTAAGGTCAGGTCACCAGGTCACTTTGAATGACCCAACCTCAAGTCACTTTTTGCAACTTTGTCGCCGTGCCAGAGCTACAGTAGGTGACGGACGCCTTTGAAAGTCGCAAGATGCTATTAGGTCATTGGTAGTTATAATTTGTATATCTCGGAATTTTGATATCGGTGACCTAAGTTCAGGTCAATTTCTCGACTTCCTCATTATAACCCTCGCCGGACCTATTGGTTTTCTACATACGCGCCGGCCGGAGGGGTACGACCCCCCTCGCCGTTTCGCCCCTGGTGGAGCTAGCACGTCGCGGAAAAAAAACGAGCGTGTGCGCCGTTACGAGACGCAGAGATTGGTACCCAATTTTAAGGTCCTAGGTCAACCGGTGACCTCTGAGGTCAGGTCAAGTGCCCCAAGGTATGGTTCAGTTTTTGGTGAATAACTTCGCAAAAAACGGCCACAGAGCCGCGATTTTGGCAGCATCGTGTTCGCCTTGCTCAGGCGCGTCGAATGATATACTTTTTGTTCGGGCCAGATCAACTTAGGGTGTTGACCTCAGGTTAAGGTCAGGTCAGCACCCCCAGGTCACGAAGTTGGTCGAAAGAGGTCATGTCGCATATCATTCGATTCGGCAGGTCTTCCTGAGTCCATTGGTGGCTTCCCGACTGACTCGCTTGCTCAATATGAGAGGGAGTTATTGACGAAAAACTAATATGACCTTGATGACGTCATAAATGACGTCACACAAGGTCAGCATTGCAAAAGTGACGCATCTAACCTTGCAAGGAGTGCATCAAATCACGATTCTGTGTGCTTGATATAGTTGGAGATCGTTCCCGGCGCCAGAATAGCAGTTTTCATTTTTTCCCCATTGACTTATAGGTAATGGTGAGGTCACGAAAATGACCTGACCTCATATGACCTTTAGGAAAAATCTGAGATAAACAAGTTGTGAGACTTATAATGGATACTAGATCCTGCAAGTTTCATTTCCCTGTGACATCTCCTCTAGCAGTGAGGGCGTTGCGAAGTTGCGACATCTGAAGACCGTGCAGAGGTTCACTTATGACGTCATAGGTCAGTGACCTGACCTGACCCAAAAATGCGGTTGGTGTCAAAAGATCCTGCTTGAATCAAAGGTCAGGTATGCCATGTTTCAGCTCTCTATCGCCAGCGTGTTTGGAGCTATCGCGAAAAAAACCTATGGGGGCGGCACCCGCCCACCCACTCGGCCGGCGAGGGATAAGTCAACGCGGGAAAAATCAACTCCCTATATACCATCCATGACTTCATATACGAGCAACCTTCACTACCTTGAGGCCTGTTTTGCTGTTGTCTGTCAGCTGTCAGGCCTATAGCGTTGAAGATACAGAAAAACGTTTAATACATACAAGGTGTAGAATTACAAGGTGTAGCGAAAAAATCCAAAAAGTTGTTTGACTTTCGAAAACCCGGAACATATGTGATAGCCCTTACCGACTACTAATCACATGCCAAATTGTAGATCGATATTTCTCCTTTTGGCCAAGATATAGCGAAAAAACTGTTCAAAATTGATGACGTCAAATTTTCAAACTCATTTTTTTTTTTAGCAATTCTAGACCACGTAGCGCAAAACAAAGTTCACCATTAGGCTCACCGTGACGAGCTGCATCGAATCAATACCCATTTTATGCAGCAATATCAACTTTGAAATTTGGCCTTTTTTGACCTGGCATTGACCTGACCTCCACCAGGAAATGCCCCAACCATTCCTAATAGTCTTATAATCGATTAGTTTGAAATGAAAAATTGGCCATAAAACATACATCACACAGCCCTAGTAAAGTTGGGTTCATGTGCTGACCCTTGGTGACCTGACCTGTGACCTGACCTGGTGTTATCAGTGACCTCTAATAGCAACATATGCACTAGGCAACTGACGCCCTATTGCTGATTTTCGATAAAATGCGTTTTATTCGATGTTATAGCGCATTCCCAAGACCCGTGACCGGCAAAACATCTTATCTTTGACCTGACCTGCGACTTCATCAGTGAACCCGAGATCAATGAAATTAAATTTCCCAAGACAGATTTGACTGGACTTTCGAACGACGTTTGAATTTTGTGGATCCGTCCAGTAGTTTCGGAGATACGAGGGGAGGCAAAAAATAGCCCCCCCCCCCCCCACCAGGTCGCGTTATAAACAGACCCCACCAGGGCGCGGGTTAACATTAGCCCTATGGGCGTTGCATGGAAAGAAAGGGACCGAAAGTCGGCAGTGCTCCCCCGCCCCTCCTTAATTGAAGGTGTTCCGCTGCTACTGGTTTTGGGGGGTATAAGTGCAAAAGTTTCGCTTAAAAATGTCATAAGTTTTTCGCTTATAACATTGTATCTAATAAAGATAGAGCAAAAAAAGAGTCCGTGCGCATCGAATGATATCCTTAATTTGTTACCAATTTTAGTGAACTTAGAATTGTCTTAGAATTATTAAAGTAATTAATCAAGTTTAGGTTAATCAAAATGCATTATATTGCATATCATTCGAATCGCCAGATCACAAGAAAATCAATGACACCATTTTTGAAGCTCCGGCCTCCATGTGTGCCAAGTTATTAGCAAAAACGTAGTTTGACCTTAGTTGACCTCAGTTGACCCGACCCAGGCGTTCTTGCAGCTTGCAAACACCAACTAGATGTCAATCAAGGTCAACCCGCCAACCCGGGTCGTTCAAGGTCAGGGCACCAGGTCACGTCAAGTGACCTTACCTAAGAAAAAGTGCCAATGCTATAGCTACTCGCTATAGCTACACCGACTGAACGATCGCAATTGATATTTATAAAATTACCTATAAAATATATATCTCGGAATTTTGATATCTGTGACCTAAGGTCAGGACAGTTTTGTAACCTCTCCATTATAAGTCAATGGGAGGAAATTGAATGGCGTCTGTTTTGGATGAATGCTCTCAAAGACACTACCAAACATCGGGATACAAGTTAACTTCACACATTGCATAGGAAAATTTCACCTAAAACCCCTCCTGATGTCACAGAGGTCATCTTAGGTCACGAAACGTCCCCAGCAGTTTTTGACAATAACTTTTGATAGAGACATGCTAGAGCGTTGAAAACACCCCAGATGTGTTCAGCTCGACGATACGGATCGGCTGATACCTATGCAGGATGGATTTTCCGGTCAGGTCATCACCTTGACCTGAGGTCAAATTTCCAAATGACCTTTCAATTCAACGTCAAATTATAGTTCATTCGACGCGTCTCGACAAGAGGAACGCGATACTGGAAAAATGATGTCTAGAATCTCTAGAGTCAAACGTTAACATTTTTTTGCAAAACTTTTTTTTGTAAAAACGTTTATTCTGGAAGTTTTCCCTCTGGAGGCTAAACAGTTGACCTGAGGTCAAATCTAAGGTCACGTTCCAGAAAGAACTTTAAAAGGGCTATCGAATGCGCTTTTCCGCAGCGCTGTAGGTAGCTCTATGAGTTCCCAAGTTATGTGCCTGTGTTTGGAAAATGTTTTAGATAGCCAACGTTTTACCTTTGCTTGCCTCTGGTGGCCTGACCTGATCTGGCCTGATATAGAAACGAACAAAGTGTCTTTGCCCTGTTTTTGGACGCTCTTTCGATTGCCGCCTACCGAGTGTCGCTACGTGGCCCAGGAGCCGAGTTAGAGGGGGCATGAACCCCCCCCCCCCCCCCCAACACGACACGGAAAACTCAGACCACCAGCACGGCGCGGGTTAACCCGTACCCTGTTGGATATGGGGGTGGGGGTGTTTAACCCTCGCCGGCCGAGGGGGTGCCGCCCCCCCCCCCCCCATAGGGTTTTTTCGCGATAGCTCC
Source organism: Amphibalanus amphitrite (assembly GCF_019059575.1). Taxonomy (NCBI): domain Eukaryota; kingdom Metazoa; phylum Arthropoda; class Thecostraca; order Balanomorpha; family Balanidae; genus Amphibalanus; species Amphibalanus amphitrite. The sequence continues at coordinate 474,025 of NW_024881560.1, forward strand.
GAACACGCTGGAGATAGAGAGCTGAAACTTGTCATACCTGGCCTTTGCTTCAAGCCGGATCTTTTGACACCAACCGCATTTTCGGGTCAGATCAGCTCACTGACCTATGAATGACGTCATAAGTGAACCTCTGCACGGTTTTCAGATGTCGCAGCTTCGCAACGCCCTCACTGCCAGGAGAGCTTTCACAGGGAAATGAAACTTGCAGGATCTAATATCCATTACGATTCTCACAACTTGTGTATCTCAGATTTCTCCTAAAGGTCATATGACGTCAGGTCATTTTCGTGACCTCACCGGTCACCATTATAAGTAAATGGGGAAAAATGAAAACTGCTATGTACCTAGTCTGGCGCCGGGAACGATCTCAAACTATCTCAAGCACACAGAATCGTGATTTGATGCACTCCTTGCAAGGTTACATGCCTCAATTTTGCAATGTTGACCTTGCGTGACGTCATTTATGACGTCATTAGGGTCATATTAGTTTTTCGTCAATAACTCTCGATCAAATTGAGCTAGTGAGTCGGAAAAGCCACCAATGGACTCAGTCAGGAAGACCTGCCGAATCGAATGATATGCGACATGACCTACTTCGACCAATTCCGTGACCTGGGGGCGCTGACCTGGCCGTGACCTGAGGTCAACACCCTAAGTTGACCTCACCCAAACAAAAAGTATATCATTCGTTGTGCCTGAGCGAGGCGAACACGATGCTGCCAAAATCGCGGCTACCCCTCGGCCGGCGCGTATGTAGAAATCCAATAGGTCCGGCGAGGGTTAACCCGCGCCGGGCCGGTGCTCTGAGATTCCGCGCCGGGCCGCGGGGGGGTGTTTGAACACCCCCCCCCCTTCTAACTCGGCTCCTGGGCCACGTAGCGACACGCGGTAAGCGGCAATCGAAAGAACGTCAAAAATAAGGACGAAAACACTTCGGTCATTTTTTGGGTCAGGTCAAAGGTCAGGTCACCAGAGGTCACCAAATGTAAAAGGTTGACTATTTCAACATTTTGGAAACTGCCAACGGCTATCTCGGGAACCGATAGAGCTACAGCGCCGCAAAAAACCGCATTCGATAGCCCTTTTACAGACCTTTCTGAGTAATGTTCTCAGATTTGACCTCAGGTCAACGGTTTAGCCTCCAGAGGGCAAAAACTCCAAAAATAGCCGTTTTTACGAAAAACGTTTTTTTTCGGCAATAACTTTTGACTCAAAAGAGCTATGACATTACTTTTGCCAGCATCGTGTTCCTCTCGTCGAGACGCGTGGAATGAACTATAATTTGACCTTGAAAGGTCAACTTGAAAATTTGACCTCAGGTCAAGGTCATGACCTGACCGGAAAAGGTCATGTTGCATATCAGTCGATCCGCAACGTCGAGCCGAACACATCTAAGGCATTTTCAGCGCTCTAGCACGCCTCTATCAGAAGTTATCATCGAAAAACTGTTAGATTCTGTTCGTGACCTGAGATGACCTCGGGGACATAACGAGGGGTCACAGTTGCAATTTTCTGGTTCAGTGTGTCTATTTTACCTATATCTCGATGTTTGAGAGTGTCTAGAATAGCGTTCGTGCAAAACAGACGCTTTTCAATTTTCTCCCATTGCCTTATAGTGGAGTGGAGAGGCCGCAAAATTGACCTGACCTTAGGTCACCGATATCAAAATTCCGAGATAAACATTTTATAGATAGTGTTGCTGTAATCAATCGCTGAAAGTTTCAAGGCAATCGTTCAGTCGGTGTAGCTATGACGAGCATTCTTATTTTTTCTGAGGTGAGGTCACTTGGCGTGACCTGGTGACCTGACCTAAGGTGACCTGGGTCTGAAATTTTCACAACATGTGCGGAAAAGATGCACGAACAGGTGTGCCAAAAACGGCGGCGCGGAGCGCCGCCGTTTTTGAGATATCTGCGAAAAACCGCAATGGGGTGTTCAAACACCGGCCCCGGCCCGGCGCGGGTTAAACACCCCTCCGGTTTTTTTTTTTTTGCAAATATCTTCAAAGTGGCGGCGTGAAGCGACATCACTTTTGGCATACCTTAGAATACATATTTTCTGCAAATGTTGTAAAATTTCAGACGAAGGTCTCTCAAGGTCACATCACAAGGTCCCATCAAGTGACCTCACCACAGGAAAGGTTCCAATCCTTGTCATAACTACACCGAGTGATAACCGTCTTAAAATTGTCAGCAATGGATAGGGAAACGGTATGTATGTGGCACTCGTGGCTCCTCTTTGTGTCTCTGAGGTTATCTCAGGTCAGGAAAGGTGTTCAACTGTTTCTTGCTAGTAATTTGTGATAGAGGCATGCTAGAGCGATGAAAATGCCTTAGATGTGTTCAGCCCAAAAATACGAATCAACTGATATGCAACAAGACCTTTTTGGTCATGTCTTAGGCCATGACCTTGACCTGAGGTCATATTTTTTAGTTAAACTTTCAAGGTCAAATTATAGTTTATCCGACGCGTCTCGACAAGAGGACACGATGTCGGTAAACGTAAGCTCGTGCAGAGTTTGTGACGAAAGTTAGTGCAGAAAAACCCTTTCCACAAAAGCCTTTTTTGACAGTTTTTGTTCTCTGGAGTCTGGATGCTAAACTGTTGAAGCTAGGTCAAATCTGAGGACAGTGAGCAGAAAGAGCGTTGAAAAACCTATCGAATACGCTATTCCGCGGCGCTGTAGCTCTATCCGTTTTTGAACTATGCGCCGCTTTGTCGAAAAAAAAAATCGAATGTCGAAATAGGCGAAGGAGTTAGAACGGGGATGTTCAACCTTCCTCTCCCCCAGCGGGGGTAGAAATCCGAGACCCAGCGGCGCGCGGATTAATAACCAAGTTACTACGCATACACAAGAGATCGAGTCATCCCTTGCCTAATAGCAGCGCCAGCTGCCTATATAGGTATAGGCTTATTGTAGGTAAACCTACACAAGCACTCAACAATCACGCAACAGTTGTTTTCAACAATCTACTGCTGCGTGGAAACGTTGAAAAAATGATAAAAGGTATGCCTCGTGTTGTGGATTCCTTTGTTGTTTACGAGCTATGGGTCATGTAAAATCAGGCCTCTCCAACGCCACTCACTGTCCAGACGTAAATACCTATGCGTAAAATCACATCAGAATGTCCAAAAAAGAAACATTTTACTTGAACCTTGATAGTTAATCTGTCTTGAAAAATAAGCAAATGTCACCATTTACATTCCTGATGTCATTTGGAGCACCTTCTGCGCGGCTTGTCAGTGTAAGGTTCAGGAGCCAAATTAGAAGAGGAGCTTTCAAACACTCCCGTCATTTGGTGTTCGGCACGTGATATTACCGCAGATCATCTGAACTTTGTTAGAGATGCTCTACGCTGTGCCTCTTTTGTGTGTGTGACTGCTAACAGCAGCTCGTTTTCAGTGTGTCCGGGGCAGCGTTGTAGTTGCGTGGATGTGAACGTTTTCAGCTTTGCCACCACCAGTGTGTCTTCAGCTATGGTGTGATCGGTGTTGTGCCTGTGGCTAGGTATCAGATTGGGCCATCTCAGCCCTGCTGTGCGTGGTCACTGATGTATGGGCACTGTTCGCTGTTCGATGTTTCAAATGTTTCGCGCGACGCCTACGAAAAACATTTGCATATGAGGTGATAGTATCGAGTTTTTGGCATGTCTTCTGGCGCCTGGCGGGTCGGGCCGGGCTTTGACCCCCGCCTGTAACGCCCGGCGACATCCGAGCGGTGCTCGCTGGGTAATCTGATGACAGGACCACCCGACCAACTCGGTGGCAAACGGACACACTCGCACGCGCTCTTATGAAAAATGCAGCGTTTCATGTGCCTGACCTGCGCATGACACTGGTTCCTATATTTCATAACGCAGCTGAATGGGGGTGGAGGGCGCTAAAGATTCAAATTTTGACATGTTTACCGGCGGGGCAGGGCTTTGAACCCCACACCTAACGTCCCGCGACATCCTTACAGTGCTCACTGCGGGTAATCTGATGACTGTCAGCTGACAAACTTGGTCGTGAAACGGGCACACTCGCACAGCTCTGGTAGCCTATGAAAAATGTAGCGTCTCATATGCTTGACCTGCGCATGAATTGGCTATTCAATATTACATAATGCGGTTGACTGGTTGTAGGGGAGAGGCGTTAAACAATTCACATCAAGCACAATCTGGGCTTTACTCATATCTCTATGCTAAAGGCACATACTTTTGCGGATACCAAGCGTAAGTATACATGATGTTGTTAAGTGCAAAACTTGATCAGATCAGGTCACGAAAGGTCAGCTAGCTTAATCAGGGGCTGAATGGCAAGGAGGTCCAACGCCCCCCCCCCCCTTATACGTTCGCGGCTGGGAAAACACCGATACGGGCGAGGTTTAAGCTGGATAACAAAATCAAATACACTCATCCAGGGTTGTGCTTAACTCATGAGTCGAGTCAGAAATTTGAATCAACTCTGACTCAACTGAGTCAGATTTGTGTCGTGTCGGATAAAATGTGGAGCTGTTGAATTGAGTCAGAGTTGAGTCGGACAAAAGTATTAAGGTGTTGAGTTGAGTCAGAGTTGAGTCAGTAAAATAACTTTTCACATTGAGTTGAGTCAAACATTTAGGAACATGAGTCAGCTGACTCAACTTTCTAGAAAAAATATATAAAAGCTTTGCATTGCCTCCCCCCCCGCTTAACAACTTAGCCCTGGCCCTGCTGCCGGATTTTTTTCACCCCTCCCCCCCCCCCCCCAGCTCAACAAATTTTTATCTGAGTCAATATGAGTCAACTCACTTGACTCCACAAAAAATGAGTTAAGTTTGAGTCGACTCATATTTTCATTGAGCTGCTTGAGTCATGAGTCGAGTCAAAGGCAAAATCAACTGCTTGTTTGAGTCAGAGTTGAGTCAGAGGTTTCGGAAGTTGAATGATGAGTCGAGTCGGCAATTTTTTTTTAAACCCTGCACCCATCGAACACATACGGTATGACATTTTATCTGGAACACACAGCCAGACATCATCGTAAATAGTCGTCTTAGAGGAGATGCTCAAAATATATACGTCATATACGAGTACACCCCTCGCGGACCGCCGACCGGGTGAGCTCCGCTCAACGTCGCTGCGTCTCGTCATTTTCTGCTGTTTTTTTTGTCGTCCCATGCTCCGGGTAAAATCCTCTACTACCAGCTCTAGGTGAAGAACTGTCTCCGGCTCACATCTGACCACAACTGTCATTCTTGAAACGAGACACGGAAGTATCGTTACGAGAAGTCCGGGCTTTAAGCCACGGCCATGCCTGACCGCTTATCCGCAAAGCTTTAGGTTTACCATCTTTGGGGCACAGGAACTCGCTGATAGGCACGGTTGTGTGGAAACTATCGGTTTACCATCTTTGGGGCACAGGAACTCAATGACAGGCGCAGTTGTGTGGAACTGGAGACGCATCACCTTGTTGAAACCAGCACCGGAGACGCGTGATTTGGTCATGAAAAGCTGGCCAAACGACAGGTTACAGCATCCTCTAGAAGGCTGTACCAGGGTACCTACCTTCCCCGGGTCCGCCAAACCAGTGTAATTGAAGGCAATTCCGTCAACGATGTCCACTCAGGCATGACTGTTTTTCTGAGTGCCTCAGTGTACTGATCTTGTGTAGGTTCCAGGAAACCCGTATCACCGTATTCTTGATTTTGCATGTGCGCCATGAATTCGCTATGTTGCAAAGTCATCCAAATGATATATACGTTTTAGCGATTACATCGTTACGCTTAGATGTTCAAAAAGAGCTTGATATAAAACGAATGATTTTGACCGAAACTTGGAACAAACTTGGGCAATGTTGATAAAAAATATCCAATTGTCCTTCATGTAAACCAACACGTGAGATCAAAATTTATTGTTCTATCTTTGCACGCTGCGACATTCAGTTTATATCAGTCCAAAATGATCACCCTGTAACAACATAAAACTGAATTGCAAGCTGTAGTCAATTTCGAATGAATTGCAAGTTTTTAGTCGTTTTTAGTACAACGCTTCCTTTGTGTACATGACAAACACATTGAAGCTGATGCAGCGCCGCATGTATTACTGCATCACTCTACTATTATGTGTGTTATTACAGATGATGCATGCACTACATGCGATAATTATCTGTTATACAGTGTACCTACATACATGACGTCATGTTTGATCAATGCTTGAAGTGCTGTCTTTATGCCATCTGTCGCACACACATACTTGCCACAAAGCGTTTATCTGTTACCACTTACCACTTACCACATAATGTGGCGAGTATAATATTCTTGCTAGCGCCGATGTTGTTAGTAATGATGTCCCGTCCTGCCGACAGGTCTCCAGAATGGTTGGAACGGCTACCATGGGCCTACTCATGTGTCTGGGCTGGCTGGGCTACCTGCCAGTAAAATTCCAATCAAAAACAGACACGGACCGGATTCAGTATGGAGAAGACATTCAGAAGCTGCTGCGGAACTGGCTGCCCCACCCGCCGGGTGGCCCCCCTGGCCGGCCGCCGGGGGGATCCTATCTGGGTGTGCCGCCGAATGGACGCTACCGCCATCAGCAGGGGGTCCTCGCTCGTCGGAGGGGACCCCTCGTCCGCAGCTGGGCCGGACCCGCTCCCCAGTATCGCGGCTACATTCGAGGCGGCATTCAGTCCCCGCGGCGTCCCTCCACTGCCTCTAACCAACCGGTGAGGGAGCCACAGTGAGACGTGATAACGCTAGATTTCTTAGCTGCTGCTGTGAAAATACATTATTATTAAATGAATAGTTACTTTGTTACATTTCATAACGTGATTTATTTTCCAGTATAGTTACTTATGCATTTTTCTTTTTTGTCTGGATAATCTTTCTAGAAATGTGATTAAATGGCACATACCTTTGAGCTTTTTGAGATCCTGCATATCAACACCCGTATAATAAAGTGCCTCTATAACGTTCAATTTTCTACTCTCTAGGTGGTCGCCCAGCAGAGAGGTCCCGCTGGCCCTCCGCGGCGGGGAAGGCTGTCACCACTCGGCTGATGGTCCGTGCGTCCGATGGACCGAGTCGGGGTCCTCGGCAGCCGCTCACCTCTCCATCTGCTGAGCGGAGGCCACTACACCACTGGGATGACGGCGGGCACCCACTCCGGACACTGAGAGAGGACGAGATACGGCGCGCGCAAAATAATATCGCCCCAGCGCGAGGTGCTAACAGATGAGCGTCAGTAGAGTGTGTATGTGTGTGTTTTTCATAAGGTATTAAAATGATAAGTTGTTTTAAGAAACAGCTTACATCAACAAATGCAGCATCGCTTAGTCCTGCTCAGGGCATGACTGATATTGTTAAATGGGCATAATTTATTGTTAATAATTTGGATATTTATTGCCTCGTGATAAATAACATCGCGAATAATACCTTAAATGCGTAGGTTGTTTTGCTAACCAAATGATACGCTTCAGAGTAGAATACAATATATCCCATAAAATACAGGTGCAATGCATAAAGTATGAAGTAGGTACAGGTTCAATGTAGAAATACAATGGCAGTGCCATGAGCATTTAGGAATGAAGTGGCATGCCATCAAGACTGTCAGAAGTTGTTTATGACAAGAATAACAAGCTTATTACAGGAGAAGCAAGCTCGTTTCCTTGCTTTTATTTACTAATGAAGTGTAACAACAACAACAATTTACTTATGAAGTGTTACACAACAAGTAACAAGTTCCTTGTTGTGGACATGCTTACTGTAAATATATAAATAATTGTGTTCAACTGTGTAAAACACCGTCATGTTTTATATCCTTGAAGTGTTTGATTTAGCCGTCAGATGTTGCACGGACTACCTACTTAATTTGAGCACCTTACGTTGCTGTTATACTGTACGACTCTGTACATTATGGGGTAACAAACTGATGCATTTAGGAAACAACACAAACCATTATCATTAGTTCTTGCTCAAACGCGGACATGATACAGTCGCCCTACATCGTTTTTGTGTCACGATATAATGGATGGTGTCGTATGGGAACGTTAACCTCATCCTTCTGAGCCACTGAGACTATAATCGCATTAGTCTGAGCCAGCGTGCGGAAGATTATATCAAATCTAATGGTATTCACATGTTATCAGCCTGCGGTATGTATTTGGGACAGGGCTTAGAGGAGCGAGAGAAAGACATGAAAAGAAATAATGATATGAAGAGAAAGACGAAGGCCTTGAATGATCGTCATTGTCATTTTATGGGGCGAAGAGATTGACATTCAGCGGCATGAATGCCGCGATCAGACGCAGGAGATTCTATCAGCAGTCTGGTGACACCAATCGGTGTGGGGAGTGGTAGCGCTCGAAAACTACTAAAGTTAAGTCATGCGACAGCTACCGTTAGGTGGTGTGTGATTTTGTGATTACATGCTAAGACCGCCTTCACAGAGACGCGGTATTTTCCTTTCATTTAACCCACGCATGACAGGGACATTTTCCATAACGCGAGTGACTGAGGAGGGGGGAAGGGGCTCTCGAGAGCCCCCCCCCCCGAACTACTGGCCCGATCGTCAAAATTCAAACGGCGCCTGATAACCCTGGAAACACTGTTAATCGAGACCTATTTCCATTGAACTCGAGGTCACCGATGACGTCACAGGTCAGGTCAAAGTAAAAATTATCGGCATTTTTGCTTGCTTACAATTCAGGCTCAGGCCGCCGGCTGACAAGTCCGAGCAGACTCATTTTTGGTTTACGCACTCCTTGATATATGCGTTAGATACCGTAAGGGTACCGAACTTTTACTTCGAATTTTTCAGGCCAAGGCCAGGTCATCCTAGGTCACGAAAATTGTAGGTATATCATGTATCGGTCAACTGACATATGTTTCATGGTCCATTTTACACGTAGATTTCGAAAATAATGTCGTCTGTGTCATTTTAGGTCAATTTCAGGTGAATTTACCGGAATTCAGGTCATTTTCAGGTCAGAAAAGGTCAAATTTTGAAAATGAAATTGTTCAACAAAAAGTGTTTATCAGATGCAGCTTGAGCTCAGGAACACGATGGTGCCATTTATATTGCTATACGATGTCAAAAACGTACTGAAAAATGGTTTTGAAAAATATATAATTGTAAAATTTTGAACATAACGCACATAACTTGGCTATTTTTGAAGATATTGGGCTAACACTTGCTAGGATAGTTAATCAGTGCATGTTCTATCACATGTATTCGGGTTTTTGCGAAAAATTAAAAACTTTTTGAAAAAATCAAAAAATATATATTTGTAATTGCAAAAACATATTTTCAAAATTTTCAAAACTGCGGAAATTCGAGATAGCATTTTGACAGCTACGTGTATTTGTAGTTCACTGATGCAAATAAATTGGATCTAGCTTTAAAACTGAACTCTAGAGCGTTTGCCGTAATTCAATATTTTGTATCAAAATCTGCCGATATGACGTCACTCTGACGTCATTTTTGGCCAAACTTTGTTAGCTAGAAAGTTGAAATTTTAACACAAGGTGTCAAATTGATGCCGCTGAGGGTACTGTAAGTTCCGTATTGATCCATGAAACGGTTTAAAAATATTGCCGAAAAACGGGAGGGGGCTCTGTAGAGCCCCCTCCCCCAGTCATGCGCGGGTTAACCCGCGCCAGGCCGGGGAAAGGGTAGAAAAGGGTAGGGCGGAAAGTGTACACCCCTGCAGTTTTTCACAGATATCTAAGCCGCCATTTTTTGTGTTCGGCAGGCGCGGCGCCACGGATTTTGTCCAGGATCGGCAGAGCTAAGGGTCTCACTCCAAGGGGCTTCCCAGCAGCGAGACCTTTTTGTAATACCCATCACAAAAAGCATGGATTCTTTTGTACCGGTTACTTTTCTTTGAACAAAAAGAAATAAATAAGTGAATTTTACTTGAGCATGTCGATATGTTCAACGATCGAGATGAGCATATCGAGCATATCGGTGAAACTTTTCTCAAATTTACCATGGGATGGGTGGGGGTGATCTAAAGTATTAACCCTCGCCCGTATCGGTGTTTTATCAGCCGTGAATGTTTAAGGGGGGTTCGTTCGACCCCCCCCCCCCCGCTATACGGGCGAGGGTTAAGGTGCTACAAAAACGCAGTATGTTTAGCATCTACCCAAGAGTTCGTCTAATTTTACACTTGAACGCACACATTTTCTTCGTTTTCCGTTCCTCTCAGCCCGTCAGAAGCCTTTATCTATACCGGTGTCCGCGGCCTCCTCCAGAAGTTTCTTTTCTTCTTATGCTTCCGCAGAGGGAGAGGCATTAATATGGTGCCTGCATGTCATCATCGGCCTTGTCATAGCCGAATTTCTACGGATCATGCCTAAGAGTGACCTTATGTGTAGGGTAACTTATTCGTTACAGTTATATATATATATATATATATATATATATATATATATATATATATATATATATATATATATATATATATATATATATATATATATATATATATATATATATATATATATATATATATTTAAAGAAAATGCACTAGATTCGCATTAATAATTATTCTAAGCCACACTTCGGAGTCGATCGATCGTTGTGTATTCGTTAAAAAGCTAACAGTTTCGGATCATCTCGATCCCTTTTCAAAGCTATTATGAAAACACACAATGACAGCACGTTACACGAAATTCACGACACGATTATGCTCTTTTTGTTGACAGCGCACATGAAATAAATTATCAGGAGCTTCTTTTGCAACATTTGGCCTTAACTATGCCCGCTATGACATTATTAAACGCGAAGTGTCCCTGTGACAAGTTGATATTTTTGTGGTGCTTATCAGCGCTGATTCTACAATGCGACGTAGCCAGGCAGGGCTGGCTATGGGGAATCCCCTCTCTCCGATCTTAGCTAACCTTTTTATGGAGTACTTCGAAAAGAAACTACTTAAGGACATAGCACCCCCCAATTTGATCTGGCTAAGGTACGTAGACGATGTGTTCGCCGTTTGGCCACCAGGTAGCGATTTTGACACATTCTTCAGCCGTCTGAATGACCTTCACCCCTCCATCACCTTCAAGGTTGAGTGGGAAAAAGATTGCACGCTACCATTCTTGGACATTCTGATTACGAGGGACTCGTCAAATATCAGGTTTTCGATTTATAGAAAACCGACAAACTCCAACGTGTACATTCATTACTTTTCCTTCCACGATAAGTGCACCAAAAAAGGCGTGATACTGGGACTATTTCTAAGAGGGTATAGAATTTGCGACAAAGACAATCTCCAGAACGAGGTGTCTGAGATCTACAGAATTTTCACAGACCTTCGATACCCTGAGTGGTTTATTCATGACGCTCATATGTCGGCAAGGCGTACCTTTTTCACTACCAATAGGAACAAGAGGGAGAAACCCAAGAAATGCTTGGTTTTGCCGTATAACGAGGGCTTAAAAGGTTTTAAAAGGGTGTGCAGTGAGGAAGGGGTGGGTGTTGCTTTCACTTACCCAAACACTATTTCCAAGACTCTCATTAAAAACAAGCCGAACAATGAAAACAAGGTTGGGGTGTATAGCATTCCTTGCAAAGTGTGCCCGGACACCAGCTACGTGGGAGAAACTGGTAGGAGTTTAGAGAAAAGGGTTTATGAACATAAAGGGATATCAGGGTAGCGAATGAGAAAAGCGCGCTCTTCTGTCATGTTAGAGATTATCAACATTTAATGAACTTCGAAGAAGCAAAATTACTATACTCTTCAGATGATTACTTAAAACGTCGCATTGTAGAATCAGCGCTGATAAGCACCACAAAAAAAATATCAACTTGTCACAGGGACACTTCGCGTTTAATAATGTCATAGCGGGCATAGTTAAGGCCAAATGTTGCAAAAGAAGCTCCTGAGAATTTATTTCATGTGCGCTGTCAACAAAAAGAGCATAATCGTGTCGTGAATTTCGTGTAACGTGCTGTCATTGTGTGTTTTCATAATAGCTTTGAAAAGGGATCGAGATGATCCGAAACTGTTAGCTTTTTAACGAATACACAACGATCGATCGACTCCGAAGTGTGGCTTAGAATAATATATATATATATATATATATATATATATATATATATATATATATATATATATATATATATATATATATATATATGTTACGGGCCAAGTGCGAAGGCTAGTCCGTTTGCGAACGGACTAGTCCATTTGCGAATGGCGGTCCGTTCGCAAACGGACTAGTCCGTTTGCGAATGGCCGGCCATTCGCGAATGGCCTAGGCCGTTTGCGAACGGACGGGTTTGTGGCGTTGCACTTAGCCGCCGGAAGCATGGATCCTCGGATTGGGGTACGATTCCGAATGAATGGGGGACCGCTGGTCGATGCAGGGGCGTCGCCGACGGGGGGGGGGGGGTCGGAGGGGTCCGGACCCCCCCCACACACACACATTCTTGAAAATATGCCGGTCCGACACCCCCCGGCCCCCCCCCCCCCACACACACACCTTTGGCCACGAAAATCGATCAATAATAAAATAAAATATTTTAAAAACGATTTTGGTGCATTCTCAAAATAAAATTGTCTAAATCCCAGGAGTTTTCAGTATTTGGTGGGGATTACTTTGACTGACCGTCCGACCAGATCCCCTAGTCGAAAATCCGTGGCGACGCCACTGCGTCTATATGTTTAGTTTGTTCTCCGGAGTAGATCTGCGAGCTGGCGCAACTCTGGGTTAAGGTCTCCACACACCTGGTCCATTCGGGATGCGACTTTCCGCTGAACCCTGCACAACGCGGAAATTATAGCAACGTGTTGCCGCTGGCCAGGCTTCGGCCACCGATCTGGATCTGGGGAGGTCAAATATCCCCGTGACCTTCGAACAGCGGAGAGTCGCGTGGTGTGCGGAGACCATTAGTACCGTGCTCCGGGCTCCCCGCTGATGACCCGACCTGACCTTGGTCGAGTTTGTGGCGCTCGATTCATTCTGCTCTGGTGTGGTGTACCGGGACGGTGCGGCTTGTGTGTGGTGAGTGCGGTGCGGTGAGTGTTCGAAAAAATGTTGTGTTGCATTGCATTTAACAATACGCGCACTGCAGGGGGGTTGCTTTCAACCCCCCTGTGGTTTTTCACAGATCACGAGAAAACGGCGGCGCGCAGCAAAGCTAAATTTTGTATACCTTTTCTCCCATATTCTGCGCACATTGTGTGAAAATGCTGACTCCAGATGACCTAAGGTCAGGTCACCAGGCCAGGTTAAGTGACGCCGGTTGAGTTACCAATACTTTGCACGCATCATTTCACACGGGACTTTGCACATGCCAAGTTGACTTGTCAAGTTGACGTCACTTTGCTGGATATTTCGCACTTGGCCTGACTTCGCACTTGGACTGGGAGCATAAACGCCCGTCCATTCGCAAACGGCCTAGGCCAACTGCAATAACGCACATGGACTAGTCCATTCGCAAACGGCCTAGTCCAAGTGCGTTATCGCACTTGGACTAGGCCATTCGCGAATGGCCTAGTCCAAGTCTAGGCCATTCTTGGCCGGAGGGATCTGGTGATTATGGAATAGGCGTGTATGTCATCGTGTGTAAATTTGAGTCGTTTTCGTTTGGTAGGAGACCGCGTAGTACGTATATTGTCTGAATCTCCTGTTCTGTTTTAATGCGTACATTTTATTGGACGTGCACGAATATGTTTATCACGCTCATGTTGATATGTGCGCCACGTATGTGTTGTGTTGTGCGGCGAAACGATGAGGCCATTTATTCTGACGAAGATAATAATACTTATCGAAACGTCTGAAGCTTTTTCTCTTATATATATATATATATATATATATATATATATATATATATATATATATATATATATATATATACATATATATATATATATATATATATATATATATATATATATATATATATATATATATATATATATATATATATAAGTAACAAAGCCAAAGATATGACTGATTGGTGCACGGTGCGCAGTGCACACTGTTTAGAAAGAACAATGAAATAGCAATTACGGCACACATCGGGTAGGAGAAAGAGAACTTAATTGTTTTGATTTAATATTCTTAGATGCGGCTAACATGTTAATTTTTATACCATTGAGTATGTTAAGAGAAGGCGCGGAAAATGATAGAGCAAAGATTTTCGAGCCACGCTTTTATATTGCATGCGGGTAGGTGCAACTCACATGCTGTTAAAATCTGACCTCAGCCTTTTTCTGGCAACTTTGGTCACATCTCACATGTCTAGAGAGATTAGGCCAAACACCCAGCGGGCCTTAGCTGAGAGACTGAAGCAATGACTGTCACTCAGCTGACGAGGTCCTCGCCCCAGCGGAAGCCGCCCTCGTACCCCCAGCCGGCGTCGTACTGCACCAGCCGGAAGTCGACGTTCTCCACGTTGCAGCACATGTGCGGGCCGTCATAGTTGATGGTGAACGGCGCGCCGACCTGGTGCGCCATGAAGGGCTCGGTCTGGTTGTCGCGGTACACGCGGATCGCCTGCGGGCTGAAGTGGATCCGGAAGCGGCGCAGCTCGGTGGCGCTCAGGATGGCCGGCGTGGCCGTGTGCGAGTAGAATTGCCAGCCCGCGCCCGACACGTGCCGGTGGATGGCGCTGTGCGTGTTGTCCCATCCACCGATGATCACCTTCCAGATGTTTGAGCCGTGCCAGGTGGTCTGCTCGCGTGCCATCCAGTTGCAGTCGCGTGTGATGCGACACTCGAACTCCACCCAAAAGTCCTGCTCGTGCCGGCGGCGCGCGATCATCGTGTCGCGTGGAATCGAATAGACGCGGTCGGAGCTCCAGTCGCCGAACCACGGGTCCACCAGATCGCCGGCGAACTTGAAGTAGCCCTCAGTGGACGACGATGAACGCATGGCCAGGTACTGCGGCTGAAGAGGGCTTGCGTCGTTCCAGGAGAACAGATTTGTCGTACCGATACCGCGCGAGATGCGAAGCTGACCGCCACACCAATGGAAATTGAACCGAACATAGCGACTGTCTGTCTCAAATGTCTTCGAAATACTGGCGAGGTGACTGCTGGACACCCCATCTACATATCGGAAAACGTCCATCTTTGTCTGGCTTATTCTCATAAAGTAGCGTCCCGTGTAGTGCGTGTACGCCGCGAATACGCCCACCTCCACTGTGCCGGTACTCTTGATCCGGAAGTCGGTGGAGCACATTCCGTTGACGATCTTCTTCCAGACCCACGACTCTCCATCGGTGAAAAGCTGCGTGTTCCGGGGCAAGCAGAGGGTCTCGTTGTACCGCCAGTAGTCACTGCTGCAGCTGCAGACCAGCTCGCTGCAGTTGGTGACGCCGGTGACGAGTGGCTGGCACTGCTGCGTGTGTCGGCACCCCTGGCCCAGCCGGCGCAGACACGACTCCCGGCAGCGGCCGTCGCGCACGCAGGCCTCCTGCGACCACAGCGTCTGGCCGGACTCGGCCGATAGGTCGTCCACCACGTCGTAGAAGGTCCAGCCGTCGGCCGGCTCGACGATGTAGCTGCTGGAGTCGCAGGCGGTCACGGTGAACACCTGGCAGTGGCCGGTGCCCGGGTGGAAGTTGAAGCTGCGGCAGCCGGCGCGCTGATGGCAGGCGAGATGGCAGCGCTCCTGGCTGACAGTGGACAGGGTCTTGGCCGGGGTGGCGCCGGCCAGCCGCCGCCCCTGACCCCGCCGGCCGCTGGCCACGAGAGCAGACGTCGGCGACAGCAGCATCATCACCAACACCACCATCATCAGCAACGACTGCGCGTGCGGCAGACGACCCACGGACACGGGCAGAGGCCGCATTGCTGTCGGTCTGCAGCAGAACTTGCTACACACAGAACAAGGCTCACGAGCACTGATTGCTCGCACCTCGGTCTACAAAGAGCTAGGTCGCATGATACCCTTAGTGAACAGTGTAAGACGCCGTGGTGCCCTTTCTGACCAGCCTCTGTCCTTGCCGAGGAGTGACAGCAGTGCGTTTACGGTCAGTGCGTCCCGTTCACATGCGATACGTTGCCAGGAAACGATGAAAACACGCAGTCCCACTCCACCGTCAAATATATAATATATAGCTAAGGAAATGGCCTCTCCGCGACCACCAGTCACTCGTAAATTGCACTTGTCGTAGTGTTTACTCCGGCGTGTCATGGACACCAGCCATCGGGATCCCACGCCGTCCTATATCACTTCGTTACCTATTCATGTGTGTGAGATCGAGAACAGATGCTGTAGTAATGGTCCCAGACACTTGACAGTAAGTACATTAGCTTAGACATACTCGCGCACATGTAATTATGCAATTTCCTCTATAGCAGTAGTATCTCACCGATTGGCTTTTGGAATGTTATAAGGAGGAAGATAGATGTACTCGTAAGTCCAGCCTTTTGTCCTTCGCCAAAACGTTACAAAGGCATTTCATTTTCGTCAGTGGGTTGATGTCAAAGGAGCCATGCACTTCTCATGTTCGACCGCTAGTTGACCGGTCGTGCAGTAAGAAAGTATACCTCTGAGACCGCAGTGACACCGATACATAATTGATTTGACGCTTGTTTCCTGTCAATATAACCCACTTCAAGCTTCTTCTCACGTTCTAATATTGCGTTCACCTGCCCATTGTCATCTCACCATCTCCCAGTACCCAGCTTACCATCCTACCGTGCACCTCTTTCCATGCCACCACAGCAACCAAGACAGAACGGGGCGCGTTGTGTTGTTACAGAGCTGTATTCATGAGTCCAATACAAGTACAAACGCAGATCACTGGGACCCAAATGGACCACTCGGCTCCGGTCAGTCCACTCTGACCAGGGGGTTGTCCTACATCACTGGGATCACGTGAGCGGCCGTCATAACGACACCACTACCGACTCCGCGGTAGTCACGTGATCAGACCTGAATTGCACAACTCAATCGAACACTACAACACGTGAGCATATCGCGATCCGGGCCGGCGGCCCTGGTCATACGCACGCCACCAGGGCACCCATGGGCCAGGAAGGCCAGCAGAGGGACTCACGGAAGGCCCACGGAAGGCTCGGAGGACCCACGGAAGCCCTCGGACGGGTGAGCGCCCGTCTGTCCACGGCTGAGGTCGGGCAGCGAGGTACGATCCCCGGCGGGACCGGGCCCGTCGCCCACACAGAGAGATAATGAGAGTCTTTGGTCGTTCCATCGCGGGCAGTCGACACGGCCTGCACGCACAACACGCAACTCGAACGCACACCGAATGAATGCGGCGACAATCGCTATCTACAGTCAATGATGATGGCTATCTACAACTGATGATGCTTTGCACTGGAGTACGAAAAATAAGTATCAAACGCGGTCGCCGGACAGCGAGCCGCCGCTATTTGTGAAGCATCAGTAGCTTCCGCTTTGATTTGGACTCTTTCAATCGGTGTGTGTCCGAGGAGGCGGCGTCCTTCTTGGGCCGCAGCACGAAGTTGAGGTCGTGAGCCGTGTTTATAGCGTAGTAGACGTTACAGTTGGCAGGCACGACTTTCTCTGTAACGTAAAATCGGGGACGGTTAGGGACACGTTTAAGATTGACGATTATTGGATAAGTCAGAGCATACGCCCGTGAATGAAGCCTTATCGCTTAGGCCTCTCGGGCATATCCAACCTGACGCTTCCAACATTTGGAGGAGTAAAACAAGCAGATGTAGAAACTTATGCATGCGGGTTGCAATATAAATGTCCATTCGAAACACCCCTTGCCGGCAAACCTAAGCGATGTTTCGCATACTTTCAGTGAACTATAGACCCCGCAGACTCTGAGAGCTCCTACAGTTTCTGTTTCACGCATCGGCCGCGGGGCGGCGCTTCGGGTGCCTCACCTCCGTCGGGCAGCAGCTGCGCCAGCACGTAGTCGTCCGTGTTGCCCTCCACGTCGTGCTTGATCATGGCGTTGCGGATGACCTGCGGCGTGCGCTCGCTGTTGCTCAGCATGATGGACTTGTAGAGGTTGATGCCCTCGGTCTCGTGTGCCGATGTGCGGATCGTCACCCGTATGATGTAGAAGTCTGGCGTGATGTACGGAGAGCCGGCGTCCGGCTTCTTCTGCAGCGCGGAATCCGGCGTCTTGCGCGCGCTCTGCTGCGATTGGTTGGTGGCCGATGACGTCACCGAGGCGTCAAGTGACGGTACCGACGAGCTGCTGGAGCTGGTCGACATCTGCAGACATAGGTGAGCTTCGGTCAGAAACTTTTAGATACGCATAGAATGTAAACACCGTTAAAACCCTGTTCGGAACCAATATTCATCCTGTTACAGCGTAACATACCATTCTCAGTTAAAAACTCATCAATTAACCCCACACAATTCTACCCGGCACGCCACCACGCCACGTCACTCACACTCCACACACTACATTTCTCACATCGCTCCACTTCGTCGTTTAGTAGGTCTCCGGTCAAGTGCCTGTTGACGACCTGATGAATAAATATGTAGATACAGATGGAAATACTAGCTCCACTCCATTCCACTCCACTCACCACGCTGGCCACTCCATTCCACTCCACTCACCACGCTGGCGTGTCGCTCGAAGGACGCGCTGCTCTCGTTGGGGGAGCTCACGCTGTCCATCTCGCCGAAGAACTGGCTCGACGAGCTGCTGGATGTGCTGGCCAGGCTGTCGTGCTTCTTGTGACCGAGCCTGTCGAACAGAAAACGGCAGCTTGAAATGGAGGCTGCGAAAATTCACTATTATGCTATAATAGTATGTCACAAGTAAAAGTTCATGTTTAAAATACGAATGGCATTCGATCGTACACGTGTTTTAAATGGAGTTACTCAAAATAGAAGGCGATAACAGAATCAGTTACCAGGGTAAACATTGAAGCGCGATTGCATTGATCCGTTGAAATTCGCTAGCACTGTCGTGGCGCGTGGGCCTCGCCAAACCTTCAGCCAGCAAACACATTACATTATTTATTTCTAATCAATGGAAACTTTCGCACTGGTTAGCGAATAGGAGTAACGCGAGGTTTACATATAACAAGCATCCGGCCTTAGTCAAAAGCGAAAATGCATGTACTAATGGCTTTTGTTGATGAGTCTACGATCGAAGACATCAGCTGCTGATCATTCTTAGAGGACTACTGTGGGGCGCCTTTGACCATGTCCCGGCGGATGTCTCTGTGCTAGAGTCGGCGGGGGTGGATGGCCGCTTTGTGGACCCCAGCCGACCCTTCGTGGCTGGACCGGAGCCGTATTGATCGCTGGAACGGCCCTGGTCGGACCGGAGAGAGTCGTCAGCTGGGCTGGCCACGCCCTGTCTGACCGGCCGACCCCAGTCTACCCGACTTCAGGGCGACCCACACCCACTTCATTCGAGCCAGTCGGCCCGACCTCCAAGGTCCACCGACCGACCTGAGAACTAAGTCCGCCGCTGCCGGTCACATACCGCGTCTGGCCCTGTCCATTCGACTCACAGCAGATTTTCTTTGTCGACCTTTCTCGGTCGTTGCAGGCTTAGAGCCTCACTGATCCTGAACTGCCTTCCAAGACCTAATGTTGCTTCAGAATAACCCGCTGATAGGTTTGCACATTGCACAGGCCATGTCCGAGTGTAATGGTGCGTTTGAGGACATGAGGATGATGTATCTGTCGTCTATAGATTTTGCACGCCTGTGATGCGACCATCCAAACAAAGGAATATAAGCATTACAAGTCCAGAGAACCCTTTGCTGGAGCGACACAGCAAGCGACAAACAGATTGCACTCGGCCTGACGGTTGCTAGAGGTCCAGTGACTCTTCTTGTTTGGATAAATGAAAAACATAAATGCATGCGTTGATTAGTCGCATTAGGTTTCAGAGGTATTCAACACCTGCCAAAAGTAGCTAGCTTTGGAAGGCATATCATCTACATAAGTATTCAAGCACAACCCTGGTAATTATTCGCCGAAATCGGACTCCATTCTCCAACTGATATCCTAGACCTTTGAGATGTGCGCTGTAGCGCCAGGTCCCGCGGAGTCGCGGCAATGGATCCAACAATGGATCGCACTGTTCGTCTCCAAGGACGATGTCTGTGATTTAAAAGCAGCGCAAATGACTTCCGCCCTATATCGGTGGGGGCTGTGAACTTCAGCACAATGCCTGACAAAGCCGTGCAGACTCCCACAACTGACAAGTCCATTTTAGATACCACGTCGCTGTTTTGCGAATTCGAGCCGTTTTTCATCAGCCGTATCGTTGTTCTAACGGTTCACTGTTAGCTGAGAAAACTATAGAGAATCAACGGATAAGCAAAACTAAATATCATATGTCGTATAAATGCACACACATATTCACCCCTAAACGGTGTAGGTACTTACGCCACTTTCTTCCGCATGATCTTGTCCCTGCTG
Source organism: Amphibalanus amphitrite (assembly GCF_019059575.1). Lineage (NCBI taxonomy): Eukaryota > Metazoa > Arthropoda > Thecostraca > Balanomorpha > Balanidae > Amphibalanus > Amphibalanus amphitrite. Next base: position 494,336 of record NW_024881560.1, read on the forward strand.
GAGCCGCTGGAGCTGCCGTGGCTGGAGGTGCTGCCGTGCGGCTCGATCTGGTAGCTCAGCTCGTAGGCCTCCTTGTCGTCCAACACCAGCACCGCGTCGAACCACCGCTCGAACGGCCGGTCGCGCGCGATGTTGTACGCGTTGCTGGCCCCCTGCAGCAGCTTGATCTGCGGTCGGCCGGAGTGGCGGTGTCAGCGGAGGGCGGAGCAGTGTGGGTGCGCCGGCGGTGCGGAGCCGTGTGAGACCCGCGCCGGCGGCGGCTCCCCCCGGCAGGGGTGACTCATATCAGCTGCTGTGTGACGTCATCAGAAATCGATGACGCCACGGAGGGAGGAGGAAACGGACCGGCGGGTCTCAGCTAAGGTATGTCGTGACGAACAGGATTCGGAGGAATGAGTGAGTTATTGAGCGAATTTGACGCAGTTTGTCCCACAAGATAATGACAATGTCGATAATACGGGTTAGAGCTATAGGTCGAAATGTTGTTTGTTAACTCCGACCATTTACATAGGTAGCATAATTATATTTGACGAACTGTTCGGGGAGTGCATAAAAGGGTTTCATATTTTTGTTGCAAGGTATTACTGAAGTTTTTGCTACAGCCTATTCACGTGACCAGAATTCATAGGTTCCAGACATTCCAGTGCCAGTGATAATGACCGCAAAAACTGGGCACAATGAAACAAAATCCGACAGCCGGCCGTCTGGACGTATAATGGGAGTCACACCGCACACAATGCGCGGCTAGTACAGGCACTATCCGGCCGACAGTCACGACCCCAGCAGCCCGCCGCCCATCGTCCGTGATGGTCGACCCTCGAAATGCCTACCTGTGTATTCACGATCCGTGTCAGTATCTGTGCCCGTGTCAGTACCCGTGCCCGTGCCGTGCCCGTCGGGCTAAACCGGCCAACCCAACAACGGCAGACAGCACCGTGCATATCTTACGAAAACAAAGCCGCGATAGTATCTCAAGGGCACGTGGCCCGCCGCTGATAGTGACCTAGGAACGCCCGAGGCCCTGCGACACGTACCTAGCGGGCAAACAGCAAACGAAACAAAGGTCGTGCTCGTGCAGCGGACAGGGATTGCCTAGCGCCCAGCCGCTGCTGGCATCGGCTTATCGAGGTGTTTACATACACAAGGACTGCAAAGCAATAGATTTCAGATTTGCGAACTTTTGGCCTCGGCTTCCCTTGTCGTGCAAGGGCACAAGACAATGAGGCTAAGCGCTGTAATACGCCAAGGATTCGCCTGCTTGGCAGAGGTATTAGCAGTGCGCCGATAGTATGTTCTAGCACATCAGTTAACGTTCAGAGTTGTACTGACCTGCGCGAGGATCTCGAACTCTTTCCTGCGCTTGTCGAAGTTGATGAGTCCGTCGGCCGTGTAGTCGGGAATGCCGGCGTGGATGTACATGAGATCGGTGAGGAACGTGCCCAGGTACGGAATGGTGCCGTGGTTCACCTGTCGAGACGAGGGAATGAGTAAATCGCAAGTCATACGAGGAGAGAAGATGCATTAATCAAGAAGTTGGCATAAATTAAATAGTCACTGGTACCTTGCTACGTGTAAACTATGAGTTTTAGCTTTCAGAAATATGAACGACGCAGGGCTAATCTTATGGATATTTGGCAATGACAATGCATCTACTGGAAACAAAAGGCTTTCGTGTGGCATAAAAAAAAACACAATATATATAGCGCAAGTCATTACATGATGGATGATGGCATGTTTCTGAAGTTTGAACACCTGCGTACCGATAACTATGATTCACCATCTACGTTTTGTCGTTCTGCCAAACATCCATGGCTGAAACTGCGTATCGCTTTCGGTTATGATGCATGGTTTTTGAACACCTGAGCAGTGACAACAGCGATTCACCAGCTGTGTTCAATGACGTACGAGCAAAACGACCCACTAGACGAGCATGACTGATGGTACAGCTGAGGACCAGCCACAGCTCGTGAGGGCGCCCTCTGCAGGTGGCCCAGACGCCCACGAATACCACGAAACATCCCTGACCACATGTTCACACGGACCAGCGAGGGCTGTTCAGGGTAATGCATTTAGTCTTCGTGAATAAATAGGGCATCGGGGATCGAACACTAGGTAGCAGTCGTAAAGTTCAGCTTCTTTTAAACGTTGCAGCTAACACAAAACGCGGATTAGGCATTTTGAAGGACATAACGTCTTTCCAGACTAGCACCCTCACCGTATGGTTGGAGCCGGACCGGCTGAGGTGCTTCTGCAGGTGCTTGTCGTTTTCTCCAAACGCCTCTGCGTGCTTGGCGGTGCCCTCCTTCATCAGCAGCTCGCGCTGGTTGAACATGTTGTTGGCGTCGCTGAAGATCCTCGCCAGCTCGTCGAACAGCTCAGACTGTGGGGACAGCACGGTGGGGTTACGTACGGTTAGGAAAGAGAATACGAGTCGATAAATTTGCAAGGTGGTCTGTTAGATCCTCACAGCTCTAAAACTTCATCAAGGAGGAAGTGGGCAAAGTCTGAGTTGGTTCCGGCTCCATAGCAGCGCCACCTACCGAGGTCACGTCGGTCCTCTACGTAGGTATGTGCTTCACAAGTGAGGTCTGTTCCCAAAAGACGTCGTCGTTGACAGCAACACTCCGAAAGTATTTATTGATTGTGCACACAATACTTCCAACTGACCTTGTTGAAAGAATTCCGTGTGCCTCACTTCATACGGAGTTAATCGACAAAACCGTTTCTAGATGATTTAGTTTGAAAGCACAGTCGGGCCACAGGCATCGTAAAACGAATGTGTAATATGTATCTCACCTTATCTCTGGGAAGCGCCAGCCATGTTTGTTTTAACCTATAAACAGGATTTGACTGCAACCCTGAAATGATCGCCTTCAATGAAGAGAAGTTCTTCAGCATCCTCAGTTCCTGCAATGAGATGCACATAAACGTTACTCAGTATCACAACACTGAGCAATACATAGTGTTTTATATACCCGAAGCAAGATTCGTCCCAAATCCGTCAAAGGTTCAGTTGCCTTATCAATTTTCGTCAGTCTGGTATAACGAACCAATAACTTTTATCCCAGCCGCCCAATCTCCCCATTCCAAGCAGCCCGAGAATTCCATCGTAGTTACTCACCTGAGCGATGTCGACCCACTTGGCCAGGAGCTTGGCGCGCTGGCTGTGTCGCAGCGTCGTGTCCATCAGCATGGTGGAGATGACGCAGAACGAGACGGCGTTGAACTGGTCTACGGTGGCCGCCACCGAGGAGGCGTCCACGCCCTTCCGCTTCGACCAGATGGAGCCCAGACACTGGTGCGGAATTACCTTCCGGAACAGGTCCTGCGGAGGGCACAATGCGGAATCGTCAGCACAAATGGAATCCCTCCAGATGACGGGGGCGTTCGGGAATGATGAAGCCGGGAAACGTACATACACTCGGGTTGCAAGAAGGTCATTTGTGCTGGTTGAAGAAATTTCTGTCGCTATTTACGTGAACACTGTATGCCCACAACAACGCGGCATTACGTCACCCACGAGCATACGATTGCACCACAAACGATGAGGGAGGGAGCCAGTGAGGCATGCAGCCTCCCGCAGCTCCCTCGTAGAGCGTCACAGACGCACCTTTCACTCCGCAATAAATGTCACTACCCGCTGGACCGTGGCATATGCATGAAAAGGCACTGCTAGAGGCGCTCATCCGTCAGGCTTGGAGGTTCTCACGCGAATAGCACGCCTTTCTCTCAGTTATCATGTTTGTCACTCTGCTAATAATGCTGAGACTTCTCTTGTTCACAATCAACCTCAACTAAATTTAATAATGTAACAATATGCCCAATGTCACAGTGAGCCTTTATCTTATCAAAATCGAAGCACCCAGTGCATGCACTGTTACCGTCTCCACTCCAGGCATTCACGGCTATTTTAGTCTGTTTAGTGTCAATTCTCTTGACTCTATTGCCCACATCATACGCACTGTTGTAGCATCACCAATCTGTTGCGTCTCTGGCCCACCGATGGCATAGTCACTGTTCAGCCACTACTCCCTCCTTGTCCCTCCCCGCTACACCCTTCCCGTGACGTACTGCGTCCATTCGGGTGAGCTGCTCGGCGAACCGGCGCTCTGAGATCTCGTGGAAGGTGAGTGGTGGGACGTCCGACTGCACCGGGCTCAAACACCGCACCTCCTCCGTCGAGAGGATCCGCTGCAGCATCGGCGAAGCTGCCGGCACAGAGACATCGAGTTAGGCATGTTCGATACTCAACCAGGTCGAAGCAAGATCATCAAGAGAAAGACCGCTGAAAACCTTACGAACGATTTATCATTTACAACGCGCAGGCAGGTTTATGAATGATCGTCCACCTTTCTACCGTCTACGGGAGCATGGCATGGGTATCGTCTTGGTCGCCAGTACAACGTCATATAGAAACTGCTTCCAGTACCTACCCCTTGCCATTATACAGTAAACCTATCACCTTTAACCATCATCCTACCTTTGATCTCCTCTTCCTTCTCGAACTTTTCCAGCTTGTGAGTGACCTTGTTCTCGAGCTCAGAGGTCTCCGGCCGGTAGGTGCGGCAGAACTCGAGGATGCGCTGCATCAGCGGGTACTCGGGGTGGTCCTGGAAGTCGGCCGGGTACGAGTCCAGCCACACCATAATGGCCAGACGCAGCGACCTGCCGGGGCACAGCGGCATAGCGGTTAGGGCAGAAGCCACAGACATGTCGAGTGTGGGCATACCTACTCATCGGGCATGTCCTTGTTGAGGGAGATGAACGAATCCCTGCGTTCAGGGTAAAATGGGTATTGAAATAAAAACAGGTGTTTTTTATACAGCCCAGGTACCAATTTTATGAATAAGCCTTCCAGGAAGTTCGTTAACAAACTAGCTCAATCGGTGAAAGGCCTTGAACGAGAAAAGACGTCATTAAGAGTAACCGTAAACCACATACTTTTTATGTTCGTCTCGGTTCTCTTCATTTGTTTCTCCCTCATGAAGCTTCCGGTACCTGTAACAAGAAGAACGCCGATCAGGAAAAGGCGCACGCACAGACACACACAAAATGTACCAACAGGCACTCGAAGACACTCACATACCGATTTACATATTGACGTCGTGGTATAACGGAATGCGGCGACTGCTGGTGCACCGGAGCGTAACGTAAAACACTGCGTCAGAACTCAGAACCGAATGCACGGATCGCTGCCGCCAGATGTCTGCTCGGGCAGAGCACACTGAGGGTGCAGGTGGCTCAATCGAGCCATTCATTCAGCCGGGTGTCTGGACCATCGTTCCCTTACTTCCCATTTTGTGCGGTGGTTGGGAGGTGATAGCGGGGTCCGACTGGCAGCTCACGGGCCTTGAACCACTCTTTGGGGCCCGGGAGGCCGCCGGCCAAGCGGCACGGCTCTTCCCTGCCCTGGGCTGAGTCACGAGCCGCGGCATGGAGCGCTGTGTGCCGGCGAGACCCTCAGCCGGACCGAGCCGCCTCAGCGCGCAGCCGTGAGAGCCGGGCTTTCGTCGTCACGGGACACAAGGCGAGACGCCACACAAAAACCCAGCGTCGGTCGGCCGACGCGGAAACGGAGCCGACGCTGATCAAAGGACGCCTGTCTTCGGCTGAGACATGGACGTCGGCCGAGATATGCCGCCCCGAAAGCGTGACGGCTAACATTTGCTTTTGAAGGCGACGGCGAAGAGGCGACACAAAGAAACCGTATAGCAGGGTCCGTGAAATTTAGGAATTTCCGCACGTTTGACGCGGCTATTTTCACAGGTGATGTGAGTTCCCGTATGGTGGCTGATATGCCTCTGCTGCACAGGCTGCCAGACATCAAACAAGTCAAAACGCACAATGCCCTGGATTCTGACGCCTGATTTGCGGTGTCATGCTCCTTACACGGGCCAGCCAATCTGGCCCTGACGCACCGTTGCGCGGCCACATTCCCAGCACGTGAGCCTCGACCCTGTTCCGGTCGGCCGGGCGCGATCAAAAGCGGCTTCTGGCGGCCGGAGGTGGGCCTGTCACCTGGAGTAATGGTCGGCGGACGGGCCGGACTAGGGTGCGGGACTGGGGCGTACAGCCGAGACACGCCGCTCGAGAGGCTATTGAGATCTGTCGCTCCACCTGGACCGAGACCTGGACGTGTCTGTCCGTACAGCGGCGGCAGCACGGAGGTGTTTTTGGTGGCCGCGGCCACCGTCACAGCACGGCGCCGACACGCCGGAAGTGGCGCGATCCGAACCGGAAGTCTGCGGCGCCGCCTCGTCGAGGCCGGTCGACGCGCGCCGGCGATTCGGTCAGGTGTGGAATGAAACAAGCGCACGGCTCGAGCTGCCAAGGAGCAGAACAGCCATTCTCGTTTTTCGCTGCATCAAACTCTTAGCCCGCGCCCTGGTGGGGTCTGTTTATAACGCGACCTGGTGGGGGGGGGGGGCTATTTTTTGCCCCCCCCCCCCTCGTATCTCCGAAACTACTGGACGGATCCGCAAAATTCAAACGGCGTTCGAAAGGCCTGTCAAATTTGTCGAGGAAAACCAAATTTCATTGACCTCGGGGTCACCGATGACGTCACAGGTCAGGTCAAAGATGAAATGTTTCACCGTTCACGGGTCTTCTAGGGAATGCGCTATAACACCGAGGAAAACGCATTTTGTCGAGAATCAGCGATAGGGCGTCAGTTGCCTAGTAGATATATTACTATTAGAGGTCACTGACAATACCAGGTCAGGTCACAGGTCAGGTCACCAAGGGTCACAGGTCAGGTCACATGAGCCCAACTTTACTAAGGTTGTGTGATGCATGTTTTATGGCCAATTTTTCATTTCCAACCCAATGGTATTGGTTATAAGACTATCAGGTACGGCTTAGGTCACTTTCTGGTGAAGTTCAGGTCAAGGTCAGGTCAAGGTCAGGCCAAAAAAGGTCAAATTTTAAAGTTGATAGTTTTGCATAAAATGGGAATTGATTCGATGCAACTCGTCACGGGGAGTCTAATGGTGGTCTTTGTTTTGCGCTACGGGGTCTAGAATTGCTAAAAATTGAGTTTGAAAATTTGACGTCATCAATTTTGAACAGTTTTTTCGCTATAACTTCGCCAAAAAAAGAGGTATCGATCTCAAATTTGGTATGTGGATGGAAGGCGGTAAGGACTATCACATATATTCCGGTTTTTGCGAAATTCAAAAAACTTTTTGGATTTTTCGATTATTATATGCAAAAAATTTATTTTTTGATTTTTGGGGGTCAAAATCCAAATTTTCAAAAATCCGAGATAGCAGTTTTGTAGCCCTGTTCATTCTACAGCTTTTATGTCTATATCATTTTTCTGTATTTGCAAAGCTATAGGCCTGACAGCTCTTCCCGCGAAACCCTTTTTTAGGTCGAAAACGGCAGAACATGACGTCACTCTGACGTCATTTCCGGCCAACCTATCATAGCCTTTGGAAAAATTTTTGGTCACAATGTGTAAAATTGATGTCCGGGAGGGCACTGAAAGTTTGGTGACAATCGGCGCAGCGGTTCTGGAGATATATCAAAAAGTCTGGAGGGGGGGCAAAAAATAGCCCCCCCCCACCAGGGCGCGGGTTAAGGTATTCAGGAATCGTCGGCAGAATATGATACTGGTGGTTATTCAAGAAGGAACTGGTGAAGGACTACTGGCTGCGGCATCGAAATACACCAGACCAAATGCTCCATTTACAACGGCTGAGAGGATCTTACACCGAAAAGTTGACAGTGCTCATAGGAGGAAGTGCCTACGCCCTAACATCCCGAATATTATATCTGCCAAGTACTTGCCAAAGTGTTTTATTGCTGGGCGCCATCTCATATCGGCATGAGCGTTACGGGCAATCACTACTTAGAATCCATGGGAAGTCTAAATATAAGCGTCGTACCGCTGTAGGACGTTTAAAGCAGCTCTTGGAAGTTGGAAGCTTCAACATAAGTGGCGCTACAATGGGAGCCGCCACTATTTGATTATTCTATAGGCAGAAGTACCTAACGGACAGAAGTCGAGGATGCCGGCCAGGGCTAGAGGCGGCGAAGTCGCGATCTCTGCGGTCCTGAGTCGGAGCTTCTTCGCATAGGCGTAGGAACAGGGGGGGCCAGGTGGGCAAGTGCCCACCCACTTTTCGAGGTGGGGGGGGGGCCAACCATGTGTTTTGGCCCACCCACTTTTTGCTCGAGGCCCCTCGTCTCGATTTGAGAGGACGTCGTCACCTTCCAGAATAAACAAACTCGGTAAAAATAAGTTCCACGAATCCCCACGCACGGACTCCAAGGGGCCGTGATGGATCCAAGGAGGCCCTCTGTTCATTTTTATCAGTCGAAGCCCCTGAGACTGATGGCCTGAGAGGCCCTAGTGTATCTGAGGAGGCCCCAATATCCACACTGGTCTGGGAGGCCCCTCCATCCACACTAGTCAGAATAGGCCCCTGACACTGGCGGTCTAGCCGAGGCCCCCTACCCTCACTAGTCAGAGGAGGCCCCTCTATCCTCAATAGTCAGAAGAGGCCCCTGAGACTGATGGTCTGGGAGGCCTATCCATCTACACTGTAGTCAGAGGAGGCCCCTGAGACTGATGACCTGAGAGGCCCTTATAATCACACCAGGCAGAAGAGGCCCATGATACTGATGGACTGAGAGGCCCTTCTATTCATACTGGCCACAGGAGACCCCCAAAACTTTCGGTCTGGGAGGTCCCTCAATCCGGCACCAGTCAGAAGAGTCCCCCGAGACTGATGGCCTGGGAAGCCCTTATATTCACACTAGGCAGAGGAGGCCCCTGAGACTGATGGTATGAGAGGCCCTCATATTTACACCAGTCAGAAGAGGCCCCCGAGGCTGATGGCTGTAAGGCCCTTCTGTTCATATAACTGGCCACTGGAGGCCCCTGAAACCGGTGGTCTGGGAGGGCCCTCTATCCACACTAGTCAGAAGAGGCCCCTGAGACCGATGGTCTGAGAGGCTCTTATATGCATACTGGCCACAAGAGGCCCCTGAGACTGATAGTCAGAGAAGTCCACTCGTAATGAATCTGAGGGGGCCCTCTATCCACATTTACACTTTTCTAGGGAGGCCCCCGGGACTGATGGTCTGAGAGGCCCTTTTATTTATACTGTCCACAGGGGCCCTCTGAGATTATTGGTCTGAGAGGCTCTTCTATTTATACTAACCAGAAGAGGCCCCTAGGATTGATGGTCTAACAGGCCCTTCTATTTATACTAGCCAGAGGAGGCCCATGAGACTGATGGTCTGAGAGGCCCTTCTATTCAAACTAGGCAGATGAGGCCCCTGAGAATGATAGTCTGAAGAGCCATGCGGCGGCAACTGGCCGTAGCCATATTTCGGCTAGGTAGGGCCCCACAGAGCTCATGAGAGCACCTCAAGGGCTTTTGCCACTGAAGGCACCACACAAACTCTCACTGGGCTCTAATGTCCATGTACCGGCCTCTGAGGGATTTAAGCCAGCGCATTCGTAGCTCCACACCAGCAATTGTAAGGGCTTCACACTGAAGTATCTGAGGGTTCCACACCGGTGTCTCTAAGGGCCACATACCGGCATCTCTGAGGGCCCCATACCGGCGTCTCCGAGGGTCCACATCTGGCGGGCACCCATCAGCGACTGAAGGTCCCACACTGTCGACTCCGAGAGCCCCATCTGCGTCTGGGAGCACTATGCCGTCTCTAAGAACCACAGCGGCTCCTCCGTACGAAAGATGGGCGTCTGCATGCCAAAGGGGAGCGGTTCTGAGACAGTAGGGCACCTACGTGCAATAGAGGGGCGCCTATGAAGCCCATAGGGGCGCCTCAATGCGAAAGAGGGGCGCCTTTGAGGCCTACATATATGGGCGTCCACATGCAATAGAGGTCTGCAAATTGCAATTGATCAATGCCATGGGGGTGCATTCATAAGAAACAGGGGCGCCGGCATGGCAAAGAGAGGCGCCTTCAAGTGTCCATAAAAGAGAGACGCCTATGATAAGCGCACATTGTACAGGGTGACACAAAAAAGCGGTCATCACCAAAATTCGAATAACTTCGGAAGTTTTATTCAGATCATCACCAAACTTCGGCCACATTAGGTCACACCTATGTAGCAGACATCCACCAAGTTTCAAGTCTTCACTACGAATACTTTTAGTACAGTGTGTGTTTTACGGACGCTCCACAATGTGCTCCAGGTGAGCGCCCGGCGCTGCAGGGCGTAGGCACACCTGCATCCGGCGGGCAAAGTTGCCGATAACCCGATAATAATAACGTTTCAGGGGTAGCATACCCCCTGAGCACTGTCTCCAGAGGCCATTGCACTCTGTAAAGTGCACAGCCATCGGGTTATCGATGGCTTGCCCGCCGGATGCAAGTGTGCCTACGCCCTGCAGCGCCGATGGCTTGCCCGCCAGATGCAAGTGTGCCTACGCCCTGCAGCGCCGTGGCGCTCACCTGGAGCACATTGTGGAGCGTCAGTAAAACACACACTGTACTAAAAGTATTCGTAGTGAAGACTTGAAACTTGGTGGATGTATGCTACATAGGTGTGACCTTAAGTGGCCGAAGTTTGGTGATGATCTGAATAAGACTTCCGAAGTTATTCGAAATTTGGTGATGACCGTTTTTTTTTGTGTCACCCTGTATGCGACAACGGGGCGACTGTGGGACATATAGGGATGTCTCTGATGACTATAGGCACATAGGGCGCTTATATGCCAAAGAGGGCGCCTATGAAGCTAATGGGGGCACCATTTGGTAGCAGGTCCCATCGGTCAACCACCCCAGCCTTCAGAACTCGCACCTACTGGAAACGAGGAAGACATTTGTGTAAGGGTTTTCAGGGGTCATGCGCCGTTTGCGGCAAATAGATTCTAAAAAAATCGGAGGGGGAAGAAGTTTTAAAAATGGTGCGGACTTTCCGCACTGTTCGCTTTAGCGGTTACGCCCCTGGGTACATCTGCCTGATCTCAGAAGCTAGATTTGGAGGTCATACTTGAAAGCAGCCAGCAGGATGAGGCAAAAGTGGAGGCCCCTGAAAATAGGAGGCCCCCTGGAAAAGGAGGCCCCTTGACAGGGTGGCCCACCCACTTTTCATGACGTTCCTACGCCCGTGCTTCTTCGTAATTTCAACGGCGTGTTACGTCGACAACCCCTATCGGATTGGTACGAGAAGCCTTCCTTTCACGGCCGTTACAAAGCGCTGCTTGTTTGTGGGCTGTGACGCTGGGGAGAATGTCTGTTCACGTGAGTGCCTTTCACGGGGCCATCAAGATGCCTTGTTGTCGTAATAATGCGGGAAATGAGCACTTGAAGAACGGCGGTGCTGTACGCAGAGCCTGAGCCATTTTCATTTCACTCTACTCAAGGCCAGTCGAGAGGTATGCGAAGGTACACCGCATTTCCCGAGAGAGCCCACGGCGACCCTTCCGGGCAGATGCCTGAGCTAGCCTGGATGCCAGTCCCCTGCGGCCTGCAGAGCGCTGCAAAGAATGCCGGCGGCCGCCGACCGGTACCACTTTCCCAAGATTATGTTTTACCTACTCTTCTACCAACCTCTCGCCTCCCCGAATAACTAGATGGGAGCTAGGCAGCGGGAGGCACTACAAATCACCGTTGCATGGCAGCTTGACCTGCCCTAAACTCCTGTCCAGAATCTCCAATCTCTCCGTCGCTCCTAGTCGCGACATCCTCTCAGAATGTTGAGCGCCGGGTACCGTGTGGACGCCGACCTTACAGCGACTCGTCGTAACGCTGTGCCTGTGAGGAAAGGCGGCATATGGTGCCGGGGAGGCGGCGCTCGCCGGTCCGTCGCCAGAGACGTGGGAAAGTCGCCGTCTGCGTGGGAACGGCGCATCGCAGCGGTATTTTACCACCTAGCCACGGACCTGCCCGAGCGCCATCTACATGCATGTATGTAGATTGTGAACGGGTATGGAAGTTTTCCGCTTGCACTGACAGGTTAGAAGTTACATGTCAGGAGGGCTACGTTACGTGAAGTAGATTCGGCAATAAAGCGCGCAAAGCAATCTGTTTGATTTTTATGAATGCAACACCACGAGTGACAGGTATAGCTTCCGTTAACATAATTGAATTTCATAAAGTATTTCGTTGCACCGATTATGCCACCTTTTATCCCTGCCCCCTGGACTGTTCGGTCGGGTCAATGAACACAGAGAGGGTCGTCCTCGGCCAGTCCCGCTCAGTGATGGACCGATCCCGCTTCCTGGAGCTGGTCGGTAGCCGAGCCAGGGTCGGCCGACGCCCCCGGCAGTGCGGGCCGACCCCGACCGTGACTGGCCCCCTGCCCCCTGCCCCACCGCGCCGAGCAGACAACTGACAGATGCGACCGAGCCGGAAAGCTTCCAAAGAAATTGCAGCATTTTGAACTGAAATGGAGATCACTTGTGCATTATGTCATAAGCTTTTAGTATATTACATTTAGTTAATCTGTTATGCTCCCGTGGCCAATTTATTTTATGGTTCAGTTATTAAGATTGAGTTATCACCCTTAGATTCTCGGAGCACAAAATAAAAATGCTGCATAATAAACCTACAGCTAGACAGAATTGTCATACCAGAAAGTGGCAATTTCAATTTTTAGTTTATCAGTCATCAGTAACGCCCCTTTGCTGATGCGAACAAATCTTCGGACAAATTAATTCGCTGAACGTAGTAGTGCTTATAAATACCTACCATCGAATAGTTCCGAAGCCACAGGAAGGCGACGTGTATCCAACCCGTTGATCTCATGAACACTAACACAGTCAGACGCTGACATGGACTAAACAGTTTATGAAACCGCCCACAGGATGCCAATAGCTGATCACATCCCGGCCCTGATGTAACCTAAACAGTCTGCATTCTTTGTAGAGGTGGCAAAAGATGACAATTTTGGGAACCAGACTCGAACCAGACCCGGCTGGACATTTCTGGAACCAGTCGGACCCGGTATTAGTTGGAATCGGAACCAGTTGGACCCATTCCCCAAAAGTCAATTACAAACTACTTGTAGGTATCATTAGTTGCATCATGTAAACAGCCTATTTCCCACTGGGAATACTCATGAGCAAAGAAACGTGTGCAAAGAAACATTCACTTCATTCACTTCACATTTTGCAATAATGTGTAGTGTGCAAGATGTAAAGTTAATGGTAGGACCCGGTTGGACCCGTCAGAAAATTTCCAGGAACCGGTCTGGACCCATATGGGTCCAGACTGGTTCTTTGGACCGGGTCCTCGGGTCCACATTTTGCCACCTCTAATTCTTTGTGCCGGTGTCACCTGGCTCAGTTCGGTCGGAATGTCGGTATTGCGATAGGAATTCGCTGATCTCCGCTGTACTCCGGTGGGAGATGCCGGATGTGTCAGGCATTCGGCCGCTGACCCGTCCCCTGCGCCGTGAAAGCTCAGCCGTTCCGACCGGCTCAGGGTCAGCGGCTCTCGGCGTTGGTCCGGCTCCGGGACAGACTGGGACGGCTCCTCCGGGACCGGGACGGCCGTCCGCCGCACCGCCGCGCCGGCCCGTCTCCCGCCCCGAGAGTGGTAGAAAGTGAAACAGGACCGCCGTCGCCGGCGAGTTCCGGCTGATTCGAGCCCACTTTCTACCGGGACCGAGCGTAGTCGGTCGCAGCCGGACGCGGGGCCGCCGGGCGTCCGCACTCCACAGCGCCGGCACGTCGAGGGGGAGGTGTTGACCTTGTCCGTTCAGGAAGCGAACGACGGGCGCGGCCGCCCCCAGGCTCGGTGTGGAAGCTGCTGGCATGCTGCGAGCAGACCATGCTCCAGAGGAGAGCGGACCAGACCAGAGGAGAGAGCGCTGGATGCTTGTAGCTAGTCGATACAATCGGGACTCGGGACCGGACGCAGAGAGTGAGGCGGTCTGAGCGCGACCGCAGCAGCCGAGACTATGGAACGTGAGAGAGCACACGCAGCATAAAACACCGAGCCGAGAGAAACTCGACAAAGAACAGCGCTGTCAGGCAGGCAGCAGCTTTCTCTCAGAACGTGCAACCATGAGATTGTTGGCCGGGCGCCTGGTGGGAAACAGCCCCGCGGCGGCGGGGGTCGTCAGGTCAAGGGTACTAGATCATTAATTATGGTGCACGCCCACGCGGGCATTGTGTGAGGCGGCGTCTATTTGAGTTGTAAATGTGGGCATTGGCTCATGGGCGAACGCATTCAGTACGGCAAGGAACGCAGAGCAACATCGACAAGTAATGCAGCAGGCGTTAGCCATTTCGTCGTAGCAGTTAAAGTAGCGCTCGCTCGAGGTATTATGGTGGCTGATCGGAAATTCGGTAGACTGGATCCGAAATTTAAATCTATTGTTTCTAAATTTTGCTTTTTACACCACACTCTTCCAAATGGATTTGCTAATCTGATAGAATTGGCAGAATAATTGCCCTAGATGTGTTAGAACTTAGAACGTTCCAATAAATGATCTAAGTCTTAACGCAATAGCGAACGTTATGTCACCGAATAAATAAGTTTAGCCCTCGCCGGACCTATTGGTTTTCTACATACGCGCCGGCCGAGGGGGGGGGGGGGGCGGGTACGACCCCCCCCCTCGCCGTTTCGCCCCTGGTGGAGCTAGCGCGTCGCGGAAAAAACGAGCGTGTGCGCCGTTACGAGACGCAGAGATTGGTACCCGATTTTAAGGTCCTAGGTCAACCGGTGACCTCTGAGGTCAGGTCAAGTGCCCCAGGGTACGGTTCAGTTTTTGGTGAATAACTTCGCAAAAAACGGCCGCAGAGCGCCGATTTTGGCAGCATCGTGTTCGCCTCGCTCAGACGCGTCGAATGATATACTTTTTTGTCCGGGTCAGGTCAACTTGGGGTGTTGACCTCAGGTCAAGGTCAGGTCAGCACCCCCAGGTCACGAAGTTGGTCGAAAGAGGTCATGTCGCATATCATTCGATTCGGCAGGCCTTCCTGAGTCCATTGGTGCCTTTCCCGACTCGCTAGCTCAATTTGATCAAGAGTTATTGACGAAAAACTAATTTGACCTTGATGACGTCATAAATGACGTCACGCAAGGTCAACATTGCAAAAGTGACGCATCTAACCTTGCAAGGAGTGCATCAAATCACGATTCTGTGTGCTTGAGATAGTTAGAGATCGTTCCCGGCGCCAGAATAGCAGTTTGAATTTTTCCCCATTGACTTATAATGGTGAGGTCACGAAAATGACCTGACCTCATATGACCTTTAGGAAAAATCCGAGATATACAAGTTGTGGGACTCATAATGGATACTAGATCCTGCAAGTTTCATTTCCCTGTGACATCTCCTCTGGCAGTGAGGGCGTTGCGAAGTTGCGACATCTGAAGACCGTGCAGAGGTTCACTTATGACGTCATAGGTCAGTGACCTGACCTGACCCAAAAATGCGGTTGGTGTGAAAAGATGCGGCTTGGATCAAAGGTCAGGTATGCCAAGTTTCAGCTCTCTATCGCCAGCGTGTTCGGAGCTATCGCGAAAAAACCCTATGGGGGGGGGGGGGCGGCACCCGCCCCCCCCCCCCCTCGGCCGGCGAGGGTTAGTGCAGATGCACGTAATGCATCAATGGATGCGGCTTGTGGCCATCCCTTCTAAATTTCCAATCGCTTGCCAGATTTCCTTAAGCAGACACTATTACACGGGTCCATTTTAAAATGAATGACAAACGTCCGGAGCCGTTTCCACCGAGTAGCGCTGCTGCCTCCTCCTCCTCCCAGCCGATTACTTTCCTGGTCACCTCTGCAGAGGCGAGGTAGTCGTTTTCCTGACGGAGCTCGGGCCGATTTCCTGCGGACCGTGTGTATCCGAGGCGCCGGAGCGCACGGAGCTCACCGGACCGGAACCACGACAATGAGGTCGGGTCGGACCGACCTCCGTTGGGCAACCGGCCGACGCCGAGCGGGCCGGCCCGGGTGAAAGGTCGCCCGTCGGTCGGCAGGTCGACCGCGCACAGAAGACTCACGCAAGGGCAATCATGGGCAAGGAGGGTTTAAATTGACGGCGTTAGGCAATGTGATGCTCTTCTGGTGATTGAAAACTGGGTTCCTGGGTCTAAAAGAGTCTTGAAATCACCAGCACTTGTGATGAAGAGATCCAATGCTGGTGATAGAGAGGCATAGGTACTTGCTTTTCTGTGGAATTTCACCATTGACAAGTGCCGCAAACCGTCGCTGTGCTGAGTGCCGAATTCCTGACGCAACGCATTAAGCGCTACATTCCCGAATGACGAGACTAAATGTACAGCTCAGCCACCTGGGGCCACTCTACACGTTTCATAAGAAGGCCGGCAGCCATTTCCTCATTGCTGCGCGCGGTTCGGGACCTCTCGATGCCGCTGATGCCGTCACCGGTCGGCCCGTCGCCGTTCCGTGACCCGGGGGCAGACGGCCGCAGCGGCCTCCTGTTGTTGCGTCACGGACGGTGACGCAAGCGACCCTCATCCCACGGGCCGCCTTCACGAGCGGCGGCGGCGGGGCTGGCGGCTGTTCGACCCGACTCCGGTCAGAGGTGAAGGTGCCAGCGCGAGCTGTGACCGTCAGCAGACGGAGCGGGACGGGTGGCCGCATCCAGCCCCGGGCTTACTGGAGGTGTGGCATCTGCTGGGTGTCCAGTCCACACCTTACAAAGTAGAGGCATTGTTCATAAATTGTTAAAGGAACACTGCCTGTTGAACGTCCATCACCTACTGGAGGCTCACCAACTGTTAGAGGTCTCCCATCTGGTGAGGTTGCTGCAGTGAGCCCAACCTCGCCCGGTGACTTCACAGGGATTCCGCCGCCTGCGTTAGTCACAAACAGCCCATCTGACTGCAGTGTGGCGTGACTGCGCCCTCCCCTTACCGTCAAAACAGTGCGCCAGCCCACAAGGCATGCTACACCTGCCGGATGCCACCGCGTCGACAGCGGTACACGCGGACCAACCGCAGCCGCACGTACCCGTGGGTGGCACGTAGACGTACCCGTGGGATGCACGTGCCTCGCAACACGTCCGTGTCGGCATGTGTGTTCGCGGAGGTGGATGCTATTAATGGCAATGTATAGGCTTGGTGCATAGGCATTTGCAGGGGCGTAGGCAGGGGGGGGGGCCACTGGGCCATGGCCCCCCCCCCCCTTGGGCGCCGAAGGCGCCCTCCAATCGCAAATGCAATTGTGATATAATCGAATCGAAAAACAATCGCGACTGGAGGGCGCCCTCCAATCGCGAATGTGTTTACAGGGAAATACGGATGGAGGGCGCCCTCGGAGGACGCCCATTCCAAATACGCCCTCCAAATACGGTTGGAGGGCTCCCTCGGGCGCCCTCCAACCACATTTGTAGGCTGTAGCTCTCTAAGCGTAACGGTGGTCGCCTATGTAAGCCGCTGTCCTGTAAATAAGCGCCCTCTCACCCGAAGGCGCCCTCCTGTAGGTCGCCACCCTGCTACACATTGCCGCCCTTCTGCTGATCGGCGTCCTCATAATTATTGGCGCTCTCCTACCTATTGAGCCCTCATGTGAAATTTTGAAGGCCGCCTTTCTCCCTTTTGGCACCCTCTTGTTCAGTGCCGCCCTCCTACCTATTGGTTCCCTAGTCCTTCCTGTTGAATGTTAATCGGGGCCCTTCTCCTATTGGCGCCCTCGTGTAGATCGCCGCCCTCCTAACCACTGGCACCCTCCTGTTGATCACCGCCCTCCTATCCACTGGCACCTTCCTGTTGACCAGCGCCCTCCGCACAGACGCCCTCCTGTTCGTGTCATCCTCTTGAGCAAAGGCGCCCTCCTCACCATTGCCACCCCCATTTTAATCGTCACCCTTCCGCTCATTGGCGACTTCCAGTTGATGACCGCCCTCCCACCTATTGGCGACCTCTTGTTGATCGCCACCCTCCTATTGGTGCTCTCCTGTTCCTCGCCACCCTCTTACCTGGTGGCGCCCTCCTGTTGATTGTTGATCGGCGCCCTCCTACCTATTGGTGCCCTCCTGTTGATCGCTGCCCTTCTATCCATTGGCGCCCTCCTGCTGCTCGCCAACTTCCTACCTATCGGTGCCCTACTGTCGAAACTCGGGATGTTGATCGGGGCTCTTCTACCTATTAGTGCCCTCCTGTGGATCGCAGCCCTTCTACCTATTGGCAACATCCGTTGATCGCTGCCCTCCTATCATTTATTTACTCCTTTGGCATGTTTTTCAACTTAGTCGTTCTATTGCACATAGTTGATGTCTTGCCTGTGAAAACTGCCACAAATGAACGTGCATTCAGCACAATGAATGAAGTATCTATACCTACCAAAACTATCTACGCTCTACGATGCATAAAACACGTCTTTGGTCTTAACGGATTGATCCTACTTTACGTGCATCATGGCATCTATATGGATTACGATTAAGTATTGTCAACAGGTTCGGGCGCAACAGCAGGCATCTGAAGTTTCGGTGATTGAAACTGGTTATGTGGGTACACTGTATGCATCTGTGAGAAGGCTATGAAGGCTGGTCTGAGGTAATTTGGATGATGTTTACGCATCTCGCGCTCCGGTATCAATCCGATACGGTGATCTGGTGCGTAGATATGCCACCGCCAATAAACTTTTATACATCGACACCCATGAGCCAAGCTTTCTGTACAGTTTGTGTGGCAGCGGCCCGACCAAACCTTAGGTATTTTTTACACCTTCAAATTTGGTAAAAGAGCGAGAGGAGCTTTGAACAGTGATCGTATAAAAGGCGTGCCTAAAAAGCGGAGGAAAAGGTTGTTTTCAAAAATTTCGCGCGCCTTCGGCGCAGCATTTCAAGAACACTTGACCTTTTGTGACCTGGAGTATAAAGAATACACACGATGCAAAATCAATGCAGCACGACCTATACGAGGTTACGCAAAAAAAAACTGGTGGCATGGTAAAAAACGCCTCCCAACCCCCCAACCCCCACTGAGCGATTTTTTATCTCGCGACCGTATGGCGCCCTCCTTGGGTGAGGTGGCGCCCTCCAAACCCTTGGCCCCCCCCTTCGCGATTTTCTAAATACGCCGCTGGGCATTTGATGCCTAATGCATAAACGATGTAATCTCAGCTCGTCCGGACCATTACAGAATCTTTCCCGAAAATAAGCAAGTTTTTTGCTGCATCACTACTTGACGGAAGGAAATGTCTCATTGCCTCCTGCCAATCTGAATTAGCACTAAATAGCGGTCATCAAAGCCGGACATCCATCAATTGAGGCCGGACGGGCCAATCGAACGGTGCCTGTCTGCGGATGTCGGCGCTCCTGGGACGCTCCCGGCGCTCCCATTGGGACGCGCGTGGCTCCTCCCTCCCACCGGTAGAGCGCAGGCTCACGGAGCGGACCGTGAACGGCTCCCGGAGCGGAATGTGAACCGTCACCAGCTGCTTCCGGGTCGGTGAGCCACGGGCCGTCACACAGCCTGGACAGAGGGAACACACCAAGGTCGCCACCGCCGCGCCGCACCCGCCGGACAGCCGCGTCCATGGCAAGGCCGGCCGCCGGGGAACGGGGTAGGAGGGGCGGCGCCTCGTGCATGGGTGTCCTGTAGAGCACTTCACGGATAGGCTTTTCAGGATCCGGCCCGGCCCATATCCGGCAAGTCATATCCAGATCCGCCCATTATCCGTGTTTCTTTGAATTTCAAAATCCGGCCCGCCCATGGCCCGTATCTCAGCCATACATCCAAAAAATATCCATAATAATCCGTTTCATTACAAACCGGTTGTGAGACTATCAGCATATCGCCATAAGATCCAAATGTTGGACACTACAGGGTGATTTTTTTTTAACTGTTAAAAAGTAAACGTCAATGGTGGTCCCTAAATCGAAAAATCTTGTGCAAAAAAGCAATGCACGTGATAGATAAATCTGGGACATTTTGTATGGTGTCATGATTTGTCCCTTTTAACCGAAGGCCTCGGCCCCAGTGGAGCCTGAAAATGTCCCACCAATCGGGCACGCATGGTCCACCGCCGTTCAGTAAGGAACGACACAAAACGATGATTTTGAAGCATTGAGGCAGTTCGAAGCATACGATCATCAAGGGGATACCTCAGAAAGACGTTAAATGATGCACGAACAAGCTTGTAGTCATAAATAACCTTCAAACGGCCCATCTGGCGTATGTGCATCCTCTGAAGAATCAGTCTTCAGGGAGAAACAAAAACAGCGAATCAGACACCACCAGGGCCGCCAGTAGCAAAATCCTCGACCTGCCCTTTCTAGACTTCTAGTTTTTGGACCCAGGTATGGCAGATATAACAAGAAAACATTGGAAATATCTGGCAGAGCTGAAAATGGGTGATAGGAACCTTTTCAGTCCGCCTAATGAGCATGGGAGTCCATGGTGCTGTTCAACACGTGCTCAGGCGGGCTGATTCGTGTCGGTGAGAGAGGGGGTAACTTCAAGCACAAGTAAAATACACGATGGACGTTCCTTCACATCGTGTATGCATGAAATCAAAATGTCCCAGAATGCTCGTCATGCTGGTATATAATTTTACAATATATATTTGCATTTTGACGCCACTAAACCTCATTACTTTTTCACAAGTAAAAAAAATCACCCTGTAGGAAGCTATCAAATTGTAATAACAGCAATCTTAGCCACTGCAAAATACATTTTGTGGTAAAAGCTGCATTGCTAAGGATAGGGGTAACACATTGACATGGACCTCAGCATTTCACAAGGTTGGCTATCATTAGAATTGTTAAGAATCTACTGTGGTCTATAAAAGGAAGAGTACTTATTCATATAGCAAAACCACAATCAATTAGTAAGTCAAATGGTAGGTAATAATAAGTATAATACAATGAATAAATAAAGTTTCATGACATTGGCAACATTCTATATGGGAAAAGGCAGAATCAAAACACCTCAAAACACATTGTTTGGAAACTAGCCTTGGAATGTGGTCTGACACACTCTACAAAGAATTTGACACTGAAAACCCAGCTGAAAAAGTAGGTATTAAATAGCCTTAAGCCTGACTTTGGTCCTAAAATGAAAGGAAGATAAGTTAAACCGGCATTTTGTCGTATCAACAAGACGACACAACACAATACACAGACAAAATTGACGATAGTGGCGCAAAAAAGCAAGCAAGGATTGATTTTTTTAAGATCCGCTCTCTCTTTATGAAATAGGCGAGCTGATGACGTAATATTGATTCGTTTACCCTTTAAGTTGAATTTCTGATCAGAAAATATTTTTTGGCGTCATTTACACTGAAAATGTTGATAACATCAGAATTTAATATCGTCTTGGATCGTTTTTATTTCTAAAAAAAATCATCCACGAGGCATTGCGCCAAGTTTAAAACTTTTTTTGCAGCGTTTTATTCAGCTGGTTAAAAGCATCTGTTATTGCGCATGTGTTTCTAACCTTGCGCAGTGTTTGTTGCTGTCTGGAAGATTGAAAAATTCGAGAAAGCATTATCGTTTTTATACATATTATATGGGGACTGTTCTCAGGACAAGTGAGTTATTAACACATTTTTACATGATTCGTATCTTATTCAGGAACCAGCGAGCCATGGTGGATATGATGCCATGGCGGTTGTTCTCGCTTCCTCGGTTAGGAACATGGCTGAGCTGCAGATTTTATGTTGTGACCATCTTGATCTATATTTAAAAATTTGGTTGGTGCTGCCATATACCTTACAGACTATCATGGCTCACAAAGGTATGCTTATAAATCTCATGTAAATCAATTAATACTTCTGCTGCAGTGCCTAACAAGTTAAGTTACCTAATTCTTAACATGAATATTGAATGCTACAATTTCAATTTTATCCGTTCTGATCCGTGTTCAACATTCAATTCCCAAATCCGGCCCGCCCAGATCCGTTCTATTTTTCCAAATTTGGGATCCAATCCTATCCGGTCCACGGATTTATCCGTGGATAACGGATTTATCCGGCCCATGAAGTGCTCTAGTGTCCTGTCACCATAGAAACAGCAGACAGTGCGCGAATGGACTGTGTCCATTCTTATGGACAGAATTATTGTAAACAAGCATCCTTCGGCAAATAACCGAGGGGCGGTGGTTTTTGCTGATATACCAGACGCGCTGGGTCAATGACGAGTCGTTCACCACCAGCGCCCTAACGTACCGAACCACAGGTGGCCTTTCGGCAGTAGCCAGGCGACCAACCAACAGCTCGATGGACGGTGGGCAGCGCGGGGCAGACACAATCGATCACCGAACGTTCCCGTACTCACACGATGGTCGGCAGCGAGGGCCAATCGGACGCGAAATGGACCCGACTTAGGACTGTTCGTGAGTCGGTCATGTCCAGTGGGGTCACGCGTGCGTTGTGTCGCCTCATTTTACGCTATTTCCGTCGGCCATACGGTTATGGGTCACGTGGCATGAACCAACGACCACGTGACTTCAACCATTGCTGAATCGGTGAATGCTGACTGCAGCATCACGTGCGGCCAGGCTGCAATACACTTGCGCTAGCGGCATTGTTACAATGTTGTGGTGTTTTAGAAGGGCTCAGATTCAAATTAAATGGAATGCATTGTGAAACCAGTTGCTTTTTAGCATTTTAACCTGTGTTATACCAACTAATGAGTAATTGTCATCTCAACAACTAGGACATTTCTCTGGATCTGTCAGGACTTGTGCTTCCTTATAAGCAAGATGGAGGCAATGAAGCATGTCACGGTGGCTTTGAAATAGGGAGCTGAGTCATGAGTGAACTGCAAGCTCGACTGAATCACCGTGTTAACTATATTAGATAATGAGAATTGGACGTATCAGGCGTGAGAGTCGCAATCATCATTAGGTATACCGGACATCTGACTCATGGAACGACGGTGGGGTAAACATTGACTTAATACATAATGTCTCACTCGTCGGGAAAGGCACAGGTTTGATGAGCAGCGACCAACGGTTGTGAATGTTCTAGTTGACCCGGGTCTGTAACAAACACCATTGGCGGGGTCTGTTAAGACTGAAGAATGAACTATCAGTCACAGCCTGTTACCGGACACACGAGGCGAGTGCCACACAACATTAAACTCGAGAGAGCGTTGAGAAGTGACATGAATCGAGAATAATGTCCAGTCGCCATGACGGATTTCCAACTCACAGACTGTGGCCAAGTTCCGGATTATCCCACTTACACGGACTCGGCGTGGAGCACAGTCGACCCGAACTTCTGCGAATTCGGCCCTGCACAGCTCATGTGAACTGGCCCCCGCCTCTGCATCTAATGCGGCCCTGCTCGGCTACAAGAGGCTGTTTTCCCAGCCGCGCCGATTTGCTTCTACGCTCAGCCGCAACAAGTGACCGCAGCAACACAGCTTCTCAAGTACAAAGAGCGCCGTGAGGTACAGAGAACTACACAGAGGGAGTCGGGGAATTGTTGTGTTCAGTGGAAAATGGTGCAGATCTCGGGAACAGGTCGCATGACGCGCCGTCCCGAGCGATGCCTGATGCGGCAACACTCGACTTTGGGGTTCGCCGGGCCTGCTCGCGATTCCGTAACACCGACCAAAATTATGTCATACTAGCTAGATTGCATTCATTGTCAACGGATGGCGACAATCATCACAGCAACGCAGCCGAGTGGCAGCGAGCACTCTCAAGTCACCCAGATTGCCAACGGGCTCACGGTAATGAGACTGAGCCCTTGCATCATTACTGCAACAAAGTAGGTATCAGCCAGGAATATTCATTCACTTTTACGTGCCGTATGAGGACGCAACATGCAGATTTAACATTTGCAAAATGCCTTCAAATCAAGCTCCGGTGGTCTTTGATCGATGGTTGTACAACTATGAGCAGTTCTCCCAATTTCTCTTTCCCTGGCTCAATAATGTGTCCTTCATGGCATCTGACGATGTTGTTCAGCTCCCATATGGACAGAAGCACCGACTGCCTCCGCCAATGACTCAGTGGTGTGTCCTACGCGACAGTCCTACACACGCCCCGCCCTGGCCGTGACTCGGGCTGACGGACGTTGCAGGGGGGCCGGCTCCTACTGATCACAGTCACGCAAGCGACTCACATGCATGGCACGCGCCGCTCAGACTCATCAGATGGTCTATATAGGTTATGGGTTATAGGTCTGCCAGACATGCTTCAGGAATTCTTTTTTACTAACTTCCTCGAAGAAACCTATAGCAAATATCTGACTACAAGAATCACTGTGATCCCTGCAGACAAGGAAGACGAACGTCTTTATTGGTGTCTGTTGATGCCTACCTGTGGTTTACCTACTTACCCTTTGCAGTAATCGTGCAGAAAGTCCTTGCGGTAGCATAATTTAATCATTGCTTACGTTGGGATTTTCTTTTAACACACTACCATCATCGCATACCGTTTAGCGGCATGACAAGCGCAACTAATATCGCGCAATGTTCTTTATGTGTGAGAACAATTCATTCGCCTCGCACGCTTAAATTCCTGTGTCTCTCAAATAAGAAGATACCATAAACAAACAATCATCAATAAACACCTACTGAGAAGCATATCTTCCTAATCTCGCGTGGGATTTCAGAAGATCGGGACACTTCCACACTACACCGGCCGCAAACTCTTTGAGTCGGGTACTCACCGTTCGATGATGAGGTCGACGACGGCGCGCGCGCTGGTGAAGGAGCGGTAGGTGGCCAGGAAGATGGTGATGTAGGTGGCATCCAGCTCTCCCGAGTGTGACCCGAGCGAGGCCACCAGCCGCTCCAGGGTGCCGGCTTTGATCAGCCGCACCCGCACCGTCTCCCACTCCAGGTGCGAGATCTCGTCATCCGAGTCCTGCGAGATGGGTTACAGAGGTCACAGACTGGCATACGGGTCAATTGGACGAGACTTCTGTCCTGAGTCCTGTCCTAAAGAGGACAGATTTATCTAAATAGATACATTTCCGTTTTTATGATTTTAGCGAACATTGTTGAAATGCAGGTAGCTTTTCATTAATTTTGAATTGATTTCATTTCAGCTTTTAATTATTTCATCGAATGTTGTTTATATGCAGGTAGCCATTCATCAATATTGCACTGATTTGAGGAAGCGAGAAGCATACTTTACGTCAACAATCTCGCTTCTACTGTGTCCATTTCTTCACCATCTAAAGCAATCGGAACGCTACACATTTTTTTTCGGTTCGTTGCGTCACAGCTGTTTGCACCGTCGTGTGTGCCCACTCAGCGGTGTGCACGGCACGCTGTGCACGGCAGGTGCACGGTACCTGTCCGGGCCGGGCCGGGCGGCGCCACTCCGCCGAGCCGTGAGTCACCCCCGTGGGCCGGGCACGCCGCGTTTGGAGGGGAACAATGATTGCACGGTGACGAAACTGGGCCCGCTAACGACCGGCCGAGACCCAACGACCGACCCAGGGATCAGCCGGATGACCGTGAGACCAGCTGGGAAAGACCCAGGCCCCAGAGACCAGAGGGGACCAGGAGACCAGCCCAGACCCAGAGACTAGTTAAAAGCGATCAAAGACCAATCACGACCCAGAGACCAATCGGGAGCCAGTTATGTAGAAACCGGCCGGGACCAACAGACCAGGCTTGCCGACCTGACCTGGGCCCCATGACTATAATGTCACAGCCCTGCGAGAGAGTCGGCGAATTCGTGACAGGTCTCCGGTTCTGTCTCGTCGCCGTTAGCCATCTAATGGTCCTTAGAGCGAACACCTCGTCCTGGCCTCCCTGAGGCAGGGGGCGTGGCACGAAACACCGGCGAAGGCGGCGCCGGCGGGCGCAGCCGAGACTCATTAATATGTATCAAGGTTTCACGGACGGGAACGCAGGCATCTGACGGATGTGATTCGGCGCACTTGGCCAAGAAATCTAATGCTCTTTTGAAATGCATTGATCTATATGCAAACTACAGGCGCTTGAAATAGGCATGGCGTGGGCTTGAATCAGGGCAGCTATGGAAATAGCAGACATTTGAATTCACCGTCGTTGTGGCACATAAAACGGGGCAAGCATGTTGAGAAAATGATAGTCTTTTCTAGACCTTTACCTACGTAACAAACAATACCAATAACAAAAACTGGAACCGGACGAAGCAGAGTAGAAAAGGTCCGGGCAGATCGAGATTCAAGCAAGTTTTGTGCTCTAAGTGGTTTTGACATTTGTCTAAGCAAAATAAAACCGATTTATGCATGCTTATTACTCGACACGCTCAATAACACCACAGATCTCCTAGCACACTGCACCCTTCCCCGGCGATGGCCGTGTCTACTCACGCTGTCTCCGGGCGTCCTTCCCGGGTGGTGGTAGCGCACCTTCTTGAGGTACACCGAGCAGACGGCGTCGTCGCTCTTCTCGTCTCCCCACAGGCGCCACGACTGTTGCTGCAAACAGAGACAGACGCGTTCACTGCTGTGTCCACTGTCCCGCTCCCCACAGGGCGGTCCACAGGTGGGCCACAGCGCCGGCCTGGGCGGCAGGACGGTGCCCAGCAGCTCCATCGGCTGCGGCCGGCCGGCAGACTGCACGCACCGTCACGGTGCCTGTGACCGGCGGCTGCAGGAGCCGTTCCGCCGCGTCAGCAGCGGTCCGCGGCCCGCGGTCCGCGCCCGGGCTGAGCGGCGGGCGCGGCCATCTGCGGCGCAGGAGCCTGCCTCCGCGCCCGCCGCCGCCCGGCTGCCATCTGTCTCCGGGAACGGTTCTTTGGTCGACGCGGGTCATTCAGGACTGAGTGAGGCCGATGCGGTAGTAGCCGCCAGGGAGACGTGATGGTGCAGCGTCATTCAGGAATGATCAGGGCACCCGAGCGTGTGAGCACGACTATTATCGTTTGCGGACCGGGGAGCTCAGAGCCTGCGAATGGTAGTGCAACTGGATGTTGGATTGGAAGCTAAAATTTACTTTGGGCTAAATATGTGTGTATAAAAAGTTTCTAGCACCTATGTAAGTGGTGCTAAACTGGGTAGAGATTAACCCGCGCCCCACTGGGGTCTGCGTATAACACGCCCTACTGGGGGGGGGGGCTATTCATAGCCCCCCCCCTCCTAACTCCGAAACTACTGGGCCGATCGTCAAAATTCAAACGGCGTCTGATAGCCCCGCAAAAACTGTCGAGCGAAACCTAATTTTATTGACCTCGAGGTCACCGATGACGTCACAGGTCAGGTCAAAGTAAAAATTATTAGCATTTTGGCTTCTTCACGTTTTGGGCTCTTGCCGCTGTCTTACAAGTCAGATCAGGCTCATTTTTGGTTCACACACTCGTGAACAGATGCTCTAGATACTCTGAGGGTACCAAACTTGTACTTTGATTTTCAGGTCAAGGTCAGGTCACCACAGGTCACGAAAATATTATATCATCCGTCGGTCACGTGACACATGTTTTATGGTCCATTTAGGCCAAACATTTCGAATTTGATGTCGTCTGTGTCATTCGAGGTCATTTTGAGTCAAATTTAGCTCAGGTCAGGTCACTTTCAGGTCAAAAAAAGTCAAATTTTGAAGTTAAAATTTTTCAACAAAAAAGGTGTCTATTGGATGCAGTTTGAGCTCAGGAACACGATGGTGCTATTTATATTGGCGTACGATGTCAAATTCGTGCTGAAAAATTGATTTGAAAAATTAATAATTGTTAATTTTTTGCAATAATGCGTATAACTTGGCCATTTTTGAAGATATTTAGCTAAAACTTGCTAGAGTTAGTCATAATAATGCGTTCTATCACATATATTCCAGTTTTTTTCGAAAAGTCAAAAAGTTTTTGAAAAAAATGTAAAAATATGAATTTTGAATTTTATTATATAAAATTTTCGAAATTTTCAAAATTTCGAAAATCCGAGAGAGCAGTTTGATAGCGCAGTCTATTCTGAGTCCTCTCATGCAAAGAAATTGGATCTAGCTTAAAAACTGAGCTCTTGGGAGCGATTGCCGTGGTTCAATGTTTTGCGTCGAAATCGGCCGAACATGACGTCACTCTGACGTCATTTCCGGCCGACCTATGGTAGGTACGAAGTTCAAATTTTAACACAAGGTGTCAAATTGATGCAGCCGAAGGTACTGAAAGTTTGGCGTCGATACGTCAAGCGGTTTGGAAGTTATTGCAGAAAAACGGGAGGGGGGGGGGCTATAAATAGCCCCCCCCCCCCAGTGGGGCGCGGGTTAAAGTGAGAAAAGAACACGATGACACGAGCGCTTTAACTTTGTTAGCTTTTGCTGAAGAAACGAGCCCAGGCGGGTCGTATATCATCACTACGGCCAAATAGGACAGCGGTGACCGCGATTCTCGATCCCAAAGTGATCGCTCGTTTGGGGCGGAGGCGGCTCGCGCGCCCGGAGGCCAGTTTCGCTCTCAATAGCGTCCCGAAACTGTGCGATGGGCGCTCATTAGGTAGCCCCGAGTCCGTCAGACGTGTGGGTAAGTGGCACGGCCTGGCCAGTGAAACCGGCGCGCCGACGCAAGTCGCAAGGACGTGCGACTCCCGGGGTGTCAGACCGGGGAGGCCGTCGTGCATGCCAGCGCCACCGCTGACGGAGAAAACCGGATCTATAAATCAGGTACGGAGCGACAGAGGCCTGCGGCGGTGGCTTGATTCTGATATTTGGATACAGGTTGCTGCAGTTAGGGGCGGTGCAAAATAAAGAGAAATGAGCAAAGTCAGATAACATCGAAGTAAATAAAGGATAATGAGCTGCTTGTGCCAATATCCTTTGATATGTAGCAGGTGAAGATGAAGTATGCATTTTCATCTGCAAAGTACTTCAACATTAAGATAAAAACAGACTCGACAAGCCTTCAGGCGACACAAACCGGTCGGCAATAGCGAGACCCTCGATCGGACAGCGGGTTCATGGCACCGCGGCGCGGCCCGGAACAGCTGCTCGGCGAAGGACACTCCTCGTCAGATCGCATCTCGTCTTCCCGATCAGCTACTTCCGCGTGACTGGGACCGCGTGTAGGCGGGTGTTTTAGTGCGCCACTTCCCGCCGCCCGTGCGCCGGAGATGAGGCATCAGACGCACGTGTCTCTGCAGGCGAAGTGAGCTGAAGTGACTCGACAGGAGACGGGGACAAGATGACTCCGACTTCCCTTCCTGTCATGACTGCGGTTTGAGTAAAAAAAAAGAACAGAAGCTAAGGGAGGGGAGGGCGGTGGAAACGTGATGAAATGTATCGCATCCTGCATGTTTTTGTCGTGACGTCAATGCCTAAGATCGATGAGCCATTACCGGCGGCTCAGTGCTGACGGCTGCGTGTGACAGATGCCGGTCTGACATCGACCGCGGCGTCCGACGCACGCCCACCTGGGTCAATGGAACGCTGGTTCGACCAGTATAGGGGTCCGGCGCGCGCCCACCTGGGTCAATGGAACACTGGATCGACCCCCCCCCCCCCCCACACCGGCACACCTCTGGTCAATGTGTGCACGGTGATCCAACGACGAAAGTGCAATCAATGCACTCGTCCGTTGACAAAGCTACTAAAAAGTGCAGTAAACCCAGTGTGAGCCAGGGAGTAAACTGTGCTGACTGATTATTGCAAACAGTCCCCACACTCAAAACTTTTTTACTACCTCCTGGAGAGTTCATTTTCATCAAACCCGCAAGATAATAGTATATCGAAAGGGTAACTCGCTGCTACCATTATGTGCATAGTAACGGTACGTGGTTAATATGAACTTATTCGCCAGCGAAGAGTATTATTACCATGTAAATATCAATATTACTCTCGCGATCCAGAACATCACGAAAACTCTTTCCTCCTGGGTATCGTGACTCGGGTACAGATAGTCGTTTCATGCGTGGATCTTGTTTACCCTCGTGAAGATGATATTTGAAATGGAAACAATCAGCCAATCAGAAACGAGATCGGCCGTTTGCGGTTTGAAGGCCGCGCGCATCTGTCAGTTTTCGGCCGTTGGTCTCCGAGAGCGGATGTGAGCAGTGTCGGTGCCGCGCGGCGTGGCCGTTGGTGATTGTGCTTGTGTGTTGTTCATCGCCTATAGAGCCTCTGTGGACATTTTATTGTAAGTACCGATGTGCTAGAGCATTGCGTGCCGTTGAGTGGTGCTAATTTGACCTGGTTAACAGGACCCCGTGCACGGCCACGTGGCCTAGTGTTGTGAGTACGTACATTAATTTTGTTGTGATGCTACAAGTTTATGCATTTTGTTGGTGACTTTGAAAAAGCCTTGCACTGTAGTGATCCAGTCTCATTATCTCACGCAGACGGGCGACCACCCAGGAACGCCGTCGCTCACTTCAAATATTGTACGCTCTGCCTAATCCAATATGAGGGCGCTGAATGTCTTGTATTCATATTCAAATTGCATTCAAGTTGTATCGTGGTGTTTATTTACCGCTTGTACATTACTGAACGCTTTGTATAAATTTGTATGAATAAGTGAAGAGTCTCACAATGTTCATGGTTGGTGTGCCCCTCGTATTGTTTGTACGAAGCCAAATATATACCCAGGGGGGCGACACGGCTATTCGCGCAATGTATTCATTTATGGGCCGCGCGGGGCCTCGCGATGACGCGGCTGGAGGCAACTGCTCAGCGCGCTAGGATACTTCTGGCGGGGCCGGGCGCTGAACGGTGTGCAATGAATGGGTTATGGTCGGGCAGACAGAGATGAGACAGTGAATTTGAATTGACATCAGCAATCGGGTGGGGAAGGAGAACGTTTCTAATCGAGCTTGGGATGGGGAAAGCCGAAAATATCACGATCGGCTCATAGCTCCGACAGGGCCGGGTGCTGTACCATGTGTAGTATATTTAGGCGGGCAGACAGAGATGAGTTATTGGATTTAAATTCACCTTACCATCGGTTTCTGGTGAGGTTTGAAGACGTCTTTAGTCAAGCTCGGGAGTGGGGCAACGGCCACTGGCGGATCCAGGGGAAGGCATTTGGGGCAAATGTCTTCCCCAACAACCAGGGCAGCGCCCGAAATCGATTTTCGTGAATAAATGAAAACTTCACAACTTTTCTGAGGAAATGTTGGTTAATCACACCGCACAGCAGTGCACAAGGAATCGAAATCCGAGTTTTTTAAATTAATTCCGAGAAACCTTTTTGGGGTAAGCCC
This sequence comes from Amphibalanus amphitrite, assembly GCF_019059575.1. Taxonomy (NCBI): domain Eukaryota; kingdom Metazoa; phylum Arthropoda; class Thecostraca; order Balanomorpha; family Balanidae; genus Amphibalanus; species Amphibalanus amphitrite. Next base: position 525,319 of record NW_024881560.1, read on the forward strand.
CCGCAGTGTCCAATACCGCTTCCTGGATCCGCCAGTTGTGAATAAGTCGGTCGATACCGAGCTTCGGCGGGACCAGGCGCTGTACACGTTGTTCTTTGAATGAAGAGGTGGACAGACACCTAGCCCCACATCCTACTGCTATGCCCGTGCTTCTGTGGGTGAAGCACTAAAGCATCACGGAATCCCAGAGGACCTGCGAGTCGACGAGGTGGCCGCTTTGGCCGCCGGGTACTGCAGCTCCCTGGAGTTGCCTGGGACCGATGGCAAAAAAACAGCTCCGGCGGTGCCCCTATGGGCCGTAGTAATTAGTGAATTCCCGTAATGTAGAGATCATATCCTCAATGGTCTCCATTACCATTTTATATTCCTAAACAATATGACAGACCAATTATGCTTGCCTACGTTCAGGCATTACCTCTGATGGTCATACGCCCAGTACAACATGTGTTGTCTGTCAAACAACAATCGACGACGGGATCCCTTCTCATCATCTCTTAAGCCATCGGCTGTCAATTCACCCACCCCGTTTCCCTAAAAATAGACGGTCAGATTCGGCCTGGGTCCTTACGACCCCTCTAAATTCGCCAGAGACGGGATCGGATCGCCGTTATTGCACCCGTCTTAGTGTCTTAAATACTATGACAGCTTCGACCACGGACGTCGGACGGGGTGATCGTTCCACGAATGTACGCACCATCCAGGCCTAGGATGCATCGAGGTTTAAAAGGATTCAGTCTGTAGATCAATCAACAAACAATGGTGGTATGCAACCACTTTAAAATATCTTCCTGACTCCCGCAACGTTCCAACGCCCCTCTGTTATGCATTCGCCCTGTGTGTCCGCCGAGCCGGCTTGCCTCCAATGACGTCATCGGCCGGCCGGCGGCGTTCAAGGTCAAACGGCTGGTGTCCTTACCTGGAGTTCTATAGCCTTGTATATACCTACATTGTTGCTCTTGAAACATTTTTTTTTTAGTTGGTGAGCTCCGGTTAACAGAAGCTTCGTGAAGCTTCTGAAGGAAGCGTCTGTGGGTCTGTTACCATCCTCTGGGGGGTTTACACTAAAGGAAAGAGTAAACATTACCATGTGACAAAGGGTAGGCCATAAAAATATACTCTCTGTAGGAGGGTAAAGCACAGAGTAGATGATGCGTTACTCCCTAAAAAAGGGTTCCGTTAAAGATTTACCCTTTCAAAGAGTGTAACCCAAAAAATGTTACACTCTAGACAAGAGTAAATCAAAAGATTTTACCATTCAGAAGATGGTAAAAAACGTCTGTGTGTCATGTTACCCCTCCCTGGCGAGTTTACTCTTCATGAAAGAGTAAAATTTACCATCTGGAAGGTGGTAAAAAACGTCTGTGTGTCAAGCTACCATGCTATGGCGGGTTTACCCTTCAGAAAATGGTAAAAAAGTTTTCAGTGCAGTGGCAGGATGATGGAGAAAATAATGTTGTAATAGAACTAGTACCAGACAGTTAACACAATCCAAAACCTCATCTTTCACAATCACGGAACACACGAAACCGGTTTTCGACCAGAAGTCGGGTCATGCCCACGCAATGTTAGGTCCTTCAAGTCTTTCCGTTTACATGGGATTACTCGAATAGGTTCAGGCCCCAGCAGTGTGGTCACTCTCACAACGGAACCGAGGCAGGTGTGCGAGAGTTGAGGATTCCAGGAATCAGGTATACATAATCTGTGGCCGCCTAATCCTGATACACCGGGTGTATGTACATGCAAAGTGCCCACGTAAGGCAACATCCCAAACAGAACAAGTTAAGTCGTAACACATAATCTGCAATCTGCATAATCCCACACAAGAGACGACTGGACGGGATTTCGTTGGTCAATCCCGCCACATTCCAAATGCAGACAATCGTGGTGGTCGCGCCTGGGTACCTGTTTAGCATCGACTTTCAACATAGCCGCCATTGTGACATCGCGGAACCAAAGCCACTTGGGCCATCCTCTCACCACGTCTCCCGCCTCTCACCGACAAATCCATGGCCATGGGGTGAGAATCCCTGTAAAAGCAGTTCTTTGTCGCCTGCGTCAGCTGAGGAGGCCCTCGGGCGACGACCGATCAGTAGCTAAGGGAGGGGCGCTCAGTCTCTGAGTGCTGGCGGCAGGCCGCGGGTAGTTGTTGGGTTTCCTGGGCGTCTGTATCGCGCTGCCCGTGACGCTGACTCACGACCGAAGCCCGACCTCAAGGTCACGAGGCCTTTGTGCCCGAGGCATTGTTCTCGGTCACGTGCCGGCGGTACGGCGGCGTCTCGGCCGTATCAATGGTAGCACAATGGATGACGATTACAGGCCTCCTCTGGCAGGGAGCTGATACTAATTGGAAAACGTGTAGGCATTTTGTAAATGTGTTGGAAACCCATTTACTGGATAGCAGACCATGAAACTAGCATGTTCGTCTGATTCATGTTCAGCGGACAGCCATAGAATGGCGAGTGGTCAAAAGAACCGGACTGAGCCGTTAGGACACTGTACCAGTGTACCAACTAAGGCGATACATAACTACATCCTGGAGTCGAACTCGACAAACCTGGGCCCAACACTCAAAACTTTTTTACTACTTCCTGCAGGGTTCATTTTCATCAAACCTGCAAGATAAGAGTATATTGAAAGGGTAACTCGCTGATACCATTATGTGCATAGTAACGGTACGTGGTTAATATGAACTTATTCGCCAGCGAAGAGTATTATTACCATGTAAATATCAATATTACTCTCGCGATCCAGAACATCACGAAAACTCTTTCCTTCTGGGCATCGTGACTCGTGTACAGATAGTCGTTTCATGCGTGGATCTTGTTTACCCTCGTGAAGATGATATTTGAAATTGAATCAATCAGCCAATCAGAAACGAGATCGGCCGTTTGCGGTTTGAAGGCCGCGCGCATCTGTCAGTTTTCGGCCGTTGGTCTCCGAGAGAGGATGTGAGCAGTGTCGGTGCCGCGCGGCGTGGCCGTTGGTGATTGTGCTTGTGTGTTGTTCATCGCCTATAGAGCCTCTGCGGACATTTTATTGTAAGTACCGATGTGCTAGAGCATTGCGTGCCGTTGAGTGGTGCTAATTTGACCTGGTCAATAGGACCCCGTGTACGGTCACGTGGCCTAGTGCTGTGAGTACGTACATTAATTTTGTTGTGATGCTACAAGTTTATGCATGGTGTTGGTGACTTTGAAAAAGCCTTGCACTGTAGTGATCCAGTCTCATTAGCTCACGCAGACGGGCGACCACCCAGGAACGCCGTCGCTCACTTCAAATATTGTGCGCTGTGCCTTATCCAATATGAGGGCGCTGAATGTCTTGTATTCATATTCAAATTGCATTCAAGTTGTATCGTGGTGTTTATTTACCGCTTGTGCATTGCTGAACGCTTTGTATAAATTCGTATGAATAATTGAAGAGTCTCACAATGTTCATGGCTGGTGTGTCCCTCGTATTGTTTGTACGGAAGCCAAATATACATTGTTGCCCTTGAAGCATGTTTTTTTCGTTGGTGAGCTCCGGTTAACAGAAGCTTCGTGAAGCTTCTGAAGCAAGCGTCTGTGAGTCTGTTACCATCCTCTGGGGGGTTTACACTAAAGGAAAGAGTAAACATTACCATGTGACAAAGGGTAGGCCAGAAGAATATACTCTCTGTAGGAGGGTAAAGCACAGAGTAGATGATGCGTTACTCCCTAAGAAAGGGTTCCGTTAAAGATTTACCCTTTCAAAGAGTGTAACCCAAAAAATGTTACACTCTAGACAAGAGTAAATCAAAAGAGTTAACCATTCAGAAGATGGTAAAAAACGTCTGTGTGTCATGTTACCCCTCCCTGGCGAGTTTACTCTTCATGAAAGAGTAAAATTTACCATCTAGAAGGTGGTAAAAAACGTCTGTGTGTCAAGCTACCATGCTATGGCGGGTTTACCCTTCAGGAAATGGTAAAAAAGTTTTCAGTGAATCTTACCAATGCCGTAAAGAGGATTTGGCAGCACTGGCCGGTGTTTACGGCACTGATATCAAATGTATCCTTTTTATTTACATCCACCTAATTTTGTCCAATGATTTTGATAACGTGCATGATTATGAATATTGCCTGAACGAAAGAATAAATGAATGTTGAATAGTTCTGAATGTTACCAAATGCCGTGAATGCGCATTCACGGCATTTGGTAAGATTGGGCCCAGGTGCTTCCAAATAAGGAGAATGGGCTCAATGGAGACAGATAGCAGCCTATTGCGTGTTTAGGAGCTTTGACGTGTATTTTACCGACACGTCCCCAACTTCCACTCATTCAAATAAAAGAACAGCGAGAACACTTTATTTTGATGGCTTATCATGAAAGGTCACTGCATAACTGAGTGCATTAGCCGATGAGCCAGTCCGACTGAAGCTAATGTTGTGCCAGTACCACTGGTTGGGGTCGTGTCGCCCTCTCCAACCCCTGATATCCCAGCAGGTGCCGTCCCTCAGCGTCCCCTCCTCTCCCCCCATCTCTCATCAAAACAGCGCGCAGCCCACGCGCCCACCGACACCAGACCCGGCTGATGGTTCACGGGGACTGTCGGATGCTGACGACCAGCGACAGGTGCGTGTCAGATACCAGCAACCCGACACCGCAGTACCACATCAACAGCATTCGGTGTTAAACTAATGAGCGCTGTGAGTCCAGTCAGTCAAAAGCCCGACATATGTGTAACAGATGTGTGACGAAATCAGGAAAACGTTAGACAAGAGCGTCGTGAACGTCTGACTAACGTCTCTTTTGTAAGAAATCTCACAAAATATTTACAAAAGCCCGACAAGGGTTGTAAAACGCCGTGCAATGTCACACGAAAAACTGACAAACGCATGACAAATTAAAGCGAATGTCTGACAACTGTCCAATAAAGGTCCGACAAAGGTCTGTAAACAGACGGCAAGATACGAGCCACCTGAAAGACATCTGCCACAGCTCTAAATTATAATACACCTACAGTCCACGGCATAAGTAATGTGCGGTTTCAGTCCTGGGTATGGTATGTTCTGCTTCTGAAGCTTAGGAATGATTAGCCAGACCACAATGAAACTTTGAATGTAGCTAACCTGTATCGTTACCCTTGCTGCTTGCAGCTGCAACTTTATCTATTGTTGACGTCTTCTTTTCGATCACTCCGCAATAAAAAGTCGCCAGTCAAAGCCATCCGTTGAGGTTGGTAAAACCGCATATTACTTTACCGGTGGGCTGTACATCGACAATGCCCTCAGTCCTCATACAGTTGTGAGCCTGACACAGCCCTGGGTCTGACACAACCCTGCCACAGCCGCTGACACGGCCGCTGACACGGCCGCTGACACGGCCGCTGACACGGCCGCTGACACGGCCGCTCGCTAACTCACCGGGGACTGGTAGACGTACCAGCGGGACATGCCCCGCTTCTCGCAGGGGTCGTGCCGCTCGTTGAGCCACACGCCGCTGTCGGCGGTGCCGTTGGCGCCACTGCCGTCGCCCTCCGTCGGCGCCGACACGTACCACACGCTGCGGGCGCGCGTCGGTCCGTCGGTACCGTCGGCACCGTCGGAGCCCCGGCGGGGCGGCAGCGTGCCCGTGGAGCCGCGGCGGCCCGAGCGACGGAGGCCGCCCCAGCGCGACCTGCCCCAGGTGCCCCACAGAGAGCCCGACATGGCCCGGCGCTGGTTCAACACCTCACTGGTCTCCCCACTCAGACCACACCGCGGCGCATCACAGAGCGGACGGCTGACTGCCGAGTGGAATCACAGGTGCGTCGGGCTGCGCACTCAGCTCCAACGTGCCGACCGCTCCTCAGACAACACACCTCTCTGAGGCGCCCTCCCAGGGTCACCGAGACAAAACACCACTCAGGATGGGTCTAGAGGTCACCGCCGCAGCACGCGGACCACCGACCGTCCTCCCCGGTCACTGTCTGCCTCCTCACTGAGACCACCACAAACCCGGCGGCCTTCGCATCACGTGCATCCTCCTGCACAGCCGGCGCCAGCCCGCACGGTACATGACTAACGCCAGCGGCGCGGGGCAGCCGCCGCGCCGCCGCCGCGTCCGGCCGCCGCGCCGCCGCGCGTGTCGCCCCCCGGCCCCCGCCCTCCCGTCCGCCAGTGGCGGCGTCATCCGCAGGACAGGGGGAGGGCAGCGGAGCGGCACTGATCGCCCCACACGGGCGGCGGCAGCGAGGGGTCGTCGTTCCGCAGGACTGAGGGAGGAGAGTGCGCACAAAGGGAGCCGCTCCCCGCCAGCGGAGCACCTGCACGCGCCACTTGTTACCGGGCCCGCCCGGTGACGTCACCAGGGGTGGTGACGTCACGTGTCTTCCCACACCTGTCGCCTTGGCAGGACTTTGACCCGGCCGCGGCGCGCGGGGTCGGCACACAGGTGGGGGACTGTTGTGGGTCACGTGCCATCGATAAAGGGAAGGGGTGATGGAGGGGGGGGGGGGGGGGCGAGCGGCGGACTTTGGTCGACTGGGTAACACTGTTTATACAGAGCGTCAGTGGATGACACATCAGTCAGCACTGTTTGCATCCGGGCGATCAGGCGTGTTTGGTCTTCTGTTGATACAGGGCGACAGTTATCGAAAGACGGCCGCGTTTGACTGATGTAACGTTTCTCTTCAATCACAGCTAGTTATTGCGGGAGTAAATCATATGTGCCGAGCGACGACAGTCTGGACTCTGGTCCCCGAAGGTCTACATTGTTACAGCTCATAGCAAAGTGTGCATAACTGCATCCTCGTGCAGTGCACCGTGCAAACCGTACAGCTTTGCGCTGACTGCTGATCCACGATGCATGCTGAGAAGGAGGTCAAACGTTGAAAACCTCTACAGACCGGGCACGTTTGATGCCAAGTGGACAAAACAAGTTGCTTGCTTACACGAATATGTCTTTACATACGTGGCTGGTTGTAACTTAGTTAGCCAATGTAACAGAATTTTGTACTAACTCACTCATACCCAGGCAATGAATTGGCCTTTTTATCGGTTGGCTGATGTCAGAAAGAAGGTCAACAGCCTAGTTATTTTATATATCTATTTTCATCTTTCTATTTTTAGAAAACAAGCCGTCCTGTCACTTGTCAGTGATGTAGGACATCAGCACGGTAGTATTTACGATCTGCCTGACAGAACGGTGACGGCTGACATTCAGTAGCCAGTTGACCTTCGTGACCTGGCACATTTCGTCCGCTGCGCCGCCCAGCCAGATCGATAGGTAACCGGTTCGCTAAGTAATTAACTATGGTATCTGCTAAATGAGCTCGTGAGCTCTGCACATAATATTCAGAAACCACCGTCAGAAGCTGGCTGGACGAAAAGGGGCCGTGCTAGATAGCTCCGAGTAGGTACGCAATGCTAACAGATACTGCAGCACGTTTGCTTTAGCATTCCAAGTAATCTAATGTAAGAAGCAATAATTTTATGCATACTTTTTTCTGTGTGTTTTGTATTATATTAACCCTCGCACGACCAGGCCATTTCTCATAACACGAACGACCAGGGGGGGGGGGGGTTGTTACGACCCCCCCCTGGCGTTTCGAAACGGAAGGTCGTAGAGCTTAGCGGAAAAAACCAACGGATTGCTCTCAACGAGATCTCGCGATTGGTGGTATATTTTTTGGTCCTAGGTCAACATTTGACCTACTTTTGACCGGTCAAAGGTCAAATTTTCGGAAAAATAGACTTTTTTCAACTTTCCGCGGCGATTGCGGCAAAACGGTTGGAGATATCGACTTGAAACCTTCACTATCGTGTTCCTTGATCAATTATCTATCGTTTGGTATGTATTTCGTTTCCCTAGCTCTAACAATGGCGCGTTGGGAGCGCCGGAAGTCGGCAAGGTCACAGTCGGCGGCAGAAATTCGAAAAATCAAAATTTAAATTTTGAAATCTGATTGTATTTTTGGATTTGGGAGGTCCATTTGCTCCCTATAGAAGCTAATATTGCTGCATATTCCCATTGAGGTGACAAGAATTAGCAAAATAGTGGTTCGGGCGCTTTTCAAAAATAGTACCGGACGCTGTTCCTCTTGTGACGTCATAGCTCCGTGACCTGACCTGACCCGGTCAAGTTTCTTATACCATATGATAGCCAATACTTGCCCCAACATGCATGGGAAGTTTCATCACGATCCATCAACCGATGTCCGTACCGGGTTCCGGACAAAATATCGAAAAGCAAAATATCGAATAGCAAAATATCGAAGACAAATTATCGAAGTGGCAGAATATCGAAAGCAAAATATCGAATGCGCAAAATATCGAAATCGCAAAATATCGAACCGCAAAATATCGACATCGCAAAATATCGACATCGCAAAATATCGAATTGCATAATATCGAATTGCAAAAGATCGAACTCGCAAAATATCGAATAGCATAATATCGAAAGCAAAATATCGAAACGTGAAATATCGAAAGACAAAATATTGAAAGACAAAATATCGAAAGACAAAACATCGAAAGACAAAATATCGAAAGGCAAAATATCGAACGCAGAATATGGAAAAGACAAAATATCGAACGCAAAATATCGAACAGACAAAATATCGAAAGACAAAATATCGAGAAGGCAAAATATGGAACGCAGAATATCGAAAAGACAAAATATCGAACGCAGAATATCGAAAAGACAAAATATCGAACGCAAAATATCGAACAGACAAAATATCGAACGCAAAATATCGGAAAGGCAGAATATCGAACGCAGAATATCGAAAAGGCAAAATATCGAACGCAAAATATCGAAATGACAAAATAACGAACGCAAACGTCGAAAGGGTAAAATATCGACTTGAAATGGCCCTCTGCGGACTCCTTAGAGCTCTATCGAACTCTGTCAAAATTAACGGTTTCGCTCGACAGATCTTCCGGGGCTATCAAACATAGGCGGATCCAACCCAGAGTTTTGGGAAGGGCAAACCATCACAATTTATTGTTTCTTTTCATGCACTGCCATAGACGTAATGTTAAAAATGATGTCCTTTGTGGAGGGCAATTGCCCTATTTGCCCTACCCTGGATCCGCCACTGCTATCAAACACCGTTTGAGTTTTGAAAATCGGTCCAGTAGCTTCGGAGATAGGAGGGGGGGGGGGGCTCCAAATAGCCCCCCCCCCCTCCCCAGTCAGTTGTGTTATGGAATATACGCTCCAGGGGCCTACCTGCCTCTAAGACCCCACACATACTTTTGGGGCCCAAACGCTTGCTCCTGAAGGCCCCACTGAGACTCCTTTCCTCTATTCAGTCCTCCATACTGGCTCTTTAGGCTAAACATCGGCTCCTGGTGGCCATCCCAGCTTTGGAGGGTCTCCATACAGGCTTTTTTTTGGGTCCGATGCCAGTCTCTGAGAGCCATCAAAAGCCTTTCGAGCCTACGAGTATACTGCTTTCTGAAACCCTTCAGCAACTTCTGAGGGACCGACCCTGGTCGGAGGGCTCATTCGGTCTGGGGAGTCATGTAGGTCTCTGGAGGAGCCTCTAAGGGGTCGGTTTCCAAGGGGTTTTTAAACACGGTCTTCTAAGAACGGTCTCGTAGGGCCCTTAATGGTCCACTGCGGATCCAGAAAAGTGGGTTGAGATGCTGAGGGTGGTGGCTAAGATAAGATGATAAAAACTAGCTGCATTTGCTTCGTTATGCTTTATTTGAGATAGGTACACTGTAATTTCAAATATTTTGCAGAACTTGTGTGTTTGGGGATAGTTTTCCAAAATCTTCGTTTTTCATAAAGCAATAATAATTACTCTAAAAAATATCGGGGGGGGGGGGCGAAACTTCCAGAGGGGCCCCTTGAGAAAACTTTGCACCCCATCCGAAATTACCTTCCGCCGCCACTGCTGAGATCTACAAAAGATATCAGAGTTTTCCAAGTCTGTCATGGACCCGCTGATTGCTCTTTGAGGCCTACAGATAACAGAGGGCCCGATGAGTTCGACAGAGCTCTAAGGAGTCCGCAGAGGGCCATTTCAAGTCGATATTTTACCTTTTCGACACTTTGCGTTCGTTATTTTGTCTTTCCGATATTTTGCGTTCGATATTTTGCCTTTTCGATATTTGCGTTCGATATTTTGCCTTTTCGATATTTTGCGTTCTCTGTTCGATATTTTGAGTTCGATATTTTGCCTTTTCGATATTCTGCGTTCGATATTCTGCCTTTTTGATATTTTGCGTTCGATATTTTGCGTTCGATATTCTGCGTTCGATATTTTGCCTTTTCGATATTTTGTCTTTCGATATTTTGTCTTTCAATGTTCTGTCTTTCGATATTTTGTCTTTCGATATTTTGTCTTTCAATATTTTGTCTTTCGATATTTTGTCTTTCGATATTTTGTCTTTCGATATGTTGCGTTTCGATATTTTGCGTTTCGATAGTTTGCGTTTCGATATTTTGCTTTCGATATTATGCTATTCGATATTTTGCGATTTCGATATTTTGCAATTCGATATTTTGCGATTCGATATTTTGCGATTTCGATATTTTGCGATTTCGATATTTTGCAATTCGATATTTTGCGATTTCGATATTTTGCAAGTTCGATAATTTGCGACTTCGATATTTTGCTTTCGATAATTTGCGTTCGATATTTTGCGCTTCGATATTTTGCGTTTCGATATTTTGTCATGGAAGCGTCCGTACCACCGGCAGGAAACCTCGGGCGTTGGCACTCAGTTTGTGAAAATCCGGCCGGAGGCTGTACCTCTTATGACGTCATAACTCCGTGACCTGACATGACCCGATCAATTTTTTTCGGCAAAAGATGCGCAAAGGTTGCCCCAGAGGGTATTGAAAATTTCAGCCCGCTACGACAAGCCGTTTAGCGTGCACTTCGAAAAAACCTCAGGGGGGGGGGTTGATACAACCCCCCCCCCCCTAGGCGTTCTAGGGTTTACAAAGCTGGTGCAAAAAAAAAAATTAATTCCGAGTACCTACATCTAATACGATAAAATGCACGTATACAACAAAAGCATCGTCATAATGTCCAATAATCCGTCAGCCCCTCCCCCTCCCCCTCCCTCGCTGTTGACCTCTCCACCTGCGCCACCGAGCGTCCCGATAACAGTCGAGCTGTGTCAGCCCGGCCCTTCAGTCGAGCTGTGTCGGCCCCGGCTCTCCTGCCGAGCTGTCACCACGCCACCAGGTGGATATCTCGTCTATCGACTGTGGCGAACATCTCGTCCCTCTTCTGTGACGCATGTCTCGTCTTTCAATTGTGATGTATCATCGACTGTGACGTATGTCTCGTCTATGGACTGCCGCGGATATCTCGTCTATCGACTGTGGCGGATGTCTCATCTATCGACTGTGGCGGATGTCTCGTCTGACGACTGTGGCGGATGTCTCGTCTCGCGGTTGTGTGGGTCACGGTCCAACTCGCCCGCCGCGGTCCACCGGTCTCCGGCCGGCTGGGCCTCATACCGCACTGGGTCACGGGCCGACCCCATTCGCCGAGTGGGGCCACTCGCGGTCCGTCCCATCGAGCACGATACAAACTGAGAGGCGAGCCGACTCACGACCTGCTTTGGTGGATATTGACTGCTGCAAACAAAACTGGGAGTTCTATTCGAGAAATCAGTCGTAACGTGTTGGTGTAAATAGCTCTCAGAACTTTGGTGTGCGAGGCTTTCCAGAAATGCCAGCACTGGGAGTTGGAGCCGGCTCCTGTCAGGTATCACCTGTCAAACTCGGGAGATAAAACGGCTCCTGTCAGGTATATCCCGTCACACTCAGAGGTGCAGACCGGCTCTCGTGCTCGTTGGGCCAGCTGAACCAGACGTGGGCTGGCTGGTTGGCCCACCCGTCTAACGGTTCGATACGGCACGAGCCCGGCTGAGACGAGCGGACGACCGGCCATCACTCGGGGCTGGAGCGCCGTGCGGAGTCGGGAGTCTCGGAGCACCGACGGACGCTGTCGAGTCACGTCACGGGTCAGACCAACGCAGACGAATCACACGTCCGGTCATATGATTATAGAGGTGAAGTCATAAGCGTTTGTCACCGTCTGAGTCATGTGGCGCAGGGTGTTTGTGTGGGTATGTGTATTTTTACCGCACTACGTTTACTTTAACGTTTACTTTAAATACTAACAGCCCAGGTGTTGTCATTATGCTATGGCAAGCCTCGCGCTCAACAGTTCTAAGAGTTATTTACACCAACACGTTACGACTGATTTCTTGAATCTAATGCGGCCGTTGAATTTCACCAAACTGATAAAACGTGTACCTACGTCAAATGGGAAAACCGCGTAGGCGTTTGCAACAATAAAACCTTACGTGCATGCCTCTCAATGTGAGCCTAACAATGCGCTGATCTACGGATTTTCCACTTTACAAAATGTTGATGAACATCGACGCCTTCTCCTTGAAGGAAGTTACCACCGATTCGGCCAAGGGTAATACGCCGCGGTGTCAGCCTTGCGCTGCACCTTCCCTGCCAGGAACGGACACCGCTCATCCCAAGAAAGCCTTCGTTCGGCCGGCACCGACCGGAGCGACCACGTCACTCGGCTATCACCGACCGGATGTATGACGTCACCTCCACCGGAGTGGGCGGATGACGTCATATCGGGCCGCCGCGCCATCCACTCGGAACAGACCGCTGACGCACCCTGTGCACTGCGGCGCGCAGTGACGTCACTGCCTTGGTGACGTCATTGTCTTGGTGACGTCATTGTCTTGATAACGTCACTGCAGCACGGCTCCCAGCGGGGTTCCCAGCGCGGCTCTCTGCAGGTGCTCTGTGCCACCACCACGGTTCGTCGGAAGGTCATCTCAGGCTCAAAAGAAACGATATATACCATTCGAAAGCTGACGGTGAGCTGAATCCAAAAATGTAATTTTTATCAAAATCGATCGATGGCCTTTTTTGAAAATTGCGTTTTTGTAAAAACTTAATAATTTTTTATTCAACGGGCTGTCCTGGACATTCTTGAAACATAAACATGTATTTTTGAGTTCCAGTGAAAGCTGAATGCCAAAAGAACAATATTTAGCGAAGCAACACTTCCAAACATTAATATGCGTCTCCCACAGCCGAAAATAAGGCGCAATCACACAGCTCAGTGTCACGATAGACCAAAGTCAGCCACACAGAAGCGTGAAATGACCCTTATCGACTCGCAGACCCGGCGCTCTAGGCCCGCCTGACCGGCCACGGAAAGAACGTTCGGCTCTCGTTCTACTAAACAAATATCATATTTGTCAGTTTAACTGTCCACATCGCTATTAAAGTTATCCAGGATACCTGTGAAGAAAATTCATTGTTCTGTCATCCTCACATCATGCATTAATTTGCATTTGTTCATGTTTACTTTGCTCAATTGAGCTTGGTATCATGCCCATATAAGGAAAATTGGCCGCGCTGAAATGTCAGAGGCTGCACCGGCCTCAGCTCGGGTGGAGTGGGGGTAGCGCCCGGCGGGGCAGGGTAACCTTTGACCGGTCGCACGGCCGAGCAGCTGTCACCAGTACAGCCTCTGACAGTGAAACCCCGCTCACTTCCCCTGCGCGGGCACTGATCGCAGCTGGATGGAACAAAACATGCATAAGAAAAATGTAAATTAAAGCATGTTGTAAATCGAGCAGAACAATGAATTTTCTTCACAGGTATCCTGAATAACTTTAATAGCGATGTGGACAGTTAAACTGACAAATATGACATTTGTTTAGTAGAACGAGAGCCGAACGTTCTTTCCGTGACCGGTCAGGCGGGCCGAGAGCGCCGGGTCTGCGAGTCGATAAGGGTCATTTCACGCTTCTGTGTGGCTGACTTTGGTCCATCGTGACACTGAGCTGTGTGATTGCGCCTTATTTTCGGCTGTGGGAGACGCATATTAACGTTTGGAAATATTGCTTCGCTAAATATTGTTCTTTTGGCGTTCAGCTTTCACTGGAACTCAAAAATACATGTTTATGTTTTCAAGAATGTCCGGGGCAGCCCGTTGAGTAAAAGATTATTAAGTTTTTACAAAAACGCAATTTTCAAAGAAGGCCATCGATCGATTTTTATAAAAAATACATTTTTGGATTCAGCTCACCGTCAGCTTTCGAATGGTATATATCGTTTCTTTTGAGCCTGAGATGACCTTCCGACGAACCGTGCCACCCGGCTGGGCTGCTCTGGTGGGCCGCACCGAGGCGCCGCGCTGGCGGAGCGACCCCGCGACCCGTTCCCAGCTCTGAACGACCAAAGGTCGGTGACGGTGCACGGCCGGCGTTCCGGCGCTGACCTCGCCCCAGTACTAGCGGACAGCAGACGACTCTCGGCAGGCTGGGAGGGCCGAGAAATCAGCCAACAGGACTATGTAGACAAAAGGAGGCCGCGGTTCAGATCGAAAAGGCCCAACAAAACAAAAAAGGGCCGCGGTAGCTTATCCGCAGATACGGACCATCGGGTGTCATGAAGCGTGGGCTGCAGGTGTGCCGTGATGTGCTGGATACGGAGTCGGTCCCTACACCTTTGCATGTTGCGGTTGAAAATCAGTCTAATCACACCAGTACAGTCGTGGGCTGGGCTGGGTTATTGCGTGGCAATCCATAAATAAAAGGTTCCGTAAATCACCAGTCAGGGTCAGTAATGACTCATTGATTCAGTTATGTCATAGGTTTGAGCCATACGGATGCCGCGCGAAGAGGGCTGCGGAGACCACCTTTAGACCGCCGAGGTAAGACATCTGACTACTTACTGTGTACAGGATGACAACGAACCCTATACCTGACTAAACATACCACCTTTGTGACTATGGCTTTGCAGATATCCGACAAAAACGAAACATTGGTTTCAAAACATACGAAAAATCGTTGAAATAACGGTAGCCGTCAAACACAATTGACATGCCTCTTATTATATTTGGCCACACTGACCCTACACTGGTGTGCATTTATCAGAAGCATAGCATTCCGAAGCTTTTTGACGGCCATGACCGCCAAATGACGCAATCGGAATTGATAAGCAAATCCGTGCAAGAGGGCCGAGCCGTACTTCTTGAAAACAGCTTTTAGGCGTTGATGTGATGACAAGCATCACTATCGGAGATAACTGACATTCGATTGTTCACTTGCTGCATTAACTCTAAAAATTATTTTGTTATATTTATGCACTTAACATTATATGAATTTGAAACCATCTTCCTTATCTGCACCTTTCAGTGCACCTTTGGACAGTTTCGGGTAATGTATCGCTGGTTGTTGTGGCCAGGCCTTTTGACCCAAATTTTCAACACAGCTGGTGAGCGGACATGCTGCAGCGTTGCGGCGTCATTCTACTGCTCAGAGGCCCTAAAAACCGGCCCCGTTTCGGCGGGCGGGTCAGGGTCACGGCCGCTGGGCCCGGCTGGATCTCGCCGGCCGAACAGAAAGGGAACAGGGAACACTGAAAGTCCACTCCATGGAGATAAATTGCGTAGGGTTCAATACAAATGTCACGACACAAAGTGCCTATTCAAAATGATTGTTATTAGAAGGCACACCGGGCTAAAGGTAAATTTTACCTCAACATCATATCCTTTCCCACCAGTCATAAAACAACTCAACTATGCAGATGCAATTACCATAACCGTAGAATTCGCTAACGAGCCTAACTAGAGCAGGTTTGACGGGTCACCTTGTGAGCCGTCCTCGTCCTCCCACACAATGCCGGGCCTCCGACTGAGCTCTGTGGAATTCCCTGGAGCCGGCCGGCAGTGCCGCGGAGCGGGGACCACGCCCTCCCAGCGCCGAGTATCGTGACGCTCCTGTCGGTTTTCCTGCTCGGCTTTGCTCAGTGGAGACACGCCCTCCGGGGTGGCGGGGCGGCGCGCGGCTCGGCCCGAGGTCACCGGTCAAAGGTCACCGGGTCGCCGCCGAGCCGGGGGTCACGGCGCAGGTCCACGGCCGATGGTAACGGTGCCCGGACTGGGAGTCAGAGGCCGAGCGCTGCGAACGGCTGGTGATGGCCGGTGGTGAGCCGGGTTATGGAAATAGAGGCCTGCGCTCTGAGGTTGTGTAGATGACGCCTCGCGAGCTGGCAGGAAGGTGGGGACACTGACTAAATCAGATATGAGCCATGATGTTGGCGAGATGTACTTTTATCTTAGACATTTCGGTGCATAGATAAAAACAAATTTTGTAACACCTTTGCCCTCATTCTTATCAGATTTGCCTACCTCATCGACCAACGGAGTCAAACTTCATCTGTCATCGAAATAAATTGAGCTTACCATGACCACCTAGTTGGCTAAATTTCTAACAAGCCTGAGTTTCCACACAGCTACCTTTTCAAGCCATGCAGGAAAGACAGCCTCCCCAGCTGCTGACTGTTCACGATCTGACCTACGGGTTCAGTTCGTTAATGTCCGACCGTAAATCGAAGGGAACGTAGGGGCGTCAGTGTGTATACGGGGTTCTTTTCGTTCTCAACGTTCGTGTTGTTTCGGTTGGGTGGTCTGGCTCACAATGCATTTAAACAAAAATAAAAATAAGACCGTTGAGAGCGTTGAAACGCTACTCTTCACATCTGAATGTGGTGTCATGTTACCGTTAAAATGCGAGCATATGCATTATGCATTCCGCAATTAATCGGTGCCACTCTCTTTGACATCCGGCAATATCGTTTTGTCTGCAATGTTGTCTAGCGAACCAATCGGAATAGTTTTAGAAGTCATCGCCACCCTAGCTCACCTAAAAGATATTTCAGTTAACAAATTTTAGCTTTATACCTATAAAACAAATAGCTGATTGACACATGCATCATACATGCAAAAGTTATATATTTCAGAATTATGTGGGTGATCCTTATTCAAATGGATGAACGGCTATTATCAAAGAAGTTTTGAATAACTCAGAAACCGTAATAAGCATTAGCATTTCATTTGCCGTCTTGTGAAACCAGCCACAATGGCGAAAACACAGACATTCATAAGCGAAACACAATAGCTGGGTGATGACAGCATACACTCAGACTATGCTGTAACGGGCTCCAAATCCCTGTGCGGGCCTGGTTTCGGCAGTGGAACGCGTTGACAGCCGGCAGGCTGGTCAGCTTTCACGGGCCCGCGGAGAACCGGCCGGGCTAGTTTCCTGGCCGGCGTCGCAGTCTCCCGGGCCCGGTGGTGTTACTTGTCGCGGGGCGTCGCAGTCTCCAGTTCATCTCGAGCCGGGGATCGGTGTGAGGCAGCCTGGACGCCGCGCTGGTGTAGTGCGCGGCCTGGGGGAGGTCAAACGCCACTGAGGGCTCACGTCAGCATGCTGGAAGCTGCACTCACCCAACAGGCCATACTGAGACGACGAACTCTACTGACATGCCAATTCTTGGCTTGAACACGCCGCTGCTACTGTCCTGTGTAAGGATCCACATAAACTCATCTTTTGACGAAGCTGTCCTGTCAACTACCTCTGCCCGATTAACCCGCGCCCCGCTGGGCTATTCAGCCATACGCGCCCTGCTGGGGGGGGGGGGGGGCAGATTCTGCCCCCCCCCCCTGTCTAACTTCCGAACCGATGGTCGTAGAAAGACGGGGAAAACGGCAATCGAAAGCTCTCAACAAGGCGGATCTTAAGAGCACAATTTTTTTTGCTTAAGTAGGTCAGAGGTCAGGTCAAGGTCAGGTCAAGGGTACAAGATGCAAGTTTCTACAGTATCGGCCTTGCACCGTAGTTGCCGAAGAATGGAGTGAGACTGATTGCCCAAAACGTGTTCTTAGACTACCAAGACAATATTCGTTGTATACAATGTCATTCAAAGGTCAAGGTCAAGGTCAGGTCAGGTCATGTCAGGTCACCAAAAACAAAATATAGAAAAGGGCATGTGCGACACATGTTTTATGGGTCATTTTACTCATAGAATTCAATAGGCGCACTCAATAAGTGATATGGACCACCTCTGGATGAATTTCAGGTCGAGGTCAGGTCAAGGTCAGGTCAAGTGAGGTCAAATTTTGAAGTTGGTTGTCAAGGCCTAAAAAGGTGTCTATCTGATGCAGTTTTTCACGGCGAATCGAATGGTGCTATTTTTGTTTCCGTACGAGGTCCAGAACTTCCAAAAAAATCATTTTTCAAAATTTTTGTCTGTCGTGACGTCATAAAATTTTGAATAACTCCCACATTTTTGAACCGATTCTTCTAAAAATTGGTATGTAGGTGCACATAGACCACTTCTTTGACATATATTCCGGTTTTTACGATACACTCAAAATTTTGGATTTTATAAATATTTTCCCAAAAAAGTCAGTTTTTTGAAAAAATTTGGGCCAAAATCCAAAATTTTCAAAAAACCGAGATAGCCATTTGATAGACAAAGTAGAATCACGTATAACCTTTTTTGTTACGTCTTGATTCCTTTAAAAATGAAGATGTTAGCGGCGTTTGAAATTTTGCCATTTTTGAGGCGAAAATGGCGAACATGACGTCACTAAAACGTCAATTTCTCAAAAATTTTCCGACGGATTTCGCTCAAATTTTCAGGGAACGTGTCAAATTGATGTATGATAAGGTACTGAAAGTTTGACGTCGCTGGCGTAACGCGTTTAGAAGTTATTGGCGAAAAACGGGAGGGGGGGGCAGATTCTGCCCCACCCCCCCAGCGGGGCGCGGGTTAAGAACATTCCTCCGTTGAAAGTAGGCACCCGAGTGCTTCTGTCCGATACAGCCAGACCCAGTCTTCTGCATCTCCTGGCGCCGCTGTCAGACCTGTCCAGTACCCATATAGTTGTCTGATATAGACGCCCTGCCAGCGGCAATGCTTATTGCCTAAGGCTGTCCGACGTACCTGTGCCCTACCCCACAGCCAGGTCGGTGAAGCTCGGGGCTTTTTTACAGAGCCTGTTCAGTGGATCTGTCGCGTTCAGCTGTCCAGTGTATCTGTCCAGTAACACTGTCCGGTGGGGCTGTCAGTGGACCATCCTGCTGGTCTGACCAGTTGAGCTGTCCAGTGACAGTGTCCACTGTGTCCAGTATATCTGTCCGGTGGAGCCGTCAGTGGACCGTCCAGTGGCTTTGTCCGGCTGAACTGTCCAGTAACACTGTCCGGTGTGGCTGTCAGTGGACCGTCCAGCGCAGTGTTACCGGCGCCGGCCGCTGATTCACTGCAGATGAGCGGGATGTTTCCCCGACGGTCGAGCGGCTGTTAATCCACGTCCGAGGCCACGCCACTGGCCTTCGGGCGGCGCGCTGCAGCGCTCGGTCTCCAGTCTCCACTATATAGTGTCAGGGACTCCCTGGCTGGGGAACAACAGATAGACCAGCAGACAACTCCTGCTGGTGTCAGGGACTCCCTAGCCTGGGACAATAGATGGACCAGCAGACAGACCCTCTTCACCTTTCCATGCTTCTATCCTCAGGATTCTGAAATCCTTCTCCTCCACGCCACAACCCCCTCCGGGCTGGACAGGCAACTTTATCTCATGCGGGCTGCTCCCTTGGAGCGGCACCGCTGCTCCCGAGGGAGCGCACCCCGTAGCCGGGTGCAGTGAGTGCCTTGGGGCTGGGTGGCCTGTCCTCTGGACGGGTTCAGCCCCGGCGACTCACTAGGGTGCCTGCCCAGACCAATGTCTCCCCCTAATTCCTATCATCCTTCCGGCTCTGCAATGGTCTTGTCGACCGAAAGGGCCTAACCCAACAAAACAAACAAACAACAAACAGACCCTCTTCAGTCATTCAGTGTCAGGGACTCCCTGGCTGGAACAACATACACGCAGCAGATCTGGGGCCAGAATGTAAATGAATGAACCAGCATACAGCCCCTCTGCTGGTGCAAACCAAGGCTAAAATGTTTCTGTTTCTCTTCTGTTGTTTGTTTAGGCCATTTTGGTCATTTCTGATCATTGAAAGCTCTCTACGCAAGCTAATTAGGTGAGCACCCTTATGGATGTGGTGGATGACGCCTCTCCCGTTCCAGTGGCTGTAAGATTGCGTCAGAAAACATTCGGGGAGGAGGGGGCGGGCAATCTCTCTTTAGATGCCATTTCAATGGAAAGAAGGGGAAACAGCTTCACTATACCTGAGCCTGTCCGGCGAACAGTCCTGCTAGATTATCAGAGCTCTAATTAGTGCTGCTGAGAGGGTACGCCCGCCCCGCTGGAGCCACGTGCATAGCGGGAGTCAGGGTTCAGAAACACACTGCCCGTTGGTGCAGAAAACACACTGCACCAACGGGCAGTCTCTGTCGATAACAGCAGCTCGTCTGACTTAGGAAGAAGGTGTGGAGGGGGCTGCTCTATCGTCACTATCGTTGAGGAGGGACAACGGAGGGTATAACGGAGCAGAAACATCATGTTGTAGCCACCTTGCTGGCATCGTCCGACAAACGCATGCTGAGTCATAACGATGGTAGAGGCTGGTCAAGGCACATGCATGCAGGCAGCAGCAGCAGCTTTCACAGAGGGCCGCGACCACAGTGTGGAGCACTCACCTCTCTCTTGTCATCCTCTTTGTTCATATCTCATTATATCCGTGGAGTGCCGGAGAGCCACACAGCTGCCTCACATCCCGCTCTGGCCCGTGCGCCGCTCGACACCACCACAGGTCACTGGGAGAGGTCACTGCACAGACACCGCGGCCCGGAGGCCGCCCACACCACCCTCCACGGACGCGGCGCCGCTCAGACTCGCGGCCATCGGCATTGGCCTCAGCCAGCAGCGACCGCACGGCTCACCGCCCGCCGCGGCTGGTGAAACCGGCCGCTCCAGCGCGCAGGAACACACCAAGAAAGTAGTGCCGCGATACAGACGACTTGTAACAAGTTGTGGCTTTGTTTTAGCCATAAAATGATGTAAGCTTATGCTCCTATAAAGTGGACGCTTCTGAGTGTGAATATGGTTAATTTTGATGCGAATTTTTATGTTTTGTTCCCGGATGAGTGTAATTAGGGGTGGTGGATTGCGGTGCGGCGGCGGAGCGTAGGTGGGGATGGGTGTTCCAGCTGACCGAGTAGTGCAGCGATCCACCGCTAGATGGTAGGTGCTACAGGTGCGGCGGCTCAGGTGAGGCTCACAAACTGCGCTCCCTGGCGGGTGGAGTTAGTGTCACACATTCGCCAAGCTATCTGTAGATGACGCTTACTCGTGCTTCTGCCTTCTGCTCAGTAAATCAGAGCAATGCAAACGAGGATAAGCTAAACGAAGAAAACGCACTTTATGGCACAGATTCATGCCTAAACATATGAAGTGAGCATTGGGGGCTAATAGTTATACCCAACTAGACGACCAACTCTTAACACGCGCCCTGTGGGGGGTTATTTTTGCCCCCCCCCCCCTCAAGACTTTTCGATATATCTCCAGAACCGCTGCGCGGATCGTCACCAAACTTTCAGTACCTACCCTCCCGGGCATCAATTTTACACATTGTGACCAAAGCAATGTACATAGGATATGATAGGCTAGCCGTAAATGACGTCAGAGTGACGTCATATTCTGCCGTTTTCGACCCAAAAAAGGTTTCGCGGAAAGAGCTGCCAGGCCTATGGCTTTAAAGGGACCCTCCCACCTTAACATTAGATTTGAGTTGAGATATCCAAAATGGGGTCCCTGGTAGAGTTGCAAAGTTTCCCCCAAAGGCTGCTACCGGCACCGCCCCGCCCCACAATTTTTTTTAGGGGATACCGGCATGCTACCACGCCCAAAGCAAAAACACCACCAAATTACCGGCATACTAAAAAACCTGCATTGTTGATTCCAGTTTGCCCCTACAAGAGATGCCACATTTTCCTCTTAGTGTCCAAAGTTTGAATCATATGCTAATAATTGTTTTGTGCAAAGCCAAAAATACCGGCATGCTACCGGCAAGACATGCCAGATACCACAAAAAAACCTGCGGTAGTGAAAAATTACCGGCATGCCGGTAATGCGGTAGGGAAACTTTGCAACTCTAGTCCCTGGCTCACAATTACCGGTTTCGGCACTTACAACATCGAGAAATGCCTTAAATCGGAAATATTGAATTTCAAAATTGCAGCATTTTGATTCAGAGGGGCTAATACATAGGTATGCCCCTCTGAATGTGTGACGTCAGCGCAGTTATCTAACGATTTTTAAATGTTTGACTAAAACGTTGTGTAGCACGCGGTGGTATATGCTGCTTAGCGCGCAACAAATGCCGCACTTTCAAATAAAGTCGCTAGGAACAGCGGAGATCCCAAAAAGTAAACAAAAGTAAAAGTCTAATATCTTGAAAACCGGTGAATATTTTTCGATGAAATTTGGTAGATATTCGTTTTTGCTCTTTCTGAACCGAGCGACATCACTTTCATGCCAATTCATTAACTTTTTTGAAGGTGGGAGGGTCCCTTTAAGACACAGAAAAACGTTTAAGACATAAAAGGTGTAGAATTACCAGGGCTTCAAAGCTGCTATCTCGAAAGTTTTTTTGAATTTTGACAAAAAAAAACATAAAAAATATTTTTTGAATATAATTGCCAAAAAATCCAAAATGTTTTTAGAATTTCGAAAAAAACACGGAATATATATGAAAGCAATTACCGACTTCTATTCACCTCCAATTTTCAGATCGATACCTCTTTTTTTTGGCCAAGTTATGGCGAAAAACTATTCAAAATTGATTACGTCAAATTCTCAAACTCAGTTATTTTGTTCTTGCCCCAAGCAACGTACGAATTTCCAAATATTTGGGTTCCGGAAACATAGACTGGAATACCCTATGCCACTTCCCGAGTTTAGTTGTTGTTGGCATTCCTTCCGTTACCTATCCCTCACGTTCCACCTTTCCAGATCAAATGTATCCCGCCTCCTTCTCCTCCCACCACTTCCTGGTCGTCCGATGTGTCTTCAAATTTCCGGAAAGTGTCAAAGGATCGATTTTCATTGAGTTCGGTTTCTCTGTAATTGTATTCGCTCAATTGGTCTCCCAGTGTCCGCAATGTATTCACTCAATCTGGTTTCGTTGATTCTGGTCCTCGCTTTAGTTGGCACTTGCTGTAGTTGAATTCGCCAACTTCACCGTCGCTGGAAAAAGTCGATCGCTTAAGTTGGTAATCGCTGAAAATGATTCGCTCAAATGTCGCTCGCTGAAATGACGCTCGATCAAGTGTCGCAGAGCCCTTTCATGTTTGAAAATTTTACTTGCATATGATTTCTCTGTAGCATGGAAATGCTTGGCATGCCTAGTAGGGCCATTAACAGGATTGATCAGCTCGACCAGGCAATGTGAGCTTACCATCAGCAGTCCTTTTCATCGTCGGTGATGAATGACACACTGAAGTGCCCTCTGGAGTCTGGGCAGTGGACGCCCATTATATATCGCAATTGATCTGCATCAAGTGCCACCTGAAAGCAAACGAACACTGTCTTCTGAAAAGGCCGGCAAGTGGCGTTGACAATCGATGGCCATAAGACGACATAATGCTGATTACGAGTATGTCGTATTGCAATCGATATCACTTCCCTCCATTTCCCTTGTTTGGCTGCAAGTACGGGAGTGACTCAGTCGGAAAGCTTGGAAGGTCGCAGTGACGGGCAGTCGGAGCTCGCCTTTGACTGGAAAGCCAAAGGAAGTGGCTCAATGCTCGGGTCTGTGCTGAGAGCTGCGTCGAAAAACTAGTCTGACCTGTACGAACTAGAGCTCGCTGTTGTGACGCAGTTGGTGGCCGTGTAGCAGCGATGGACGCGCTATCGGAGCCGGCCGTGTGCCGGTGCGTGGCCGAGCTGGTGGCGCGCCTCCACTGGGGCTCGGTGAGTCTGCAGGCGCCGCCGGGCGCGGCGCTGCTGCTGGCGCCGCTGCTGCTGGCCGTGGCGCGGCGCGGCGTGTTCGTCTCGGTGGCGCCGGACGCCGACCGGGCCGCCGACGGCGCCGTGCTGCCGACCGACTCGCTGGCCGCCGTGGCCAACGGGCGCGGCCGGCCGCTGCTGGTGCTGGCTCTGCGCGGCACCAGCGAGCGCCGGCTGGCCGCCCTGCTGCGCCCGCTCGGCGGCGCGCTCGTATACGACGTGCTGTCGGGCGCCGTGTACCGGCCGGCCCGCTACGCTGACGTCGGTCCGCCGGTGCAGCGGCTCGGCACCTGCCACCGGCGCGGGGTCCGGCTGAGCGACGATATCGGCCGGCCCTCTCCGATCGGCTGGCAGGACCTGCGACTGGTCAACACAACAATCAAAGCCTTTGGGTACGAGTCATTCAAATATCTGAGCCTCTTCAGTTCCAGCTTGACTCTTAGCCTGGCCGATATGATGGAACTATTGGAAGACGCAATGTTTTTCAAATTGACGTATCTGGATTGCCTTCAAGCAAGCTATTCTGAGGCCCTCTTTGCCATCAGAAACGGTACTGCTCACACAGCGGTTGATTACTATATGGCCACCCCGGATCGAGTTCAGTACCTTAGTTTTCCCTTTCACCTGGGTAAAGTGCACATCTGCTTGTTCTTCGGTCAGCCGCCTGCCGTCAGCCACGCGTCGCTGCTGGGCGGGCCGTTTGCTGAGGCGGCTGGGCGGGTGCTGCTGGTCGGCCTCACGCTGCTGCTAGTGCTGCTCAGCTACCTGGCCACCCGCGGCAGCAGCAGCGGCGGTCCGGCCGGCAGCTGGCTGCAGGCGGTGGCGCTGTTCAGTAACCAGGGCCTGGCAGCGCGGCCCGGCCGGCTGTGGCAGCTGGTGGCCGCCGGTGTCGGCTGTCTGGCCGCCCTGCTGACGGCGCAGCTCTACACGGCCGGCCTTCTCAGCCGCGTCACCACGGAGGTCACCGAGCTGCCGTTCAAGCAGCTGGACGACGTGTTGGACGCACCCGGCTGGCAGTGGGGCTTCCTGGGCAACAGCGGCGTTCAGGAGCTCCTGGTACACTCCTCCAGCCCCGGTGTCAACTTCGCCGGCACAACGGCATCCATTATGAACAAACCATACATGAAATCACAAGAATCATTTATCGAGAAAGGGGAGCAAGAGCAATTTGCCTTCTTTTACGATCATTTGGCAGTGGCCAGTAACTGCAACTGGAAGACTTGCCCAAAGCTCTGCTATCATCCACAGGAGCTGGCTTCGTTCGGGTACTCTGTGCCGTTTCGCCGTGACGATCCAGCCGTTCCCGCCTGGTACGTGGCGTTCCTTCGTCTGTGGGAGACGGGCATCTGGTCGCGTCTGAAGCGCCGCCACATGGCCAGGCTGGAAGAGGTGCAGCTGGCCTGCGACGTCGAGCCGCGGCCTCGGCAGCACTACGCGCCCCTGGAACTGGAGCAGTGCGTGGCCGCCTTCACTCTGCTTCTGGGCGGCGCGGCACTCGCGTGCGGTTTCCTCGCCTGCGAGCTGGTGATCGCCAGACTCACGGCTAAATATTTTTTTTTTTTGCAACGGATTCAAATTTTGCCATCTTAAATGCGGACAAGGAGCAACGCAGCTTATGGGAGAATTCAGCCATACAGAGGTGAATGTCCGCATGCAATGGCCGGTGATGAGTGGGAGAATGAGCAGCGTGCAAAGTCGCAGTAACAGAAATGCTACCTATTTGCGCAAATATACTCGTAATTCACAAGCCGGAGCTCAGCACACATGCTTCAGCTTACGATCGCAGCCCCAATAATGCTTATCAAACTTCAAGCTGTGTGGTGTGTTGATGAAATCACAACTACATGTCTTTAACTGATAATTACAATCTCCTGTTTCCCTCAAATGCATACAGCTTCACTAAAATATTAGCATTTATCTTGTGCTATTTTCCCATGTCTATATAACTATGAGGGACATAACGTAACACTTTTAGTAGATGTTTAGTAAACCCAGCATATATTTCATAATTACATATTTATAGTTACTGGCATTTTCATGGGTCACAAGAAAATAAGCTGATCTGGATTAAAATTGAAATATGCGACTACCCTTAGAACCATTGCAACGTTTTTGTGACATTAAATTAAATTATTTTTTACGCTCGAAATATACCTACGCTACGAAATATACGAAATATCTTACATGCATGCACAATGCACATGTTCGAGATAGATACTCTCGTGATACTTTTTAGATGTTTTCGAATAAATAATAAATGGAACGTCCATGCCGTTGCTAACAATGTTTTAGCGGAATTCATATACCTATACCTACTCGTATACCGGGACCCGGGTGCCCCCCCCCCCAAAAAAAAACGTTCCGAACTTTGGAGGCCTATATATCAAATTCGAGTGCAAATAACGAGACAAAATTTTCATCAAGTTTGCGTCACTTCTTTGCGCATTGGTATGCCAAATTATAACACTGTACAATCATTTTAAAGCCAGCAATCTTATGTTGAATCAAATAAGACGTTTTTGCTTTTTTGCCGTTGTTGAACGGTAATGATGATTGGCTTAAACGTGCCATGTTAGAGAAAAAGGAAAAGAAAAATAGAGCACGTGAATAAACAAGCACGTGTGCTGTTATTTTAAGTATTTTTGTCCCACTTATGTGCCAAATATTCAAATACTTAGCTAAAATGGTGTTAATGAATGCTATTCGTTTTAACACGTCCTGTTTCGAGCAGGAGTGGCACGGTCATGGGTTACTGCTGATCGCTCTCCCTTCAAGAAGATCAAACAGTAAATCGACCGAATAAGGAAAAAACTAGAGGGAATGTGTCACCCTGAGGCTTGAACCATCAATGAGACTAGTTGCCAGTAGCAGCCATGGCTGCAGGCCGTTGTGCCGAGATGGAAGTGGCCCGTTGATTCACATTTTTTAGCAAACATCTGCGAGCAAAAAAGTAATTTTTACATATGTAGCATGCTAGAAACACAAACCGTTCAAATAGTAATTGATCGATTAACATAAAAATCATTCCATATACTGAAATTGTATGCCGCATTGACTATTGGAAGCTTCAGAAAATTATGCCGCATTGACTATTGGAAGTTTCAGTTTATCTTTATCACCTGCTGAGAAATAGTGATTTAAAGCTATAAAGGAACGCTTTTTTTCTGGGCCACCCGGTATATAGTTGATGCGTCCTGCGCGTATCTCTTGAAGTGACCGGTCTGGCCAGTTCACGCCCTGCTCAGGTAGCAGAGCGGTTACTCTAAATTTACCACATCATAGGCGCCGGACCGCGAACTCAAATGGCCGCCCCTAATTTCTCCGGTCGCGTGTTTCCCGTCTGTTTAGGCTCATTTGCAGCTTGCCGGCTGTCAGCTCGCCGGCTGAAGGGATGAGCACAGGCCTCAGGGGGGGGGGGGGGGGAAGGGGGCTGAGCCATTCCTGTCTCAGGATGGAGAGGGTTGGACTACAAAATTCTAAGAGGAAAAAGGTTTGGACCATCCCTGCCTCAGTGTGAAAGAGCTAACTATCTTTATTACGATGTTATTTAAGCAAAATTTCCGCCAATCACCGGCGTGCATTTTCTCGCGGCCGCGGGTCGATGCGTTCTCTCCCTTGGCGCTTACCATTAGGGCGGGTGCTGCGTCACTGCGGTCAGACCAGCCGAACGCCGCGCGAACTGCACGTGCAAATGAACCTATCGGCACCGGCCATCGGGCCGCATAGACTGCAGCAGCGACGCCACGCCGCACCGGAATGACCAGCCGATCCGATCTGATATAGATGGGCGGTAGGGCGCACGGGACGGAGCTGTGTCAGACTCACTGAACGAAGCTTCACGGTCGACAGGGAGGTCACTCTGAAATGCATGTAGATCAGCTATTTGTATATTTTTTGTTACAAAGATGTCAAAACTGCAAGATGCAAAATTGGAATACTAATTCCTATTTATTAACTTCGAAGGACAGTGATGAATAAAAGGAACATCGCCGAAATGTGTTCGACATTCCGTAATGACCGATCATATTAACGTCCGCATTCGGCACCGTCTTTGCTCCTAAACGTCGCACCAGATAAATGTGAACCCCGCGCGCTAGGTATGCGCCGCCGTCATTTCACCCTAGTTCTGCGAATCACGGCGATATCGCAGGGCCGGTCTTTCGCGGCACATCCGGCGCCACCCTTCCCACCATTTGCAGCTCGCGGCGGGACGGCCGGCGCCTCTGAGAGCGGTCGCTCGTTTGCGGCCGGCGCGGCGCCGCGGCCGACAGATAGGATCACACCCTCGGCCTGCAGGTGCTCCGCCCCGCTCGCAGCGCGCCCCATCGCAGACTATCGAAATCAGATTAGCACCGCTAAGAGGCCTGAGTCATTTGCCTTTGTGGAGCGTGCTGGAGGTGACGGTGCGCCACCTTCGCCGCCGGACCGGCGATCCTGGCGCGACGACGACCTCCCGGCCGGCGATGATGGCTGTGCATTAATCACTGGGCCAATTGAAGCTAATTGAGCCATGCGAGACGCTGGCGCTGTGGTCGGGTGAGACCGGCAGGGGACCGTATCGGTGGACACGAATGGTGACGGGAGAGGAGACACGGGGGATCGGTTGGGACCGCCCGCAGACCGAGATTGTGTCAGCGGCACGGAGAGATGTAACTGGAAACGCGACTGTGAGTCCGAGGAGGGGATAAAAATGTCATGATCAGGTGAAGGTGCGCTCGAGAAAAAAAAAACTGAAAAAAGGAAAGGAGAGATTCTTGCCATGCTGTTTAGGAAATAAAAATTTGATGGCAGTCCAATCATTAGTCCATACATTAGGGTACACTCACTGCGTCGTGTCTCACTGATCAAATCTCAAATCTCAGTCACTGAGTCTCATGGACAGTTTTTTTTTAATCTGTGTCATCCGTGTGATAAAAATATGTTTTTTACAGGACTTCCATTGTGTGCAAATCACAACCGGGCTTTCTCACGCAAAAAAAAACCTGAATTATTGTCCGTTGCATGTAAATGACTAAGTATTTAGGTGCTGAGGGTTAACGCTAAATAAAACATCATCTTAATTAATTGCGCTCAGCGCTGGTGTCACGATGGATGACCATTGTTTTCATTTCGTTCCGGCTGTCTCAGGATAAAATTGGAGAACTGTGCCTGTGGCTAAGGCCATGTCCTTGAGCGTGGGAGGTCGATCAGTCCGATCTGCATGGGCGCCGCTGCGACCTGCACTGGCGCGGCTGCGAGTCCGGAACGGCTGAAGCGGGCTTCAGATTCCTGCTGTCGGGTCGATAAGACCGCCAGCATGGCGTGCTTTCGTACGTACCAGGGACGTGCGTGATGTGCTTAGTCAGCATATCAGAGACTTGTTCGATTATGCTTGATGCACCATATCTAAGTCTTTGCACTTTTATTGTTGTAGGTACAAATTATCAAAGGCAATATGAATGAATATGCATCCATCTACATGTGTATCAACCACAGTGCTATTTTCAATAAAAATATTAATGCTGATTATGGTGAATGTCTAGTGAATGCCTACCTACACCTCAAACACAATATATCCGAGGTGAATCAAAGCCCAGAGTGCGCAAAACTAATCCCGTTTTTCTATTTTCTTCCACCATGACGTCTTCATCCTTCTCCCATGAACATCTGCAAAAACAAGCCGCTGCATAATCTGCATTCAGCTGTCACTCTATCATTCCTGACTGTCCTCTGCTTTGAATTCAGCTCGATCTCCGGAGCCGCAGTGTCGGCGCGGTATTGATGGTGTGATGCGATATGCTGCCTCGGGGAAGATACCACCGCTCTAGATGGACTGTGGACGTCTCGTCCTGGGACCCCGTCCGGACAGATTCAGATGGTGCCGGGCCGGCAGGCCGGGTTTTTGTTGCGGCCGCTGGAAGGGTACACTGAGATGCGTCCGACGGCCTTGACGGCCCTGAGTGGCCATCTGAAAGGAATCGAGTGCGATCTTCTGGACTAAGAGGGCGGCTCGACGTCGGCTTTGTCGCCGCTGAAAGCCGATGTGACCGCCGGACGGAGGAGCGTTCCCGGCCGGCTGGGAACCGACGCTGTGGCCTGTCCCTCTCCTCCGCCCGGCGCTGTCCAGCCCCAGCCGCCACAGTCCCAGCCACCCGTCTGTGTTCAGCAACTGGGAACCGGTGCTGGTGCCCGGGCACCGCTGCGGCCACAGGCGCTCACCGAGTGGTCAAAACTCACCACACTGGTCGGAAGATCACCCCCGCACCCTTCCCCGAGCTCTGCTTGCAGCGCTCCCATCTGTCATGCACCGTGCGAAATGGACGGACGCTCCCAGGCGCGGCGAGTGACCCCGCAGTTTTACTTCAGATGACAGCTCAGCAACCAGTTGCGGCAAAACCGCTATCTGCAAATTTTGTATGTTTGAGACGGTCTGTGTTGATTCCCACAGAAACCAATCACATGGGAGGATTGAAGCTCTCACGACCGATGTGAAATATGACAAGGCAAGATCCCTTCGGCCGGCTAGAGTTAGCAATCAGCATAGACAAGGATATGCCTAATCTGTTCTGAAACTCATCGACCCATCTCACAAGCATTACGATCAATTCTTTGTTGCTTTTCAGACCTTGTGTGACGTCATATATGACGGCAATTAGCTCATTTGATCAAATTAACCCTCGCATGTGTAGGGGGGGGGGGTCGGATGGACCCCCCCCCCATGGTTTTTCGCGAATAACTCGCGTAAAAAGCGGCCGATCGCGACGAAACTTTCAGTACCCTCGCATTGATCAATTTGACACCTACCCTGAAAATTTCATGACCCTGACCCAAATGACCTTTGACCTGTGACCTCTTTTCCGAGACCATGTTTGGCCGGAATCGCGATTCGGCGTACGTCGGCTCGCATTAGCCGCGCGTTTGCAAGCTTTTCGTGGTTTCAAACGTTCAAACATGTGATTTGATGTTGCTCCCATGCATTAGGGTGGATGTCAAGGTCACCTGAAGGTCAGGTCAGGTCATTGACCTTTGGTGACCTCGGGTGACCTCGGCTCACTTTTTCGAGTTTTACATGTTTCTAGGCTAGTTTTTGGAGCTGAATTCGAATTTAGCAACCATTTGAACATTTACGAAGTAGTTTTGGTGCCTTCGTAACATGTTACGAAGCTGTCAGAGGCGGTTGACACGTACTACGAATACCCGTCACGACGCCTACTAATTGACCTGACCTGACCTGACCCGACCTGGTCTAAATGCTTGAAGACATCATCTGTGATCAAAACTAACACGATATTCGTGATCAGCACCCCGAAAACCCCTTAGCAGCCACACTTTACGACTTTCTAATAGGTCCCGATTTTCCCGACTTTGGGTCATTGACCTGACCTGGAAGGTCAACCAATGACCTAGGACCTTAAAATTGGGTATCATCGGCTTCCTCTCGTCACGGGCAACACGCTCGTTTTTTCCGCGAAGCTCTAGCTCGATCAGGGGCCAAACGGCAAGGGGGGGTCCAACCGACCCCCCCTACACATTAGAAGCTGGAAAACGCCGCACACATGCGAGGGTTAAGCCAGCGTGTCGGAAGGTGCACCAATTAACTCATTGCAGAGCTGTTGAAACGAAAGATATGCAGCATGACCCTCCTCCACCTGTCTGTCCGAGGGGTCACAGGCGGACGTGAAACATTGATTTGTTGTGAGTGACTCTTCCTTTCGGTGTGTCTCACAACACCATTGCTCGCCGTGAACAGGGCGTCCTGAAATTATCTGGCCCTTGTTCATTCAGCTATAATCCCACCGTGTGTTTCGAAAGAAACTCTTTGTCAAAGCGTCATCGCGCTGAAGTTATGGTGAAGACTAGAATTAGTGATGTCAATTACGGAAAATCGGAATACCGATACCAAACCAAATACCAACCAAAACCACGGGAAAATACCGAAACCAAACCAACTTGGGAAAATGAGGGAAATACCAACTTTTTACCGATTTCTTAGCCTCGTATACATTAGTGAGGGTTTATGATACCAACAAAATACCAAACACATTTATACGATTGAAATACCAAATACCAAGTTGATATCGGTTTGGTATCGGTATACCAAAAAGTTGGTATCCGATTGACATCTCTAACTAGAATGAAGTAGGTAGGAAGTCAACTTGAATCCTCTCTCCTAATCCCAATCGGCCCAATCGAAACCTATGGGAAATCATGAAGGAGGAGCCCAGCAAGATTGAACCAGCTCCCACAGAAAACGGACTTTAGAGGAACCTGTGAAATATGGCTGAACATCAGTGCGGAGACTCTGGACATCTTGATCTATGGACTGCCAAAGAGGATGAGGGAAGGGGCAGGACAGGACAGGGTACGGGACAAATCGGTAAATAAATCCTTACCCGGGGGCTCTTTGTTTAATAATTATGGCGGCGAGCTGATGGATGGGCAAATAATTTCCGGACACCTTGTAGGTATGACTGACAGGCGATGCTCGTCATATGTGACAACCCCCTCGAGTAGTAAATTAATATATGTGGCATCCCAAGAGGTGCCAAAGCCCTATGGGTAGGTACGCTCTTTTATATAGGTATAGGTAGGCATAGGTAATAAATAGCCTTTTTCACGACTGTCTATCCGGCGAGTGCACCTAATTTGACCAAATCTGCACCTAATCTCTTTTACAGCAAATATCTTTATTTTATGAATTTATTTTAGTGTTTTGATCGATGATACTCTCAGATAATATGACAAAGCAGGCATATAAGCAATTAGTGCAACCCTGATAGCTACTAAGAGACGAACTGCACCGAACTTGACCAAATCTGCACCTAATCTGCACCAAACGTGCACCAAATGTGTACCAGATGGCTGTCGTGAAAACGGTTATTATATACATACATATAATGCCTATACACACACACACACACACACACACACACACACACACACACACACACACACACACACACACACACACACACACACACACACATACTTGTAAAGTGTGAATTATGAGGACACCGCACGTAGGTCATATTCGAGGACACATCGAAGACTGCGTTGGATTGACTCCTAATTTCATATGAATCATTGGCACAGTATCTGATATTACGTATTGACTGTTGTTAGCTTTGGGCCCATTTGAACTGGTGTTATGTGATGTTGACCATCCGAGGACAATAGGCGAGATCAGAGGACAGTGTGTGGAGTCGTCATACAGATAGGCGAGATCAGAGGACAGTGTGTGGAGTCGTCATACAGTACATGGTTTCTGAGAACAGAATGCGGAGTTGCCAGACAAGACATGATTTCAGGGGACATCACAAAATTTATACTCGCGGGATGACATGTCATCGGATAAGGTAAGCGGTATCGAATATTAAACCTCGCCGGCCGAAGGGGAGGCCGCCCAAAAGTTTTTTTTCGCGATAGTTTCGAACACGCTGACGATGGCGAGCTGAAACTTGGCATACCTGACCTTTGATTCAAGCCGCATCTTCTGACATCAACCGCATTTCATTCGACACGCCAGACTAAGGCGAACACGATGTTGTGAAAATCGCGGCTGTGATATTTTTTTGCATTTTTATTCGCCAAAAACCGAATCCATCTCTTGGGGCACTTGACCTGACCTCAGAGGTCACCGGTTGACCTAGGACCTTAAAATCGGGTACCAATCTCTGCGTCTCCTAACGGCGCACACGCTCGTTTTTTTCCGCGACGCGCTAGCTCCATTAGGGGCGAAACGGCGAGGGGGTCGCACCCACCCCATTCGGCCGGCGCGTATGTATAGAAAACCAATAGGTCCGGCTCCGGCGAGGGTTAAACCAGGCAGTTGCTTGGGTGCCTCTCCACCCAACGCATGCTGGGGACCGGGGGGCGTTAAACACCCCCAGCCGATAACTCAAGCACCACTAATCGCAGCTAGACGGGCGAGACAGTAAAAGAAAGCTCGGGACAAGACACGTCTGATGAGCACTCAAAATTTGAATTTTGAAGTCAGGGGTCGGGGCAAGGTCAGGTCAACTACACGACATTGGGAACTCAGCAGTTTGGGTTTCATGACCTTCTGTGCTGGGCACTTATTATCATAAACGTGGTCATAATTGCGCAACATATTACAATTAAGTGATAAATGTGTGTCATGTTGATGCAATGGTCAGTTAATCTAAGCCCGGATTAAGGTGTTTCTCTAAAAGTTCAAGGTTTTGTTTCGTGCTACCTATAATACCGGTCTGTGTAATCCAGCACCGGCCGGACGGCGCGGGGCGAGACCTTCCGTACATAGATACAAAAAAGCGAAAAAAAGGACAGATGCTGTATTTGCCACAAAAACGGTGAAGGCCGGACCGGGCACCGGACTGGGCGCCGGACTGGTGAAGCCCTTTTCACCTATCTGAGCGCCCGTCTCTGGCGGGTCGTAATCATATTGTGGACCTGGTACTTTACATCCTTCCAAGTCCGCTGTTTTAGGTCCGGCTCTTCAGCGATAGCTGACGAGCCGGACGAGCCACAGCTTGTTCAGGTTTGCGATAAACGGGCTTCACCATAGCTGACGGCTTCGGTTGGCGACCTCCTGTAAAAGCAGGAAAAACAATTAACTGAGGATACCTATACAATACCAAACGTCAAAAACAAAATATTCATCGAAGTCTCCGCATTGTAGCTTCCCCAGCACATAACGTGAACAACATCGACATCAAAATATTTTTCGGGTCGATGAATAGTGCCAGCATGCGAGAGAGAGAGAGAGAGAGAGAGAGAGAGAGAGAGAGAGAGAGAGAGAGAGAGAGAGAGAGAGAGAGAGAGAGAAGAGAGAGAAGAGAGAGAAGAGAGAGAAGAGAGAGAAGAGAGAGAAGAGAGAGAAGAGAGAGAAGAGAGAGAAGAGAGAGACAGAGACAGAGACAGAGACAGAGACAGAGACAGAGACAGAGACAGAGACAGAGACAGAGACAGAGACAGAGACAGAGACAGAGACAGAGACAGAGACAGAGACAGAGAGAGAGAGAGAGAGAGAGAGAGAGAGAGAGAGAGAGAGAGAGAGAGAGAGAGAGAGAGAGAGAGAGAGAGAGAGAGAGAGAGAGAGAACTCACGAGACGTCGGCATAGCCACCGGTCCTGGCAGCGTCATCATCCTCGTGAGGACGACGGACTGGGCGCCAGACTGATCGTCGGGCTGGGCGTCAGACAGATCGTCGGACTGGGCGTCCGACTGGGCGTCCGACTGGGCGTCCGACTGCACGCCGAACTGGTGGCCCCCTGCGAGGCTACCGGTCTCCGACACGGTGGCAGCCTCGGAACCATCCGGACCTGTCCGCACACAAAATCACTTGTAACAAGGGACCACAAGCCGACCGAACCATTCAACACGTAAGCCTGTTCGAAACACTCGGAAAAATACAATATAGAGACAGGAACAAAATATGGGGTACGGAGCACCGGAAACGCATTTAATGTTCATGGACGTACGCAACAGTTGGAAATGTGTGCTACACCATTGTATTAATCATAAAAAGATAGCAATGTTATACTCGTCCGGGCCGGGACATTAAGAAGAGCTGAAAATGTCCCGTAGCTCAGTTGGTAGAGCATTGGACTCCCGGTAGTGAGAGCCCGGGTTCGAGACGCTCCGGCGCTCGATATTTGAGACTCCTGACGGGGATGGTCTGCGGTTGGTAGGAGCAGCCGCAGCCAGTTGAAGTCAGTTGAGTGGGACAGGCCGTGTCCGGCTTTGAAGGGCACGTTAAACTTTGGCATCTAAATCCTCCCGTTACCCGGAATTGCACGATCGGACGGTAGGGGTCGGGGTCTACGCAACAAGCTCTGCTTAGCGTGGGCTCCGGCTCTGTCAATCCGTCCATTCAAACATTCGAGCTAAATTTATATAAAAAAATGTTGGCGACAGAACAGAATTATTGTGAGCGGAGTAACATGAGGTAGGAGGGCGTGTTGGAGAAACAGGAAAACGACCAAAACAGAAAGAAGGTAGAGGGAGAGAGAAAGGGAGGGGAAGGAGAGACTTACGAGACGTCGGCATAGCCACCGGTCCTGGCAGCGTCATCATCCTCGTGAGGACGACGGACTGGGCGCCAGACTGATCGTCGGGCTGGGCGTCAGACAGATCGTCGGACTGGGCGTCCGACTGGGCGTCCGACTGGGCGTCCGACTGCACGCCGGACTGGTGGCCCCCTGCGAGGCTACCGGTCCTCCGACACGGTGGCAGCCTCGGAACCATCCGGACCTGTCCGCACACAAAATCACTTGTAACAAGGGACCACAAGCCGACCGAACGATTCAACACGTAAGCCTGTTCGAAACACTCGGAAAAATACAATATAGAGACAGGAACAAAATATGGGGTGCGGAGCACCGGAAACGCATTTAATGTTCATGGACGTACGCAACAGTTGGAAATGTGTGCTACACCATTGTATTAATCATAAAAAGATAGCAATGTTATACTCGTCCGGGCCGGGACATTAAGAAGAGCTGAAAATGTCCCGTAGCTCAGTTGGTAGAGCATTGGACTCCCGGTAGTGAGAGCCCGGGTTCGAGACGCTCCGGCGCTCGATATTTGAGACTCCTGACGGAGATGGTCTGCGGTTGGTGGGAGCAGCCGCAGCCAGGTTGAGTGGGACAGGCCGTGTCCGGCTTTGAAGGGCACGTTAAACGTTGGCATCTAAATCCTCCCGTTACCCAGAATTGCACGATCGGACGGTAGGGGTCGGGGTCTACGCAACAAGCTCTGCTCAGCGTGGGCTCCGGCTCTGTCCATCTGTCCATTCAAACATTCGAGCTAAATTTATATAAAAAAAAAATGTTGGCGACAGAACAGAATTATTGTGAGCGGAGTAACATGAGGTAGGAGGGCGTGTTGGAGAAACAGGAAAACGACCAAAACAGAAAGAAGGTAGAAGGAGAGAGAAAGGGAGGGGAAGGGGAGACTCACGAGACGTCGGCATAGCCACCGGTCCTTGCAGCGTCATCATCCTCGTGAGGACGACGGACTGGGCGTCAGACAGATCGACGGGCTGGGCGTCAGACAGATCGTCGGACTGGGCGTCCGACTGGGCGTCCGACTGGGCGTCCGACTGCGCGCCGGACTGGTGGCCCCCTGCGAGGCTACCGGTCTCCGACACGGTGGCAGCCTCGGAACCATCCGGACCTGTCCGCACACAAAATCACTTGTAACAAGGGACTACAAGCCGACCGAACCATTCAACACGTAAGCCAGTTAGGAACACTCGGAAAAAACAATACAGAGGTAGGAATTGAAATATTGGGTATGGAGCACCGGACACGCATTTAACCCAAGCCGGCACAGGATATTTTGCGTCCTTCGACGGCACAAGGGGGGTTGGTACGACCCCCCCCCCCCTGCGTTTGACTCCTGATCGAGCTAGAGCTTCGCGGAAAAAAACGAGCGTGCTGCCCGTCACGAGACGAAGACGATAATACCCAATTTTAAGGTCCTAGTCATCAGTTCGCCTTCCAGATCAGGTCAATGACCCA